>NC_088223.1:29440547-29760547 GCF_036934945.1 Oncorhynchus masou masou | reverse complement strand
CATTATCACTGCTGAATGGCTTGCCCCTGATGTGATGAGGGTAGTTTATTTTACCCTGAGGGGCCCTGACAACTTGTTTTCAAGGACTTTTATTAAGTTGTGGTGTTGTTGTAGTATCCAGAAGTAGTGCTTCCCTCACCATGTGCTCCACGCGGAGTTCAAAGGGCATGGGGTTGTAGACCATCAGCTGGACCTCACACACATCTCCCTGGACCCACCGGAACTCTGAGGACATAGAAGGATACATCAGAGAAACTGATGCAATACATGCCTGAGCAACAAATGTACATGCAACACACAGACAAATATGAGTTCAAGTACGTGGGCGAGGTTGCTCTAGTGCTCGAAGCCACAGCCTCTGGCACATGTCTACGGTGTCAGCAGACAGTAGGTTGGAATACAGCCTATTGCCCTTTGACATAATCTTCCCCCACTGTTCATTAAAGTCAGAAAATACCTTACAAATATATCATTATAATTCTGTGGGTACTTGAGTAATATGTAAATAAAATTCAGGGAAGTGGAAATAATATTGAACTTAATAATATATAACTTTAGACTTAAAAATGTGTTAAGTCTAAAGTGATATTTTCAATATGCCAGAGTATTTCAATTGCAATTAAACCCATCCTGTTTTATACAAATAATTACCTCATTGTGCCTCACGCACAGACAGACAAGTTAATAACGAATGACTTTAGTGAAGCAAATAAACTAAAAAATATATAGATTGAGCTGCTGGCTCTGCAAATATGTACATTGAATTTTGTATTCCATTAGCCCACGCAGGAACAGTTGACTTGAGGCAACGGAAAACCAATTCAAGTGTTGCCGGTGAGAGCTGCTCAGGAGGATGTAAAGGATGTGTCAGAGTTCAGAGTTCAGCGTCAGGTCAGTTGACAAAACGAGGCAACCAAGTGCAAACTTTAAAGATGACCGTGTTATATTATATTGCTGTTAGAAAACTTTGAGATGATAAGGCAAAGCATGTGCAGTGTTTCCCCTAGAGGAGTTTTCAGCTGTGTTGGAAACGGTAGCAGGGGCTCAATAGACTTCCAGTCATTGAGCCAACGATAATCCATTTAAAAGTGCCCAAAAATAGTTTGTAAATTACATCATATTGTTTGCAGCAGTAGCAACAATTTAGCAGCAGCGGACCACCGCTGCTAAATGAATATAGGGGAAACACTGATGCGCTATGTGATTAATTGTATTCTATGCACTCTTCTGGTTTTTAAATCTCTTTCTATTCCTTACATTAACCATTTTAGTCTCTAGCCAGTCCTTCTCAAGACCTCCTGTGGTTCTCATTACCATTGCACAGAATTGTGCTATTAGAAAGTTCCTTGAAAGATCCTATAATGAGATACAAGATGGTCCCGATCCAGCAGATCAGGCACTAGCTTGTCAGGGGAGACAGAGTAGCACAGTGGAGGAGGGACTCTGAGGTGGAGATTACAATGAAACAGGTGGGGAAACAGCTCTGTTACCAAACACACTACAGTCTTCCATCTCCATTTTGACAGTCCAATCTCTAAACGCATTCAACTATCACACAAGAGGACCTGGCTGAGCCTAAGCCCCGAGCAACACACACATCTCCATATTCTGAGCCCAGAACTAGGTGGGTTTACGGAGAGTAAAGTCAACTACCGGCGTGCACCTTGGGAAATTAAAACTTTAGTCTGAAGCAGGAAGAAGGAGAAGCAGGACGGGTATCTCTATAATATAAATGGTCAACTGAGCCTCTCACAACCCCAGGTTTGCCTCTCAGGTATCCTCCTCATAGAGCCAATTACATGTGAAATACGCCTCTGAAAGAGCTGAGGAGAGATGTGCTGCAACCATCTCATCTTGCTTCCAGGCAACACCCTATTCCCTTTACATCGCACCTCCTCAATATGGGGACCTGTTGGGAGACGCCCCAAGCCTCCCTCCAGACCGCGAGGCTCCTGGCCATTCATCCATTCCAGACTAAAGAGACAGCAGAAAGGTTGAACACTTCAGAACCTCAGGGTGAATATGAAACATGTGGTGGAGTGTTGCTAGCCTGAGTACCAGTCTCATTAGCGAACATTCCGCTCCTTGTCATTGCCAAAGAGGACCCTGTTGGAGAGAACAGAACAAAACAGGCACTGCAGATGTTGCCCGGCTCGCCTGTGCAATGGAGCATTAAACATGTGTGTGAAATAGAGTAGGATACTGAATGATGTATGAGAACAAACTATACCAGTGTGTGTGTGTGTGTGTGTGTGTGTGTGTGTGTGTGTGTGTGTGTGTGTGTGTGTGTATATACACACACACACACACACACACACACACACATACATACATACATACATACATACATACATACATACATACATACATACATACATACATACATACATACATACATACATACATACATACATACATACATACATACATACATACATACATACATACATACATACATACATATATATATATATATATATATATATATATATATATATATACACACACACACACACACACACACACACACACACACAGTGCCTTGCGAAAGTATTCGGCCCCCTTGAACTTTGCGACCTTTTGCCACATTTCAGGCTTCAAACATAAAGATATAAAACTGTATTTTTTTGTAAAGAATCAACAACAAGTGGGACACAATCATGAAGTGGAATGACATTTATTGGTTACTTTTTTAACAAATCAAAAACTGAAAAATTGGCCGCGCAAAATTATTCAGCCCCCTTAAGTTAATACTTTGTAGCGCCACCTTTTGCTGCGATTACCGCTGTAAGTCGCTTGGGGTATGTCTCTATCAGTTTTGCACATCGAGAGACTGACATTTGTTCCCATTCCTCCTTGCAAAAGCAACAGCTCGAGCTCAGTGAGGTTGGATGGAGAGCATTTGTTAACAGCAGTTTTCAGTTCTTTCCACAGATTCTCGATTGGATTCAGGTCTGGACTTTGACTTGGCCATTCTAACACCTGGATATGTTTATTTTTGAACCATTCCATTGTAGATTTTGCTTTATGTTTTGGATCATTGTCTTGTTGGAAGACAAATCTCCGTCCCAGTCTCAGGTCTTTTGCAGACTCCATCAGGTTTTCTTCCAGAATGGTCTGTATTTGGCTCCATCTATCTTCCCATCAATTTTAACCATCTTCCCTGTCCCTGCTGAAGAAAAGCAGGCCCAAACCATGATGCTGCCACCACCATGTTTGACAGTGGGGATTGTGGGTTCAGGGTGATGAGCTGTGTTGCTTTTACGCCAAACATAACGTTTTGCATTGTTGCCAAAAAGTTCAAATTTTGGTTTCATCTGACCAGAGCACCTTCTTCCACATGTTTGGTGTGTCTCCCAGGTGGCTTGTGGCAAACTTTAAACGACACTTTTTATGGATATCTTTAAGAAATGGCTTTCTTCTTGCCACTCTTCCATAAAGGCCAGATTTGTGCAATATACGACTGATTGTTGTCCTATGGACAGAGTCTCCCACCTCAGCTGTAGATCTCTGCAGTTCATCCAGAGTGATCATGGGCCTCTTGGCTGCATCTCTGATCAGTCTTCTCCTTGTATGAGCTGAAAGTTTAGAGGGACGGCCAGGTCTTGGTAGATTTGCAGTGGTCTGATTCTCCTTCCATTTCAATATTATCGCTTGCACAGTGCTCCTTGGGATGTTTAAAGCTTGGGAAATCTTTTTGTATCCAAATCCGACTTTAAACTTCTTCACAACAGTATCTCGGACCTGCCTGGTGTGTTCCTTGTTCTTCATGATGCTCTCTGCGCTTTTAACGGACCTCAGACTATCACAGTGCAGATGCATTTATACGTAGACTTGATTACACACAGGTGGATTGTATTTATCATCATTAGTCATTTAGGTCAACATTGGATCATTCAGAGATCCTCACTGAACTTCTGGAGAGAGTTTGCTGCACTGAAAGTAAAGGGGCTGAATAATTTTGCACGCCCAATTTTTCAGTTTTTGATTTGTTAAAAAAGTTTGAAATATCCAATAAATGTCATTCCACTTCATGATTGTGTCCCACTTGTTGTTGATTCTTCACAAAAAAATACAGTTGTATATCTTAAGCCTGAAATGTGGCAAAAGGTCGCAAAGTTCAAGGGGGCCGAATACTTTCGCAAGGCACTGTGTATATATATATATATATATATATACAGTATATATATATATGTACAGTATATATATATATACATATATATATATATATATATATATATATATATATATATATATGGATCCATCCTCTCATTGCTCTGCTACAGTCCTACACACAACCGGCTAACAGTGAACACACTGATTCATCAGCGCTTTGTAAATGAATATTCAAGTGATTTTCCTCCCTTGAAGTTATTCCCTTCGTGTGACAGTCCCTGCTACGCTGGGACACTCACACGGAGGGAATAACTGCATGAAATGGAATCTGTACTGTCTCTTTAATATCAAACATGTCTAGAAATAACTCACTCTAATAAGCTTTTATTGCTTTTCATTCACACCATCAAAGCTTCAGTAGTGTAACAAGCTGGATGGGTATGATGAGGCCAGGGTTGGGGTCAATGCCATTTCAATTCAGGAAGAAGAGGCAGAAGGAAAGACTGAACACTTGTCTCTTTCAGTTTGCTCGTCTATTTGTACACCTTAGTTGAAAAGCAAGGTAGGAAAAGTACTACTATCGTATTGATTTACAAAGCACTGATGAATCGGTGTGTAAACTGTTAGCCGGTTGTGTTAGGTAGTCAGAGAGGATGGATCCATAAATCCATTCATCCGCACACACTCACACTCACACACACGGAACTATATATGTTATTGCTGGGTCGTGCTGAGAGAAGAGGCACAGTGCATTAGCAGGGGGGTAAACAAACACTAACAGTTGCCTGCATTCTGACAGAGTCTAACAGCCCTCACACACAAAATACATTTCCACAGTCGATTCACTTCTTTATCCCCATGTTCATACAGTGATGTATCACAGTGGGTGAATCTGGCACTATGGATGTAATGCTGTATCTATCATTGCCTGCTATTGGTGTACTGTATCTGACTACCAGGACCCTGGTATGGGTGTACTGTATCTGACTACCAGCAGCCTGTTATGGGTGTACTGTATCTGACTACCAGCAGCCTGGTATGGGTGTACTGTATCTGACGACCAGCAGCCTGTTAAGGGTGTACTGTATCTGACTACCAGCAGCCTGTTAAGGGTGTACTGTATCTGACTACCAGGACCCTGGTATGGGTGTACTGTATCTGACTACCAGCAGCCTGTTATGGGTGTACTGTATCTGACTACCAGCAGCCTGGTATGGGTGTACTGTATCTGACTACCAGCAGCCTGTTATGGGTGTACTGTATCTGACTACCAGCAGCCTGTTAAGGGTGTACTGTATCTGACTACCAGCAGCCTGTTAAGGGTGTACTGTATCTGACTACCAGCAGCCTGTTAAGGGTGTACTGTATCTGACTACCAGCAGCCTGTTATGGGTGTACTGTATCTGACTACCAGCAGCCTGTTAAGGGTGTACTGTATCTGACTACCAGCAGCCTGTTAAGGGTGTACTGTATCTGACTACCAGCAGCCTGTTAAGGGTGTACTGTATCTGACTACCAGCAGCCTGTTAAGGGTGTACTGTATCTGACTACCAGCAGCCTGTTATGGGTGTACTGTATCTGACTACCAGCAGCCTGTTAAGGGTGTACTGTATCTGACTACCAGCAGCCTGTTAAGGGTGTACTGTATCTGACGACCAGCAGCCTGTTATGGGTGTACTGTATCTGACTACCAGCAGCCTGTTAAGGGTGTACTGTATCTGACTACCAGCAGCCTGTTAAGGGTGTACTGTATCTGACGACTAGCAGCCTGTTAATGGTGTACTGTATCTGACGAACAGCAGCCTGTTAAGGGTGTACTGTATCTGACTACCAGCAGCCTGTTAAGGGTGTACTGTATCTGACGACTAGCAGCCTGTTAATGGTGTACTGTATCTGACGAACAGCAGCCTGTTAAAGGTGTACTGTATCTGACTACCAGCAGCCTGTTATGGGTGTACTGTATCTGACTACCAGCAGCCTGTTATGGGTGTACTGTATCTGACTACCAGCAGCCTGTTATGGGTGTACTGTATCTGACGACCAGCAGCCTGTTAAGGGTGTACTGTATCTGACTACCAGCAGCCTGTTAAGGGTGTACTGTATCTGACTACCAGCAGCCTGTTATGGGTGTACTGTATCTGACTACCAGCAGCCTGCTATGGGTGTACTGTATCTGACTACCAGCAGCCTGTTATGGGTGTACTGTATCTGACTACCAACAGCCTGTTATGGGTGTACTGTATCTGACTACCAGCAGCCTGTTATGGGTGTACTGTATATCTGACTACCAACAGCCTGTTATGGGTGTACTGTATCTGACTACCAACAGCCTGTTATGGGTGTACTGTATCTGACTACCAGCAGCCTGTTATGGGTGTACTGTATATCTGACTACCAGCAGCCTGTTATGGATGCCCGAGCAGCCAATCCATTCATCCATTAATCAAACAGACAACATCAACATACAGACACACAGCCAGAGGACCCACTATCAACGCTGATGTTAGCTGATTCATCATTACTCTCAAGGTTTCGACAAACCTTGAGGAGTAGTCTCTAGATTAAAGTTTTACCAGTAGAGTAAGCCTGTTGGCGTCGTTTGGAAATCGAACGTTTTAATAGTAGTAGTAGTAGGCAAACCAGGGTTCAAATACTACTTGGAATATTTATTTTAATACGTTTGAGTGTTTGCTTTAGCCTGCCTGGTGGGGTTTGCACTTTTGCAACTGTTCTATCGGTTCATTAAGGCAGACACGCTTAATCAAGTCCAGCTGAAGTATTAGAACCCTGGTCTGCTGCTGTCACTGTCTCATCACACAGTATCCTGGAGCAGAGAGAGCTTTAATGCTCGAATGTGAGGAGGAGCACGACCACACTGCCTCATCACACAGTATCCTGGAGCAGAGAGAGATTTAGTGCTCGAATGTGAGGAGGAGCACGACCACAATGCCTCATCACACAGTATCCTGGAGCAGAGAGAGCTTTAGTGCTCGAATGTGAGGAGGAGCACGACCACACTGCCTCATCACACAATATCCTGGAGCAGAGAGAGCTTTAGTGCTCGAATGTGAGGAGGAGCACGACCACACTGCCTCATCACACAATATCCTGGAGCAGAGAGAGCTTTAATGCTCGAATGTGAGGAGGAGCACGACCACACTGCCTCATCACACAATATCCTGGAGCAGAGAACTTTAGTGCTTGAATGTGAAGAGGAGCACAACCACACTGCCTCATCACACAGTATCCTGGAGCAGAGAGAGCTTTAGTGCTCGAATGTGAGGAGCACGACCACACTGCCTCATCACACAGTATCCTGGAGCAGAGAGAGCTTTGGTGATTGAATGTGAGGAGGAGCACGACCACACTGCCTCATCACACAGTATCCTGGAGCAGAGAGAGCTTTAGTGCTCGAATGTGAGGAGCACGACCACACTGCCTCATCACACAGTATCCTGGAGCAGAGAGAGCTTTGGTGATTGAATGTGAGGAGGAGCACGACCACACTGCCTCATCACACAATATCCTGGAGCAGAGAACTTTAGTGCTTGAATGTGAAGAGGAGCACAACCACACTGCCTCATCACACAGTATCCTGGAGCAGAGAGAGCTTTAGTGCTCGAATGTGAGGAGGAGCACGACCACACTGCCTCATCACACAGTATCCTGGAGCAGAGAGAGCTTTACTGATCGAATGTGAGGAGCACGATCACACTGCCTCATCACACAGTATCCTGGAGCAGAGAGAGCTTTAGTGCTCGAATGTGAGGAGCACGACCACACTGCCTCATCACACAGTATCCTGGAGCAGAGAGCGCTTTGGTGATTGAATGTGAGGAGGAGCACGACCACACTGCCTCATCACACAGTATCCTGGAGCAGAGAGCGCTTTAGTGTTCGAATGTGAGGAGGAGCAGAGAGAGCTTTAGTGCTCGAATGTGAGGAGGAGCACGACCACACTGCCGCATCACACAGTATCCTGGAGCAGAGAGAGCTTTAGTGCTCGAATGTGAGGAGCATGACCACACTGCCTCATCACACAGTATCCTGGAGCAGAAAGAGCTTTCGTGATCGAATGTGAGGAGGAGCACGACCACACTGCCTCATCACACAGTATCCTGGAGCAGAAAGAGCTTTCGTGATCGAATGTGAGGAGGAGCACGACCACACTGCCTCATCACACAGTATCCTGGAGCAGAAAGAGCTTTCGTGATCGAATGTGAGGAGCATGACCACACTGCCTCATCACACAGTATACTGGAGCAGAAAGAGCTTTCGTGATCGAATGTGAGGAGGAGCACGACCACACTGCCTCATCACACAGTATCCTGGAGCAGAAAGAGCTTTCGTGATCGAATGTGAGGAGCATGACCACACTGCCTCATCACACAGTATACTGGAGCAGAGAGAGCTTTAGTGCTCGAATGTGAGGAGCACGACCACACTGCCTCATCACACAGTATCCTGGAGCAGAGAGAGCTTTGGTGATTGAATGTGAGGAGGAGCACGACCACACTGCCTCATCACACAGTATCCTGGAGCAGAGAGAGCTTTAGTGCTCGAATGTGAGGAGGAGCACGACCACAATGCCTCATCACACAGTATCCTGGAGCAGAAAGAGCTTTCGTGATCGAATGTGAGGAGGAGCACGACCACACTGCCTCATCACACAGTATCCTGGAGCAGAGAGAGCTTTCGTGATCGAATGTGAGGAGGAGCACGACCACACTGCCTCAAAACACAGTATCCTGGAGCAGAGAGAGCTTTAGTGCTCGAATGTGAGGAGCACGACCACACTGCCTCATCACATAGGTCTATCTGTTGCCTTAGGATAGCAGGCTTTATATGGTTTCTCTCCGTGTTAACAGAGTCCATTTCATACAACAGAATGCAGCAATGGATTCCAGTAGTGATAAAAGAAAAATGACCTAAACTAACAGAGGAATTAACGTCTAAAAATTTGAGGTGTGTGAGTTTCATAAAACTATAAGTAATTAAGGTAACTCTTCATTTGAAGGGCACCTACTTAAGGACTTCATAATCCATTCATAACACATTCATGAGTAGTGGTTGTTTAGAGATGGTTTTAGAGTTCACTATACGTGCTGCTGTGCTGTGAGACCAAGCCCTGGCAGAGTTGGGAGTGGTCTGTTTCAAGTGATGAAAAACAGTTCATGTTTAAGACTCATTGCGCGCCTAATGAGACAGAGGAGATATATTACCCATCTCTCCCCTCTCTCTGCTACTCATTTACTTTACATCCCTCCTCCCCTCCCCCAGATACCCACACACACAAATCAACAGCTTTTGAAGTTGAAGCCCCCTTAATATTCACGCTGCTTCCTAAATGTTCCAACTACCAACAGCCAGTTGGTACTACCCATCTCCCCTCTCACTTTCTCTGGGTCTTGCCCCCCTTGGCCTTGCCCTTTCTGTCCCTCTCTCTCTGGGCCTTCTGCCCAGGGGTCACTTCAGACTTTCGACAGCCCAGTTAACCATCGCTTCGCAAATCACACCTGGTATTTTCTGCCAAGCTTTTTTGCTATTCATAAACTCCTGAACTCCTGAATCAATTTATATCCAATTGGAGAGCCTAGGCTAATCCAGGAGAGGAATGTAACAAAGCTACAACATGTTAAAATAACCATTGACAGGAACAACATATACGGGAGCAATTTCAACCAATCAACTGCCACTATTACCGCGTTATCCCATTCAAATAAGCCGTACACATCTTGTATAACACATTGCTGCATCCCGCCTTTCCACATTTGAAAGGAACATTCTATGTATTAAACCAAACATTCCCACAACATGTGCTCATGTCTACCATCACAGGCAATGGGTGCAAATACTGCATATTCACCTTATTCTAATGGGATTCTCAGCCTGACCCCTGCCTGGAAATCTAATGAAATATAACAACAAAAACAATAGAAGCAACACACACACACACTGATGTTTATATAGAAACAAAGAGGACTAGGTTCTCTAGCTTTGAGCATGTTCACACACATAGACCCCTACAGTAGCAACACTATCGCACTGGGAGAAAGTATATATCTATCTAGATAGATATCTAGATATTATCTAGATAGTAAGCTTTCATTGTTTCTCACATGCGTACACACCAAGTAGATGCATACACGTTTGTTTTTACTATCCTTGTGGGGACAGTCGAAAGGTCCCCAGTTGTCCAAATTTTCCTTGGGAAAACTTCTAGTCCCCACAAATATGGTAAAACCAAACACACACACCTGTATCTCTCTGTATGCATATATACAGCTGAAACAGACAGAGGCATTATTAAGACCCCTTGGAGAATAAAAATATATATATATTTGATTCAACATTTTAAATTTGGCCTTACTGCAATTAGCCCATACAGACGCATTGAATAACAGATTCACATCAGATATTGCACCCCAAAAATATTCTAAAGGACGTTTGTTCTGAAGTGTCTATCCTATAGCTGAGAGTTACACGAAAGATCAGGAAATATTTGTTAGTTTCCATATACGTCCAAACTATTTTTCGTTTGGTGCCGGGGGACCTTCAGACAAGTCTTGTGAGGTCTGTGGGCGTCCTAGAGCATAACAACCGAGGGGTCAGAGGGGTCATATTAGTGTGAACCCAAACTGTTCGCAAGCCACATACAGACGTTGGCAGATCGGCAGTACCGACTTCAGACGAGTCCCAAGATGCTTGTGGGGGTCGTAGAGCAAAACAGAGAACCCCATCGTGTTCGTGAGAGTCTCAAACCGCTCAGACAATTTTGTGATAAGACCAATTTTCTGGATGTCTCATGGTCTGACAAACACCGCTCTATCTCTGTCACCTTTCACCACAATCTCCATTATAGGAATCCCCTGTTTTATGGCTCAGCATCAATCTGCTTAATAGAACATCACATTTACATGACAACGGGGAGAGCACAGCTCAGAAATAAACACACAAACACAGCATACTGCAGACTGTTTAGAACCGATTCCCAGGCAGAAAAATGTGAGCGAGAGACAGAGAGAGAGAGAAAGGAGAGAGAAAGAGAGAGAGAGAGAGAGAGAGAAAGAGAGAGAGCGAGAGAGAGAAAGAAAGAAGAGAAAGAGAGAGAGAACATGAGAGACCAGGCACCACATTCCACTGAGCACCAGGCACCACATTCCACATTCCACTGAGCACCAGGCACCACATTCCACTGAGCACCAAGCACCACATTCCACTGAGCACCAGGCACCACATTCCACTGAGCACCAGGCACCACATTCCACTGAGCACCAGGCACCACATTCCACTGAGCACCATATTCCACTGAGCACCAGGCACCACATTCCACTGAGCACCAAGCACCACATTCCACTGAGCACCAAGCACCACATTCCACTGAGCACCAGGCACCACATTCCACTGAGCACCATATTCCAGAGCACCAAGCACCACATTCCACTGAGCACCAGGCACCACATTCCACTGAGCACCAGGCACCACATTCCACTGAGCACCAGGCACCACATTCCCACTGAGCACCACATTCCACTGAGCACCAGGCACCACATTCCACTGAGCACCAAATTCCACTGAGCACAAAGCACCACATTCCACTGAGCACCAGGCATCACATTCCACTGAGCACCAGGCACCACATTCCACTGAGCACCAAGCACCACATTCCACTGAGCACCAAGCACCACATTCCACTGAGCACCAGGCACTACATTCCACCGAGCACCAGGCACCACATTCCACCGAGCACCAGGCACCACATTCCACCGAGCACCAGGCACCACATTCCACCGAGCACCAGGCACCACATTCCACCGAGCACCAGGCACCACATTCCACCAAGCACCAGGCAGCACATTCCACCGAGCACCAAATTCCACCGAGCACCAAGCAACACATTCCACCGAGCACCAAGCACCACATTCCACCGAGCACCAAATTCCACCGAGCACCAAATTCCACCGAGCACCAAGCATCACATTCCACCGAGCACCAAGCAACACATTCCACCGAGCACCAGGCACCACATTCCACCGAGCACCAGGCACCACATTCCACTGAGCACCAAGCACCACATTCCACTGAGCACCAAGCACCACATTCCACTGAGCACCAAGCACCACATTCCACTGAGCACCACATTCCACTGAGCACCAAATTCCACTGAGCACCAGGCACTACATTCCACTGAGCACCAGGCACCACATTCCACTGAGCACCAAGCACCACTTTTCACTGAGCACCAGGCACCACTTTTCACTGAGCACCAGGCACCACATTCCACTGAGCACCAAGCACCACATTCCACTGAGCACCAGGCACCACATTCCAATGAGCACCAAGCACCACATTCCACTGAGCACCAGGCACCACATTCCACTGAGCACCAAGCACCAGGCACCACATTCCACTGAGCACCAAGCACCAGGCGCCACATTCCACTGAGCACCAGGCACCACATTCCACTGAGCACCAAATTCCACTGAGCACCAAGCACCACATTAATTCATAGTAAATGAGCCCTGTTTTAGGGACAACTCTGAGCTGTATAAAAGATATGAAGTGGCTGCATGACCTGTGTTCACTCTGCCCACCAGGATGCCTTTTCACCTTTTCTTAACCTCCTTTTAAAAATACATGCATGTGTTGTTTTGCTCCAATGTAATATCCCTGTCGACAGGGCCTGTTAAATAAAAACACTGGGGATTTCCTAAATAAATGTTTTGCCCCTGGCAGTTCTAACATATTTACGTCAGTTTCATCTCTGGTGACAGAGTGTTTCACGTAAATGTTCATGTCCGTCTGCCAGCTCCACTTGATTTGGTTCTGGGCTCTGAGATGAATGACAGTTTAGAGAAAGTCATGATGTCCAGGGAGACTGATGAGACCAAAGCTAATTGAGACAACTGCATCAAAGTTACCGTCGTTGCCTTTTCTGCAACTAAGCAAAACTGAAATAGGAATTGACTTGATAGAAAGGAAAAAAAAAACATGTTGTGTCAGCAGACTGTACTATAATAATAATCACAGGGCGGTTTTGATCGGTTCAGTGTTCCTTATTAGAAACTGTTGCCACAGAAATAATACCCATCCCAGCGTGGAGGAACAGGCCTTCAGACTAACAGAGAGAGATAGAGACAGGCGACATTATAAAATCCATGTACACAAACAACAAGTGTGCGGTTAAAATTGGCAAAAAACACACACATTTCTTCACACAGGGTCGTGGGGTTAGACAGGGATGCAGCTTAAGCCCCACCCTCTTCAACATATATATCAACGAATTGGCGCGGGCACTGGAAAAGTCTGCAGCACCCGGCCTCCCCCTGCTAGAACCTGAAGTCAAATGTCTACTGTTTGCTGATGATCTGGTGCTTCTGTCACCAACCAAGGAGGGCCTACAGCAGCACCTAGATCTTATGCACAGATTCTGTCAGACCTGGGCCCTGACAGTAAATCTCAGTAAGACCAAAATAATGGTGTTCCAAAAAAGGTCCAGTCACCAGGACCACAAATACAAATTCCATCTAGACACTGTTGCCCTAGAGCACACAAAAAATTATACCTTGGCCTAAACATCAGCGCCACAGGTAAGTTCCACAAAGCTGTGAACGATCTGAGAGACAAGGCAAGAAGAGCATTCTATGCCATGAAAAGGAACATACATTTCAACATACCAACTAGGATCTGGCTAAAAATACTTGAATCAGTCATAGAGCCCATTGCCCTTTATGGTTGTGAGGTCTGGGGTCCGCTCACCAACCAAGACTTCACAAAATGAGACAAACACCAAATTGAGACTCTGCACGCAGAATTCTGCAAAAATATCCTCCGTGTACAACGTAGAACACCAAATAATGCATGCAGAGCAGAATTATGCCGATACCCACTAATTAT
This sequence comes from Oncorhynchus masou masou, assembly GCF_036934945.1. Taxonomy (NCBI): domain Eukaryota; kingdom Metazoa; phylum Chordata; class Actinopteri; order Salmoniformes; family Salmonidae; genus Oncorhynchus; species Oncorhynchus masou. The sequence continues at coordinate 29,746,534 of NC_088223.1, read as the reverse complement.
CAAAATCCAGAAAAGAGACGTTAAATTCTATAACCATTTAAAAGGAAGCGATTCCCAAACCTTCCACAACAAAGCCATCACCTACAGAGAGATGAACCTGGAGAGGAGTCCCCTAAGCAAGCTGGTCCTGGGGCTCTGTTCACAAACACAAACACACCCTACAGAGCCCCAGGACAACAGCACAATTAGACCCAACCAAATCATGAGAAAACAAAAAGATAAGTACTAGACACATTGTAAAGAATTAACAAAAAAACAGAGCAAAGGAGAATGCTATTTGGCCCTACACAGAGAGTACACAGCGGCAGAATACCTGACCATTGTGACTGACCCAAAATTAAGGAACGCTTTGACTATGTACAGACTCAGCGAGCATAGCCTTGCTATTGAGAAAGGCCGCCGTAGGCAGACATGGCTCTCAAGAGAAGACAGGCTATGTGCTCACTGCCCACAAAATGAGGTGGAAACTGAGCTGCACTTCCTAACCTCCTGCCCAATGTATGACCATATTAGAGAGACATATTTCCCTCAGATTACACAGATCCATAAAGAATTCGAAAACAAATCCAATTGTGAAAAACTCCCATATCTACTGGGTGAAATTCCACAGTGTGCCATCACAGCAGCAGGATTTGTGACCTGTTGCCACGAGAAAAGGGCAACCAGTGAAGAACACACACCATTGTAAATACAACCCATATTTATGCTTATTTATTTTGTGTCCTTTAACCATTTGTACATTGTAAAAACACTGTATATATATGACATTTGTAATGTCTTAACTGTTTTGAAACTTCTGTATGTGTGATGTTTACTGTTCATTTTTATTGTTTTTCACTTTATATATTCACTTTATATATTATCTACCTCACGTGCTTTGGCAATGTTAACACATGTTTCCCATGCCAATAAAGCCCTTGAATTGATTTGAATTGAATTGAATTCAGACAGACAGACAGACAGACAGACAGACAGACAGACAGAAAAACAGACAGACAGACAGACAGACAGAGAGAGAGAGAGAGACAGCAGAGGAGCCCAGCTCAACCAGCCAGGCTTCCCCAGCCCTGTCCTCACACAGCAGAGGAGCCCAGCTCAACCAGCCAGGCTTCCCCAGCCCTGTCCTCACACAGCAGGGGAGCCCAGAGCAACCAGCCAGGCTTCCCCAGCCCTGTCCTCACACAGCAGAGGAGCCCAGATCAACCAGCCAGGCTTCCCCAGCCCTGTCCTCACACAGCAGAGGAGCCCAGATCAACCAGCCAGGCTTCCCCAACCCTGTCCTCACACAGCAGAGGAGCCCAGATCAACCAGCCAGGCTTCCCCAGCCCTGTCCTTACACAGCAGGGGAGCCCAGAGCAACCAGCCAGGCTTCCCCAGCCCTGTCCTCACACAGCAGAGGAGCCCAGATCAACCAGCCAGGCTTCCCCAGCCCTGTCCTCACACAGCAGGGGAGCCCAGAGCAACCAGCCAGGCTTCCCCAGCCATGCCTGCTGCACCCCTCCTCCTCAACCCACAGAACAGCTTCCCACTGACAGCGGCACCGGCACAGACCAGCCACACCCCCCCCCCAGTCCAGAAGAAACACTGGCTGACATCGCCCTGTTGATGGACTCAAATGGGAAGTTTGTTCAGGAGAAGAAACTTTTCCCTCAACACAAAAGGAGAAAGGTGTGGCGCCCAACAACGCAGAGGGCCATGGAGCTGCTTAATAAGGCCCATCTCGGGTCACCAAGCCACATAGTCATACACACCGGAAGCAACGACCTGCGTGCTCCGCAGGAGAGGGTGGCAACTTCACTACGGGGAGTGATTGAGAAGGCCTCCGCAATCTTCCTCGACTCAAGAATCGTTTTGTCAACCCTTCCACAGAGGAAGGACTTCCACCCTTCCACAATCCAAAGAATAAATGCCAGCCTCTCCCGGGACTGTGCCCTGCGACCCAATGTACACCTGGTCCACCATCCCACCCTCGATCTGGACTGTCTCTATGACCATGTTCACCTGTACAGGGAGACAGTCCCCACCATCCCACCCTCGATCTGGACTGTCTCTATGACCATGTTCACCTACACAGGGAGACAGTCCCCGCCATCCCACCCTCGATCTGGACTGTCTCTATGACCATGTTCACCTACACAGGGAGACAGTCCCCACCATCCCACCCTCGATCTGGACTGTCTCTATGACCATGTTCACCTACACAGGGAGACAGTCCCCACCATCCCACCCTCGATCTGGACTGTCTCTATGACCATGTTCACCTACACAGGGAGACAGTCCCCACCATCCCACCCTCGATCTGGACTGTCTCTATGACCATGTTCACCTACACAGGGAGACAGTCCCCACCATCCCACCCTCGATCTGGACTGTCTCTATGACCACGTTCACCTACACAGGGAGACAGTCCCCACCATCCCACCCTTGATCTGGACCGTGTCTATGACCATGTTCACCTACACAGGGAGACAGTCCCCACCATCCCACCCTCGATCTGGACTGTCTCTATGACCATGTTCACCTGTACAGGGAGACAGTCCCCACCATCCCACCCTCGATCTGGACTGTCTCTATGACCATGTTCACCTGTACAGGGAGACAGTCCCCACCATCCCACCCTCGATCTGGACTGTCTCTATGACCATGTTCACCTGTACAGGGAGACAGTCCCCACCATCCCACCCTCGATCTGGACTGTCTCTATGACCATGTTCACCTACACAGGGAGACAGTCCCCACCATCCCACCCTCGATCTGGACTGTCTCTATGACCATGTTCACCTGAACAGGGAGACAGTCCCCACCATCCCACCATTGATCTGGACTGTCTCTATGACCATGTTCACCTGTACAGGGAGACCGTCCCCATCCTTGTCAAGACTCAAGGACGTCGCTTTAAACCGCAGTCCGACCTCTCCACCTAGAAACAGTGGAGCAATCTCCACCCCCCCAAGATCACCGAAACAACACCCCGGACCAGCACCCTGGAACCTCCAGCCACGACCACAGCACCACCAACCTCAATGCCCACCACAGCCAGCGCAGCACAGACCACCCCAGCCCAGCTTCAGAGCCACCCAGACGAGGCCTCCCACCCCCCTGCCGCAGACCCACACTTGGAGGAGCCACAGCCCAGCAGGCAGAGCTACGCACAGGCTGTGAGAGGAGCAACTGGCCCAGCCCCACCAACCAAATTAGTGACATGAAACAAATGCTATGCTACATCTGCTATGCTCACATGTGATAGGCCGAGGGTCATAGTAAGATGAGCACAAGAACCACACCATCCTCACACTACACCCACCCAAGTGGCATGACACAAATTATATCTTAAATGATAAACAAATCACATTTGCATAATAAGAGTTTACTTTCATTGAAAAATCCTATTTTAATAGTTCTTGTTGGATTGAGTGTGTCTCATTTTGAAGGTAAAGAGAGAAAAACATATCAAATCTTTTTACGTTACATGTTGGAATTTACAAGGATTGAAGTCCTCTGCTTTTGGACTAAAGAGCAGAAACCCAAACTTCATGAAAGAAATTGATGTTGATATTGTAGTACTACAGGAAACATGGTGCAGAGGTGATGTTTCCACTGGCTGTCCACTAGGTTATAGGGAGATAATCATACCAACCACTAAATGAAAAGGAATCAGACAGGGCAGAGACTCAGGGGGAATGATAATATGGTATAAATCTGAACTAGTAAATTCAATCGAATTGATCAAAACAGGAGAATTCTTTATATGGTTAAAAATCAACAAGGAGGCTGTCTTGACAGATAAAACCGTTTTCCTCTGTGCCACATACATTCCCCCTCAGAGCCACCCTACTTCAATGAAGAGAGTTTCTCTATTCTAGAGGGGGAATTAGTCACTTTCAGGCCCAAGGCAACGTACTGGTCTGTGGAGACCTGAATGCTAGAACAGCAGAAGAACAAGACACTATTAACAGTCATGGGGATAAACACCTACCAGGAAGCAACAACATTTCCCTCCCCACATACCCCCCAGAAACAACTATGACAAAGTGAAAAACAAAAATGGAGTACAGCTCGTGAAGCTCTGTGGAACACTGGGTCTGTACATAGTCAATGGTAGGCTGAGAGGGGACTCTTTAGGTAGGTACACCTACAGCTCTGTGGAACACTGGGTCTGTACATAGTCAATGGTAGGCTGAGAGGGGACTCTTTAGGTAGGTACACCTACAGCTCTGTGGAACACTGGGTCTGTACATAGTCAATGGTAGGCTGAGAGGGGACTTTTTAGGTAGGTACACCTACAGCTCTGTCGAACACTGGGTCTGTACATAGTCAATGGTTGGCTGAGAGGGGACTCTTTAGGTCGGTACACCTACAGCTCTGTGGAACACTGGGTCTGTACATAGTCAATAGTAGGCTGACAGGGGACTCTTTAGGTAGGTACACCTACAGCTCTGTGGAACACTGGGTCTGTACATAGTCAATGGTAGGCTGAGAGGGGACTCTTTTGGTAGGTACACCTACAGCTCTGTGGAACACTGGGTCTGTACATAGTCAATGGTAGGCTGAGAGGGGACTCTTTTGGTAGGTACACCTACAGCCCATCCCTTGGCAGCAGCACTGTAGACCTCTTCCTCACTGACCTAAACCCAGAGTCTCTCAGAGCCTTCACAGTCAGCCCCCTAACACCTCTCTCAGACCACAGTAAAATCACAGTGTATCTGAGAAGAGCAGAACCCAACCATGAAGCATTACGGCCCAATAAATAACATGGTACAAAACAGGCCTATAGATGGAGTGCAACAGTACAGACATCTACCAAAAAGCAATTAGTAGCCAAAAAATACAATCTTTCCTGGACAACTTCTTAGCCTTAACATTCTCCTACAGCAATGAAGGTGTAAATGTGGCTGTTTGGAACATAAACTTTATATTTGACAAATTAGCCTCCTTGGCTAATTTAAAGAAGCATAAGAGCAAACCAGAAATAACAGATAATGAAAAATGGTTTGATAATGACTGCAAAAATCTAAGAAAATCATTGAGAAATACATCTAATCAAAAACACAGAGAACCAGACAACAAAAACATACGCCTTCAATATGGGGAAACACTGAAGCAACACAAACACACCTTAAGAACAGAGGAACAGAACATTAGCTGGGTGGAATTGAGGAATCCATAGAATCAAACCACTTCCGGGAGAATTGGAATAAATGAAACAAACCTCATCATGAGGAGCTGGCTATCCAACATGGGGATATGTGGAGAAATCACTTTGCAAACCTCTACAGCAATATAACAAAGAGCCTAGAACAAAAAGATATTCAAGAAAAATTACAAATCAGCAGTCAAAACCAGAATACCCCAATTACAGAAGTAGAATTCTTGGGAAAACGATGCACTCTCCAACCCAAAAAGGCCTGTGGTGCTGATGGCACTTTAAATGAAATGATCAAATATACAGAACACAAATTGAAATTGGCTATACTCAAACTCTTCAACATTATCCTCACTGCAGGTATTTCCCCCGATATTTGGAACCAGGGATTGATCACACCAATCTATAAAAATGGAGACAAATTTGACCCGAATAATTACAGAGGAATTTGCGTTAACAGCAACTTGGGGGAAATTCTCTGCAGTATTATAAATAGCAGACTACATCATTTCCTTGACGAACACAACGTCCTGAGCAGAAGCCAGACTGTATTTCTAAAACATTATCGTACAACAGACCACATTTACACCCTCCACACTCTAATTGATAAACAAGTAAACCAAAACAAAGGCAAAAATCTACTCGTGTTTTGTAGATTTCAAGAAAGCATTTGATTCAATTTGGCACGAAGGTCTTTTTTATAAACTAATAGAAAGTGGTATTGGAGGGAAAACATATTTTATTAAATCAATGTACACTAAAAACAAATGTGCGGTTAAAATTGGCAACAAGCAAACAGACTTCTTCTCTCGGGGACGGGGAGTGCAACAGGGCTGCCCAATAAGTCCAACACTATTTAACATCTACATTAATGAATTGGCAAAAACAATAGAAGAATTGGCAGCACCAGGTCTCACCCTGCACAACACTGAAATCAAGTGTCTGCTGTACGCAGATGACCTGGTGCTGCACCTAGATCTAGATCATCTTCACAGGTTCTGTCAGACCTGGGCTCTGACCGTTAACCTAAAAATAATATATATAAGGATATTCCAAAAAAGGTCCGGAAATAAGGATGACAAATATAAATATATATACACATATCTAGGACTAAATATCAGCAACACAGGTAGCTTTCACATGGCTGTGAATGAGCTGAGAGACAAAGCAAGAAGAGCATTCTAAGCCATTAAAAGGAACATCAAAATCGAAATTCCAATTAGAATCTGGCTCAAAATGTTTCAATCAGTTATAGAACCAATTGCTCTATATGGCAGTGAAGTATGGGGTCCAATCTCTAGTAATTCATTTACCAAATGGGACAAACATCCAATTGAAATACTACATGCAGAGTTTTGCAAGACTGTATTGCAAGTGCAAAGAAAAACTCCAAATAACGCATGTAGAGCAGAATTGGGCCAATACCCCCTCCTCATTCGAATAGAAAAAAGAGACATCAAATTTTTCAACCATCTAAAAACAAGTGACTTCAAAACATTCAATCACACAGCTCTACAATGTCACCTATTGGAAAACACCACAAAAAAACAAAGTAAACTTCAATGCTATTTGGCTCGAAACAGAGAGTACATGGTGGCAGACTATCTGACCACTGTGACTGATAGAAAACTGAGGAAAACATTGACTAGGTACAGACTAAGTGAGCACAGTCTGGCTATAGAGACCGGTCATCACAGACAAACCTGGCTGCCCAGAGAGGACAGGCTGTGCTCACTCTGCTCCAGGGGAGAGGTAGAGACAGAGCTACATTTCCTATTACAATGGGACAAATACTCAGACCTAAGAGAATATTTCTTTCCCAAAATTATAATTCAATACAAAAAATTGGAAACTATAAAATCAAATATTTATTGGGTGAAAAGCCACAATGTGCAGTTTTGGCAGCCAAATATGTGTCCTCCTGCCACAACCTGAGGGACAGCCAGTGAAAAGTGCAAAGTAATGTCGATAATATTTCCCATCTTGTTTTGTTTTGTCTTTCATACCACGTCATGTGTCTTCTCAGTCATGTTGACACTGGTCTACGACCATTGTTTTAATGTATTGTTGTTCTGATCAATATTGTTGTTGTAGTTGTTGTTAATGGTAATCCCATGTCCACTAGTACTATTATTATTGCTGTTGGTCCCACAATTTATCTATATATATTTTTTTTTTTACCTTTATTTAACCAGGTAGGCTAGTTGAGAACAAGTTCTCATTTACAACTGCGACCTGGCCAAGATAAAGCATAGCAGTGTGAACAGAAAACACAGAGTTACACATGGAGTAAACAATTAACAAGTCAATAACACAGTAGAAAAAAAAGGGGAGTCTATATACAATGTGTGCAAAAGGCATGAGGAGGTAGGTGAATAATTACAATATTGCAGATTAACACTGGATTGATAAATGATCGTGTACAGGTAGAGATATTGGTGTGCAAAAGAGCAGAAAAGTAAATAAATAAAAACTGTGGGGATGAGGTAGGTGAAAATGGGTGGGCTATTTACCAATAGATTATGTACAGCTGCAGCGATCGGTTAGCTGCTCAGATAGCTGATGTTTGAAGTTGGTGAGGGAGATAAAGGTCTCCAACTTCAGCGATTTTTGCAATTCGTTCCAGTCACAGGCAGCAGAGTACTGGAACGAAAGGCGGCCGAATGAGGTGTTGGCTTTAGGGATGATCAGTAAGATACACCTGCTGGAGCGCGTGCTACGGATGGGTTTTGCCATCGTGACCAGTGAACTGAGATAAGGAGGAGCTTTACCTAGCATGGACTTGTAGATGACCTGGAGCCAGTGGGTCTTGCGACGAATATGTAGCGAGGGCCAGCCGACTAGAGCATACAAGTCGCAGTGGTGGGTAGTATAAGGTGCTTTAGTGACAAAACGGATGGCACTGTGATAAACTGCATCCAGTTTGCTGAGAAGAGTGTTGGAAGCAATTTTGTAGATGACATCGCCGAAGTCGAGGATCGGTAAGATAGTCAGTTTTACTAGGGTAAGCTTGGCAGCGTGAGTGAAGGAGGCTTTGTTACGGAATAGAAAGCCGACTCTAGATTTGATTTTCGATTGGAGATGTTTGATATGGGTCTAGAAGGAGAGTTTGCAGTCTAGCCAGACACCTAGGTACTTATAGGTGTCCACATATTCAAGGTCGGAACCATCCAGTGTGGTGATGCTAGTCGGGCATGCGGGTGCAGGCAGCGATCGGTTGAAAAGCATGCATTTGGTTTTACTAGCGTTTAAGAGCAGTTGGAGGCCACGGAAGGAGTGTTGTAGGGCATTGAAGCTCGTTTGGAGGTTAGATAGCACAGTGTCCAATGACGGGCCGAAAGTATATAGAATGGTGTCGTCTGCGTAGAGGTGGATCAGGGAATCGCCCACAGCAAGAGCAACATCATTGATATATACAGAGAAAATAGTTGGCCCGAGAATTGAACCCTGTGGCACCCCCATAGAGACTGCCAGAGGACCGGACAGCATGCCCTCCGATTTGACACACTGAACTCTGTCTGCAAAGTAATTGGTGAACCAGGCAAGGCAGTCATCCGAAAAACCGAGGCTACTGAGTCTGCCGATAAGAATATGGTGATTGACAGTCGAAAGCCTTGGCAAGGTCGATGAAGACGGCTGCACAGTACTGTCTTTTATCGATGGCGGTTATGATGTCGTTTAGTACCTTGAGTGTGGCTGAGGTGCACCCGTGACCGGCTCGGAAACCAGATTGCATGGTGGAGAAGGTACGGTGGGATTCGAGATGGTCAGTGACCTGTTTGTTGACTTGGCTTTCGAAGACCTTAGATAGGCAGGGCAGGATGGATATAGGTCTGTAACAGTTTGGGTCCAGGGTGTCTCCCCCTTTGAAGAGGGGGATGACTGCGGCAGCTTTCCAATCCTTGGGGATCTCAGACGATATGAAAGAGAGGTTGAACAGGCTGGTAATAGGGGTTGCGACAATGGCGGCGGATAGTTTCAGAAATAGAGGGTCCAGATTGTCAAGCCCAGCTGATTTATACGGGTCCAGGTTTTGCAACTCTTTCAGAACAATATATATATATATATATATATATATATATATATATATATATATATATATATATATATATATATATATATATATATATATATATAAAAAAATATTTGTATTTTATTTTTCGATATGTATATTTTGACAATATAAGTAATAATGAACTTGACATGTCAATAAAGTCAATTGAATTTAATTGAATTACAGAGAGAGATAGACAGAGAGAGAGAGGGAGAGACAGAGAAGAGAGAAACAGAGAAGAGAGAGGGAGAGACAGAAGAGAGAGACAGAGAAGAGAGAAACAGAGAAGAGAGAAACAGAGAAGAGAGAAACAGAGAAGAGAGACAGAGAGAGAGACAAAGAAGAGAGACAAAGAGAGAGACAAAGAAGAGAGAGACAGAGAGAGAGACAGAGAAGAGAGAGACAGAGAAGAGAGAGACAGAGAAGAGAGAGACAGAAGAGAGAGACAGAGACGAGAGACAGAGAAGAGAGAGACAGAGAAGAGAGAGACAGAGAGAGAGACAGACAGAGAAGAGAGAGACAAAGAGAGAGAGAAAGAGAGAGAGAGAGAGAGAGAGAGAGAGAGAGAGAGAGAGAGAAAGAGAGACAGAGAGAGAGAGACAGCAACAGATACAGAACGAGACAGAGAGAGACAGAGAGAGAGACAGAGAGAGAGAGAGAAAGAGAGACAGAGAGAGAGAGACAGCAACAGATACAGAACGAGACAGAGAGAGACAGAGACAGGGAGAGACAGGGAAGAGAGAGAGAGAGAGAAGAGAGAGAGACAGAGAGAGACAGACATACAGAGAGAAAGCCTGACAGGAGCAGGCAGGCAGGAAACTACAACAAAATTAAAGCAATGAATTATAGATAACACGGAAAGCACTTTATCTATTGAATAGATATTTAAATGTATTTGTTGTTATTTTTTCCCCTCTTGACTTGTTTGTTTATTTTCCAGTGAAGACGTGCCTGTCAATCTTGTTAGTCTGGAAGCGGTGATATTATACTGATAAATCAGGCGTGGGAGGTGATGACGCTATCCTACAACTCAGTGTCCCTGATGTTTTATTCACACATATGACTGTGTGTGTGTGTGTGTGTGTGTGTGTGTGTGTGTGTGTGTGTGTGTGTGTGTGTGTGTGTGTGTGTGTGTGTGTGTGTGTGTGTGGTGTGTGTGGTGTGTGTGGTGTGTGTGGTGTGTGTGGTGTGTGTGTGTGTGTGTGTGTGGTGTGTGTGGTGTGTGTGTGTGTGTGTGTGTGTGTGTGTGTGTGTGTGTGTGTGTGTGTGTGTGTGTGTGTGTGTGTGTGTGTGTGTGTGTGTGTGTGTGATGATTCACTGTTCAATACAGCCTGCGTGATGAAAGAACAAGCTGTAAGGACATTACAGTATCTGACCGCAGACGGCATCAAACTAAGACAGGACACAACTACACTCAAAGTACAGTATCTGAGTGCAGACGGCATCACACTAAGACAGGACACAACTACACTCAAAGTACAGTATCTGACCGCAGACGGCATCAAACTAAGACAGGACACAACTACACTCAAAGTACAGTATCTGAGTGCAGACGGCATCAAACTAAGACAGGACACAACTACACTCAAAGTACAGTATCTGACCGCAGACGGCATCAAACTAAGACAGGACACAACTACACTCAAAGTACAGTCTCTGACCGCAGACGGCATCAAACTAAGAAAGGACACAACTACACTCAAAGTACAGTATCTGAGTGCAGACGGCATCACACTAAGACAGGACACAACTACACTCAAAGTACAGTATCTGAGTGCAGACGGCTTCACACTAAGACAGGACACAACTACACTCAAAGTACAGTATCTGAGTGCAGACGGCATCAAATTAAGACAGGACACAACTACACTCAAAGTACAGTATCTGAGTGCAGACGGCATAGAATTAAGACAGGACACAACTACACTCAAAGTACAGTATCTGAGTGCAGACGGCATCGAATTAAGACAGGACACAACTACACTCAAAGTACAGTATCTGAGCGCAGACGGCATCACACTAAGACAGGACACAACTACACTCCAAGTACAGTATCTGAGTGCAGACGGCAAAACACTAAGACCGGACACAACTACACTCCAAGTACAGTATCTGAGCGCAGACGGCTTCACTCTAAGACAGGACACAACTACACTCAAAGTACAGTATCTGAGTGCAGACGGCATCACACTAAGACAGGACACAACTACACTCCAAGTACAGTATCTGAGCGCAGACGGCATCACACTAAGACAGGACACAACTACACTCCAAGTACAGTATCTGAGCGCAGACGGCATCGAATTAAGACAGGACACAACTACACTCAAAGTACAGTATCTGAGCGCAGACGGCATCACACTAAGACAGGACACAACTACACTCCAAGTACAGTATCTGAGTGCAGACGGCAAAACACTAAGACCGGACACAACTACACTCCAAGTACAGTATCTGAGCGCAGACGGCTTCACTCTAAGACAGGACACAACTACACTCAAAGTACAGTATCTGAGTGCAGACGGCATCACACTAAGACAGGACACAACTACACTCAAAGTACAGTATCTGAGTGCAGACGGCATCACACTAAGACAGGACACAACTACACTCAAAGTACAGTATCTGAGCGCAGACGGCATCACACTAAGACAGGACACAACTACACTCCAAGTACAGTATCTGAGTGCAGACGGCATCACACTAAGACAGGACACAACTACACTCAAAGTACAGTATCTGGGTACAGACGGCATCACACTAAGACAGGACACAACTACACTCCAAGTACAGTATCTGAGCGCAGATGGCTTCACACTAAGACAGGACACAACTACACTCAAAGGGAGACTACAATGAACAAACAGTGAACGGACAAAGATGGAATGGCTTTCAGTCATACTGAAAAACTCGATAACAATTCTAACAACAGCCATTGTGTTGAGTCCATCTGATTTGGCACTTTATCAGAGAGAGAGTTTACACTCCTTGGATTCTGTGAGAAGCCAGATTAGAACTCATCCTGAGATGTCATCCGTCACAATCATGAGAAAGTCTGCTAAAACTGGAGGGTTTTCAGATCCCCCAAAAAATTATAACATTCAGGAGCTCGAGCCCCTGGTTTAATTATGGCATTAGCCAAGCGTGTATAAAGGATGAATTTATTTCATCACGGTTATTTATAGATGTTTTACAATGAAAATATTAGTAGGCCTAAAACTGTTTTACTTTGACATGGCAACTTCAGAAGGGTGTGTGTGTGTGTGAGTGTGTGCGTGTGTGTGTGCCCACCTATCTTCTTGGTGCGCTCCTCTCCTCTGGTGTGCATGATGATGGGAGAGTAGATGAAGGGACTCTTGGAGGACATGTTGTTTTCCAGAAGGCCTTTCTGCTTGTGGGGACGCAGGCTGACAGGCAGATCTAGCAGTTTCACTGATCTGTAGCAGGGGAGAACCAACCAATCAATCAAATGTATTTATAAAGCCCTTTTTACATCAGCTAATGTCACAAAGTGCTACACAGAAACCCAGCCTAAAACCCTAAACAGCAAGCAATGAAGATGCAGGAGCACAGTGGCTAGGAAAAACTCCCTAGAAAGACAGGAACCCAGTAAGAAAACCTAGAGAGGAACCAGGCTCCGAGGGGTGGCCATGCTGGGTGGAGATTTAAGAGTACATGTGGCCATTAAGGTCAGATCGTTTGTCAAGGGATGGGAGATGGAGAAGGAGCGAAGGAGGAAGAGAGAGAGATTTTATCTCAACAGCCATGAACATTAAAGGTCCTGAGAGAGAAAATGAGATAGATTTTGGCATGGTGACATGAGCCAATCACACACAACTCTGTCAATCAGATGGCAGCGGAACATAAATCCAGTAGAATTGGTGAATTGTGTCCTGAGGTTGAAGCCCAGGCCATTTAAATAGCAAAGCACTGTGAAGGTGTGAATTGGCGCTAGTAGACACAGCACTTATCACCTCTGTGAGTAGCCAGACATTCATCTATCTATCTACACACAGACAAACGGTACAGACGGTCCTCCATCTCTCCTGGTTCTACTAACGGCCCTGCCAACCCAGAAATAGGGGTAGATGGATATGGAGAAGCTAGAAAACAGGGAGAAAAAGTGGATATACACTGCTCCAAAAAATAAAGGGAACACTTAAACAACACAATATAATTCCAAGTCAATCACACTTCTGTGAAATCAAACTGTCCACTTAGGAAGCAACACTGATTGACAATACATTTCACATGCTGTTGTGCAAATGAAATAGACAACAGGTGGAAATGATCAATTATTATCAAGACACCCCCAATAAAAGAGTGGTTCTGCAGGTGGTGACCACAGACCACTTCTCAGTTCCTATGCTTCCTGGCTGATGTTTTGGTCACTTTTGAATGCTGGCGGTGCTTTCACTCTAGTGGTAGCATGAGACAGAGTCTACTACCCACACAAGTGGCTCAGGTAGTGCAGCTCATCCAGGATGGCACATCAATGCGAGCTGTGGCAAGAAGGTTTGCTGTGTCTGTCAGCGTAGTGTCCAGAGCATGGAGGCGCTACCAGGAGACAGGCCAGTACATCAGGAGACGTGGAGGAGGCCGTAGGAGGGCAACAACCCAGCAGCAGGACCACTACCTCCGCCTTTGTGCAAGGAGGAGCAGGAGGAGCACTGGCAGAGCCCTGCAAAATGAACTCCAGCAGGCCACAAATGTGCATGCGTCTGTTCAAAAGGTCAGAAACAGACTCCATGAGGGTGGTATTAGGGCCCGACGTCCACAGGTGGGGGTTGTGCTTACAGCCCAACACCGTGCAGGACGTTTGGCATTTGCCAGAGAACACCAAGATTGGCAAATTCGGCACTGGCGCCCTGTGCTCATCACAGATGAAAGGAGAATGCCCAGGCGTTGTAGGGAGGTCATACAGGCACGTGGAGGCCACACACACTACTGAGACTCATTTTGACTTGTTTTAAGGACATTACATCAAAGTTGGATCAGCCTGTAGTGTGGTTTTCCACTTTTAATTTTGAGTGTGACTCCAAATCCAGACCTCCATGGGTTGATAAATTTGATTTCCATTGATAATTTTTGTGTGATTTTGTTGTCAGCACATTCAACTATGTAAAGAAAAAAGTATTTAATAAGAATATTTCATTCATTCAGATCTAGGATGTGTTATTTTAGTGTTCCCTTTATTTTTTTGAGCAGTGTATAAGACAAGTGGGCAGAATTCTGAGTGAACTTACTGCAACCTAAACACTAGGCTGCCTTTAAAGAACTATTGTATTAGCGCTTGTTGAGGTCAGTTTTTAATTTTGATGATGTGGGTTGAATGCTGTAACACAGAATAAAACAATGAATAAAAACCCAGTGACTTCTCATTACTGCCGATCACTTATTAACCATCATTTATTCACATGATTTTCATCAAATATTTTGGCTGCTGTGTATATTATTACATGTGTTTTATTTGTCTATTATTTATTCCAAATCATCTCTACAGAGCTGCTGCCTAAACCGTCTGAAGAACTACAAAATAATGATTTTGTCAAAGTAAATAAGGCTTTTAAGACCTCTGAAAACCAATCAGGAATCACTTTGATCATGTGTTTTCAGTTAGAGATCCCTCACGCAGCAACAACTGTTCTCTACATCTCCGCATGACACAGACCGGACTAGACGATGACACTTTGACCATGTGTTTTCAGTTAGAGATCCATCACGCAGCAACAACTGTTCTCTACATCTCCACATGACACAGACCGGACTAGACGATGACACTTTGATCATGTGTTTTCAGTTAGAGATCCCTCAGGCAGCAACAACTGTTCTCTACATCTCCGCATGACACAGACCGGACTAGACGATGACACTTTGATCATGTGTTTTCAGTTAGAGATCCCTCAGGCAGCAACAACTGTTCTCTACATCTCCGCATGACACAGACCGGACTAGACGATGACACTTTGATCATGTGTTTTCAGTTAGAGATCCCTCACGCAGCAACAACTGTTCTCTACATCTCTGCATGACACAGACCGGACGATGACACTTTGATCATGTGTTTTCAGTTAGAGATCCCTCACGCAGCAACAACTGTTCTCTACATCTCCACATGACACAGACCGGACTAGACGATGACACTTTGATCATGTGTTTTCAGTTAGAGATCCCTCACGCAGCAACAACTGTTCTCTACATCTCCGCATGACACAGACCGGACTAGACGATGACACTTTGATCATGTGTTTTCAGTTAGAGATCCCTCAGGCAGCAACAACTGTTCTCTACATCTCCGCATGACACAGACCGGACAAGACAATGACACTTTGATCATGTGTTTTCAATTAGAGATCCCTCACGCAGCAACAACTGTTCTCTACATCTCCGCATGACACAGACCGGACGATGACACTTTGATCATGTGTTTTCAGTTAGAGATCACTCACGCAGCAACAACTGTTCTCTACATCTCCGCATGACACAGACCTGACTAGACGATGACACTTTGATCATGTGTTTTCAGTTAGAGATCCCTCACGCAGCAACAACTGTTCTCTACATCTCCGCATGACACAGACCGGACAAGACAATGAGCAAGGCACTATGGTTACTGTCGTTAATTACCAAGTTTTATGCTCTAAACTAGTAGAATAATGGTCTGTTAAACACTACAACTCACTACTAAATCGCACAGTTCAGGCAAGATTTAATTTATCTCCAGAGAAACTGTGAAATGTGCGCATTGAACTCACGGGAGGAAAAAAATACCAAAATTGTAGTCAAATCATTTGACAGACATCTGTCAATTACATATTTAAAAAGCCATAAAATAAGCAACATTTCGGTTTATCGCTCAGCACTACTTATCAATGACTAACTTGGCTAAATAAAATACATTCACTTGAAAATAACCAACTCAATTTACCAACTTCCTCGACCAAAATACGGAAATCTTAAACTCTTTTCAAAAGCAGTAAATGGACCTCTAAACATGTAGTTGAAAAAAACAATTATTCACCAGAGCCTCCAGACTAGCCAAGCCTATTCAACAGAGCCCCAGAGTAGCCTATTCAACAGAGCCCCCAGACGAGCAAAGCCTATTCAATAGAGCCCCAGAGTAGCCGATTCAACAGAGCCCCCAGACTAGCCAAGCCTATTCAACAGAGACCCAGAGTAGCCTATTCAACAGAGCCCCCAGACGAGCAAAGCCTATTCAATAGAGAAACAGAGTAGCCGATTCAACAGAGCCCCCAGACTAGCCAAGCCTATTCAACAGAGCCTCCGGACGAGCCTATTCAACAGAGTCTCCAGACAAGCCTATTCAACAGAGTCTCCAGACAAGCCTATTCAACAGAGCCTCCAGACAAACCTATTCTACAGAGCCTCCAGACTAGCCTATTCAACAGAGACGCAGAGTAGCCTATTCAACAGAGCCCCTAGAAAAGCCAAGCCTATTCAACAGAGCCTCCGGACTAGCCTATTCAACAGAGCCTCCGGACTAGCCTATTCAACAGAGCCTCCAGACTAGCCTATTCAACAGAGCATCCAGACTAGCCAAGCCAATTCAACAGAGCCACAGAGTAGCCTATTCAACAGAGCACCCAGACTAGCCAAGCCAATTCAACAGAGCCACAGAGTAGCCTATTCAACAGAGCCCCCAGACAAGCCAAGCCTATTCAACAGAGTCTCCAGACTCGCCAAGCCTATTCAAAGGAGCCCCAGAGAAGCCAATTCAACAGAGCCCCCAGACTAGCCAAGCCTATTCAACAGAGCCTCCAGAATAGAAAGCCTATTCAACAGATCCTCCAGAATAGCCAAGCCTATTCAACAGAGCTCCGGACTAGCCAAGCCTATGCAACAGAGCCTCCAGACTAGCCAAGCATATTCAGAGCTCCAGACTAGCCAAGCCTTTTCAACAGAGCCTCCGGACTAGCCTTTTCAACAGAGCCTCCGGACTAGCCTATTCAACAGAGCCTCCAGACTAGCCTATTCAACAGAGCCTCCAGACTAGCCTATTCAACAGTCTCCAGACTAGCCAAGCCTACATAACACAGCCCCAGAGTAGCCTATTCAACAGAGCACCCAGACTAGCCAAGCGAATTCAACAGAGCCCCAGAGTAACCTATTCAACAGAGCCCCGCAGACGAGCCACGCCTATTCAACAGAGCCTCCGGACTAGCCTATTCAACAGAGCCTCCGGACTAGCCTATTCAACAGAGCCTCCAGACTAGCCTATTCAAAAGAGCCCCAGAGTAGCCTATGCAACAGTCTCCAGACTAGCCTATTCAACAGAGCCTCCAGACTAGCCTATTCAGCCTGAGCCTCCAGACTAGCCTATTCAGCCTGAGCCTCCAGACTAGCCTATTGTTGAATAGACTAGCCAAGCCTATGCAACAGAGCCTCCAGACTAGCCAAGCATATTCAACAGAGCCCCCAGACTAGCCAAGCCTATGCAACAGAGCCTCCAGACTAGCCAAGCCAATTCAACAGAGCCCAAACACTAGCCAAGCCTATTCAAAGGAGCCCCAGAGTAGCCTATTCAACAGAGACCCCAGACTAGCCAAGCCTATTCAACAGAGCCTCCAGACTAGCCAAGCCTATTCAACAGAGCCTCCGGACGAGCCAAGCCTATGCAACAGAGCCTCCGGACTAGCCTATTCAACAGAGTCTCCAAACAAGCCTATTCAACAGAGCCTCCAGACTAGCCTATTCAACAGAGCCGCAGAGTAGCCTATTCAACAGAGCCCCCAGACTAGCGAAGCCAATTCAACAGAGCCCACAGACTAGCCAAGCCTATTCAAAGGAGCCCCAGAGTAGCCTATTCAACAGAGCCCCCAGACTAGCCAAGCCTATTCAACAAAGCCTCCGGAATAGCCTATTCAACAGAGCCTCCGGACTAGCCTATTCAACAGAGCCTCCGGACTAGCCTATTCAACAGAGCCTCCGGACGAGCCTATTCAACAGAGCCTCCGGACTAGCCTATTCAACAGAGGCTCCGGACTAGCCTATTCAACAGAGCCTCCAGACGAGCCTATTCAAAAGAGCCTCAGAGTAGCCTATTCAACAGAGCCCCCAAACTAGCCAAGCCAATTCAACAGAGCCCCAGAGTAGCCTATTCAACAGAGCCCCAGAGTAACCTATTCAACAGAGCCCACAGACTAGCCAAGCCTATTCAACAAAGCCTCCGGACTAGCCTATTCAACAGAGCCTCCGGACGAGCCTATTCAACAGAGCCTCCGGACGAGCCTATTCAACAGAGGCTCCAGACTAGCCTATGCAACAGAGCCTCCAGAATAGCCAAGCATATTCAGAGCTCCAGACTAGCCAAGGCTACGCAACAGAGCCTCCAGACTAGCCAAGCATATTCAACAGAGCCCCCAGACTAGCCAAGCCTATGCAACAGAGCCTCCAGACTAGCCAAGCATATTCAACAGAGCCTCCAGACTAGTCAAGCATATTCAACAGAGCCTCCAGACAAGCCAAGCCTATTCAACAGAGCCCACAAACGAGCCAAGCCTATTCAACAGAGCCCCCAGACAAGCCAAGCCTATTCAACAGAGCCTCCAGAATAGCCAAGCCTATTCAACAGAGCTCCGGACTAGCCAAGCCTATGCAACAGAGCCTCCAGACTAGCCAAGCATATTCAGAGCTCCAGACTAGCCAAGCCTTTTCAACAGAGCCTCCGGACTAGCCTTTTCAACAGAGCCTCCGGACTAGCCTATTCAACAGAGCCTCCAGACTAGCCTATTCAACAGAGCCTCCAGACTAGCCTATTCAACAGTCTCCAGACTAGCCAAGCCTACATAACACAGCCCCAGAGTAGCCTATTCAACAGAGCACCCAGACTAGCCAAGCGAATTCAACAGAGCCCCAGAGTAACCTATTCAACAGAGCCCCGCAGACGAGCCACGCCTATTCAACAGAGCCTCCGGACTAGCCTATTCAACAGAGCCTCCGGACTAGCCTATTCAACAGAGCCTCCGGACTAGCCTATTCAACAGAGCCTCCAGACTAGCCTATTCAAAAGAGCCCCAGAGTAGCCTATGCAACAGAGCCTCTAGACTAGCCAAGCCTATTCAACAGAGCCTCCGGACTAGCCTATTCAACAGAGCCTCCAGACTAGCCTATTCAACAGTCTCCAGACTAGCCTATTCAACAGTCTCCAGACTAGCCTATTCAACAGTCTCCATACTAGCCTATTCAACAGTCTCCAGACTAGCCTATTCAACAGAGCCTCCAGACTAGCCTATTCAGCCTGAGCCTCCAGACTAGCCTATTGTTGAATAGACTAGCCAAGCCTATGCAACAGAGCCTCCAGACTAGCCAAGCATATTCAAAGGAGCCCCAGAGTAGCCTATTCATCAGAGACCCCAGACTAGCCAAGCCTATTCAACAGAGCCTCCAGACTAGCCAAGCCTATTCAACAGAGCCTCCGGACGAGCCAAGCCTATGCAACAGAGCCTCCGGACTAGCCTATTCAACAGAGTCTCCAAACAAGCCTATTCAACAGAGCCTCCAGACTAGCCTATTCAACAGAGCCGCAGAGTAGCCTATTCAACAGAGCCCCCAGACTAGCAAAGCCAATTCAACAGAGTCCACAGACTAGCCAAGCCTATTCAACAAAGCCTCCGGAATAGCCTATTCAACAGAGCCTCCGGACTAGCCTATTCAACAGAGCCTCCGGACTAGCCTATTCAACAGAGCCTCCGGACGAGCCTATTCAACAGAGCCTCCGGACTAGCCTATTCAACAGAGGCTCCGGACTAGCCTATTCAACAGAGCCTCCAGACGAGCCCATTCAAAAGAGCCTCAGAGTAGCCTATTCAACAGAGCCCCCAAACTAGCCAAGCCAATTCAACAGAGCCCCAGAGTAGCCTATTCAACAGAGCCCCAGAGTAACCTATTCAACAGAGCCCACAGACTAGCCAAGCCTATTCAACAAAGCCTCCGGACTAGCCTATTCAACAGAGCCTCCGGACGAGCCTATTCAACAGAGCCTCTGTACTAGCCTATTCAACAGAGGCTCCAGACTAGCCAAGCATATTCAACAGAGCCCCCAGACTAGCCAAGCCTATGCAACAGAGCCTCCAGACTAGCCAAGCCAATTCAACAGAGCCCAAACACTAGCCAAGCCTATTCAAAGGAGCCCCAGAGTAGCCTATTCAACAGAGACCCCAGACTAGCCAAGCCTATTCAACAGAGCCTCCAGACTAGCCAAGCCTATTCAACAGAGCCTCCGGACGAGCCAAGCCTATGCAACAGAGCCTCCGGACTAGACTATTCAACAGAGTCTCCAAACAAGCCTATTCAACAGAGCCTCCAGACTAGCCTATTCAACAGAGCCGCAGAGTAGCCTATTCAACAGAGCCCCCAGACTAGCGAAGCCAATTCAACAGAACCCACAGACTAGCCAAGCCTATTCAAAGGAGCCCCAGAGTAGCCTATTCAACAGAGCCCCCAGACTAGCCAAGCCTATTCAACAAAGCCTCCGGAATAGCCTATTCAACAGAGCCTCCGGACTAGCCTATTCAACAGAGCCTCCGGACTAGCCTATTCAACAGAGCCTCCGGACGAGCCTATTCAACAGAGCCTCCGGACTAGCCTATTCAACAGAGGCTCCGGACTAGCCTATTCAACAGAGCCTCCAGACGAGCCTATTCAAAAGAGCCTCAGAGTAGCCTATTCAACAGAGCCCCCAAACTAGCCAAGCCAATTCAACAGAGCCCCCAGACAAGCCAAGCCTATTCAACAGAGCCTCCAGAATAGCCAAGCCTATTCAACAGAGCTCCGGACTAGCCAAGCCTATGCAACAGAGCCTCCAGACTAGCCAAGCATATTCAGAGCTCCAGACTAGCCAAGCCTTTTCAACAGAGCCTCCGGACTAGCCTTTTCAACAGAGCCTCCGGACTAGCCTATTCAACAGAGCCTCCAGACTAGCCTATTCAACAGAGCCTCCAGACTAGCCTATTCAACAGTCTCCAGACTAGCCAAGCCTACATAACACAGCCCCAGAGTAGCCTATTCAACAGAGCACCCAGACTAGCCAAGCGAATTCAACAGAGCCCCAGAGTAACCTATTCAACAGAGCCCCGCAGACGAGCCACGCCTATTCAACAGAGCCTCCGGACTAGCCTATTCAACAGAGCCTCCGGACTAGCCTATTCAACAGAGCCTCCGGACTAGCCTATTCAAAAGAGCCCCAGAGTAGCCTATGCAACAGAGCCTCTAGACTAGCCAAGCCTATTCAACAGAGCCTCCGGACTAGCCTATTCAACAGAGCCTCCAGACTAGCCTATTCAACAGTCTCCAGACTAGCCTATTCAACAGTCTCCAGACTAGCCTATTCAACAGTCTCCATACTAGCCTATTCAACAGTCTCCAGACTAGCCTATTCAACAGTCTCCATACTAGCCTATTCAACAGTCTCCATACTAGCCTATTCAACAGTCTCCATACTAGCCTATTCAACAGTCTCCATACTAGCCTATTCAACAGTCTCCAGACTAGCCTATTCAACAGTCTCCATACTAGCCTATTCAACAGTCTCCATACTAGCCTATTCAACAGTCTCCAGACTAGCCTATTCAACAGAGCCTCCAGACTAGCCTATTCAGCCTGAGCCTCCAGACTAGCCTATTCAGCCTGAGCCTCCAGACTAGCCTATTGTTGAATAGACTAGCCAAGCCTATGCAACAGAGCCTCCAGACTAGCCAAGCATATTCAAAGGAGCCCCAGAGTAGCCTATTCATCAGAGACCCCAGACTAGCCAAGCCTATTCAACAGAGCCTCCAGACTAGCCAAGCCTATTCAACAGAGCCTCCGGACGAGCCAAGCCTATGCAACAGAGCCTCCGGACTAGCCTATTCAACAGAGTCTCCAAACAAGCCTATTCAACAGAGCCTCCAGACTAGCCTATTCAACAGAGCCGCAGAGTAGCCTATTCAACAGAGCCCCCAGACTAGCCAAGCCAATTCAACAGAGTCCACAGACTAGCCAAGCCTATTCAACAAAGCCTCCGGAATAGCCTATTCAACAGAGCCTCCGGACTAGCCTATTCAACAGAGCCTCCGGACTAGCCTATTCAACAGAGCCTCCGGACGAGCCTATTCAACAGAGCCTCCGGACTAGCCTATTCAACAGAGGCTCCGGACTAGCCTATTCAACAGAGCCTCCAGACGAGCCCATTCAAAAGAGCCTCAGAGTAGCCTATTCAACAGAGCCCCCAAACTAGCCAAGCCAATTCAACAGAGCCCCAGAGTAGCCTATTCAACAGAGCCCCAGAGTAACCTATTCAACAGAGCCCACAGACTAGCCAAGCCTATTCAACAAAGCCTCCGGACTAGCCTATTCAACAGAGCCTCCGGACGAGCCTATTCAACAGAGCCTCTGTACTAGCCTATTCAACAGAGGCTCCAGACTAGCCAAGCATATTCAACAGAGCCCCCAGACTAGCCAAGCCTATGCAACAGAGCCTCCAGACTAGCCAAGCCAATTCAACAGAGCCCAAACACTAGCCAAGCCTATTCAAAGGAGCCCCAGAGTAGCCTATTCAACAGAGACCCCAGACTAGCCAAGCCTATTCAACAGAGCCTCCAGACTAGCCAAGCCTATTCAACAGAGCCTCCGGACGAGCCAAGCCTATGCAACAGAGCCTCCGGACTAGACTATTCAACAGAGTCTCCAAACAAGCCTATTCAACAGAGCCTCCAGACTAGCCTATTCAACAGAGCCGCAGAGTAGCCTATTCAACAGAGCCCCCAGACTAGCGAAGCCAATTCAACAGAACCCACAGACTAGCCAAGCCTATTCAAAGGAGCCCCAGAGTAGCCTATTCAACAGAGCCCCCAGACTAGCCAAGCCTATTCAACAAAGCCTCCGGAATAGCCTATTCAACAGAGCCTCCGGACTAGCCTATTCAACAGAGCCTCCGGACTAGCCTATTCAACAGAGCCTCCGGACGAGCCTATTCAACAGAGCCTCCGGACTAGCCTATTCAACAGAGGCTCCGGACTAGCCTATTCAACAGAGCCTCCAGACGAGCCTATTCAAAAGAGCCTCAGAGTAGCCTATTCAACAGAGCCCCCAAACTAGCCAAGCCAATTCAACAGAGCCCCAGAGTAGCCAAGCCTATTCAACAGAGCCTCCAGACGAGCCAAGCCTATGCAACAGAGCCTCCGGACTAGCCTATTCAACAGAGTCTCCAAACAAGCCTATTCAACAGAGCCTCCAGACTAGCCTATTCAACAGAGCCGCAGAGTAGCCTATTCAACAGAGCCCCCAGACTAGCCAAGCCAATTCAACAGAGTCCACAGACTAGCCAAGCCTATTCAAAGGAGCCCCAGAGTAGCCTATTCAACAGAGCCTCCAGACTAGCCAAGCATATTCAGAGCTCCAGACTAGCCAAGCCTTTTCAACAGAGCCTGCGGACTCGCCTATTCCTCAGAGTTTCCAGACAAGCCTATTCAACAGAGCCTCCAGACAAGCCTATTCAACAGAGCCTCCAGACAAGCCTATTCAACAGAGCCTCCAGACAAGCCTATTCAACAGAGCCTCCAGACAAGCCTATTCAACAGAGCCTCCAGACAAACCTATTCAACAGAGCCTCCAGACAAGCCTATTCAACAGAGCCTCCAGACAAGCCTACTCAACAGAGTCTCCAGACAAGCCTATTTAACAGAGCCTCCAGACAAGCCTATTCAACAGAGCCTCCAGACAAGCCTATTCAACAGAGCCTACAGACTAGCCTATTCAACAGAGCTCCAGACTAGCCTATTCAACAGAGCTCCAGACTAGCCTATTCAACAGAGCTCCAGACTAGCCAAGCCTATTCAACAGAGCCCCAGACCAGCCAAGCCTATTCAACAGAGCCTCCAGACTAGCCTATTCAACAGAGCCCCAGACTAGCCAAGCCTATTCAACAGAGCCTCCAGACTAGCCTATTCAACAGAGCCCCAGACTAGCCAAGCCTATTCAACAGAGCCCCAGATTAGCCAAGCCTATTCAACAGAGCCCCAGACCAGCCAAGCCTATTCAACAGAGCCCTAGACTAGCCAAGCCTATTCAACAGAGCCCCAGACCAGCCAAGCCTATTCAACAGAGCCTCCAGACTAGCCTATTCAACAGAGCCCCAGACTAGCCAAGCCTATTCAACAGAGCCCCAGACTAGCCAAGCCTATTCAACAGAGCCCCAGACTAGCCAAGCCTATTCAACAGAGCCCTAGACTAGCCAAGCCTACTCAACAGAGCCCCAGACTAGCCAAGCCTATTCAACAGAGCCTCCAGACTAGCCAAGCCTATTCAACAGAGCCCTAGACTAGCCAAGCCTATTCAACAGAGCTCCAGACTAGCCAAGCCTATTCAACAGAGCTCCAGACTAGCCAAGCCTATTCAACAGAGCCCCAGACTAGCCAAGCCAGGCCTATTGAACAGTGGTGTCATTTCTGCTATATGACTGACTTTTACTGAAATGTAAACGAGTCAAATTTCACCATAAATACATTTACGAGTAGATGCTTCTGTAAATCAGAGTGTCATGTAAAATGTTCACTTAGCTCTCAAACAGCTATAACTCTGTTCGGACCAGGAGGGAGGAGCTACATTTCAATCATTACGCCAACGTCAGAATGACCTGACTTTGTTGAGCGGGAAGAAATATTGTCTATTGATTAGTCAGGCCACTCAGAGTAGTAGCTACTCAATGTTAGAACAGTGTGGTAACAATGATGAGCTCATTGGTACATTGATTACATCAAATCAGAATGACAGTTCATACACCAGGGTTGTGTTCATTAGGGCACACCGTAGCAAAACGTTTTGCAATGGAACACGAAAACAGACGTTTCTTATTGGACATGGTCAGATTTTACCTCCCCATTTCTCTCAGTTTCAGAGCGTTTTCATCCATTCGTTCTTAATAAACATGACCCAGAGACCCCTCACCACCTTTGACTGACTTACCTGACAACTGTTGCTGAAAAAGGGCTTTAAAAATCCGATTGACTGACGTACCTGACGATGGGTAGCTTGCTTAACGGTACTGGGGGCAGTTTGAGTCCATCAGGGAGGGTGAGAACCTCCATTCCTCCAGGACATTTAGACGTGTAGTTCTCCAGACTCTGAGTCACCTCCTTCTTCTCTGTGGACCGGGGAAAGAAGGGATTCGGGTTGGAAACGTCGAGCACATTACAGATGGTCAGTCTGACCATTTGAAGTGACCAGGAAAAACCATTTCTTCAAAGAGTGTTTTCACACAGTGTCACTATAGGGTGTAAAGCACATATTTCTTGGCACCCTTTTGATAGAGCCAGTTTCTCCCTCACCATTTAAAGTAACCTCTCTCGCTATAACTATTGCTCCTTGTCTAACCAAGATTACACGGCCCTGCCAATTTAATTGAGCATAATAACACAAATAACACAACTCCAGCCCAGCCCTGTCCCTTCTCCCCATCCTACAGTGTGAGTTTTATAGCTGGATCAATAAAGATGTTTATGGCCGTGCTGTATCATCACTCTCAGCCTCGCTGCTTTAGTTGCAAACAAAAATGTCTCTATGAGTTACTCTGTTGGCTGGGCCTCACGCCACATGGGGGCTGAGAGAGAGAGAGCGATATACACCTCAGTCAAGCTCCTAGATAGGCTACTTCTCAGTTCCCCACTACATACCCCTGCTTGGACAGCCACAAAATACCACAGTATTATCCTGAGCAACAGAGCAGCACAGACAGAACGTACTTTGATCCCGAGGCAGGGCGACCAGGCAAACATGTCCTTCTGTAGTTCTGATCTGACAGATTGAAGAGCAGAGCAGTTCCAGTGACAGGAAACAGAACATCACCGTGATAAAACATCTCTCAGAGTTAATAGTGCCATTGTTGAAAACACTGACATGGCCTTTGCTTTACACTAAACATGGATCTGGCATCCTGTTGTTACTAAGCACATTCCTGTCACGTAAAAAGCTGACCAAATGAAGGTCTTAAAGGGATGTTAAAAGCCTTCTGTTTATTACGAGTCGAGTCACATTCAGTGTTGTGTGTTTGCAGTGTTGGGAAGTGGCTTTAGTGATCATGGTGTAACAAGCAGAGAAATGCTGCATGCAGCTTTTGAAACTGACCAAGTAGAAAAGGACATTGAAGGATTTGAGTATTGTTGCCTACCTGTCTACGTACCAGTCTTTCAATCCGCTTCCCTGCCTACTCGTCTGCCTCCCTGCCTGTCATGGACAATTTCAAATGTTTCCTAAACCTGCATGGAGTCTGTCTGTCGATACATTTCAATTTAGTAAATTGTATTTGGAAGCCCAAGTAAACGCAGTCTAAGAGTAAAACATGGCAAGTTGAAGGACAGACCCAGACAAACAAAACTCTGTATTGATTGTCATTTTGGGATGATGTGAGGTAAAACAGTATCTTTGAAGAGCTCACTGCAGCATTACACAAACAGCTCTCTGACTACCACTCTCTCTCAATCTCTGTTCCCTGTCTCCCTCTGTTCCCTGTCTCCCTCTGTTCCCTGTCTCCCTCTGTTCCCTGTCTCCCTCTGTTCCCTGTCTCCCTCTGTTCCCTGTCTCCCTCTGTTCCCTGTCTCTCTCCCTCCGTTCCCCGCCTCCCTCCGTTCCCCGCCTCCCTCCGTTCCCCGCCTCCCTCCGTTCCCCGCCTCCCTCCGTTCCCCGCCTTCTCTCCGTTCCCCGCCTCTCTCCGTTCCCCGCCTCTCTCCGTTCCCCGCCTCTCTCCGTTCCCCGCCTCTCTCCGTTCCCCGCCTCTCTCCGTTCCCCGCCTCTCTCCGTTCCCCGCTCTCTCCGTTCCCCGCCTCTCTCCGTTCCCCGCCTCTCTCCGTTCCCCGCCTCTCTCCGTTCCCCGCTCTCTCCGTTCCCCGCCTCTCTCCGTTCCCCGCCTCTCTCCGTTCCCCGCCTCTCTCCGTTCCCCGCCTCTCTCCGTTCCCCGCCTCTCTCCGTTCCCCGCCTCCCTCCGTTCCCCGCCTCCCTCCGTTCCCCGTCTCCCTCCGTTCCCCGTCTCTCTCCGTTCCCCGTCTCCCTCCGTTCCCCGTCTCCCTCCGTTCCCCGTCTCTCTCCGTTCCCCGTCTCTCTCCGTTCCCCGTCTCTCTCCAACAGTCTTTCTTTCAGCTCTGCCTTCTATCTGCGACCCCGCCAACAACACATAATACAGCTGCTTTTCAACCCCAGTTCAAATCCTGTGGGAAATCGATTAGACTCACTTTCGCTTGGAGAGTTGAGAGAGCAGGTGATTAAACAAGTAAACATTACAGGAAATTCTAAATGTTTGCCATCGACTAGTATGTCAGTCAGCAGAAAAATAAGCAATTCAATGAATAAGCGTAGGAAGAATTGAGAGCAAAAACTAAATTACAGGAGTTCACAGATGTAAAATTGGCCCACATCAATTAAATAGCCTGATCACACAATTTGCCTCTCCACATACTAACTAGATGTTTATAAATGCAGTCAGACAGATAACTACAGTGGAATATGCATTTTTCCTTCTAACCTTCAGACCATACAGTATCAACCCCTCCGACGAGGCGGAGGCCAGACACGGAGCTGACAACCGGCAAGCCTATAAATAAAGTAAACGCTGCCTCCTCTACTTTACTGCTCAAGTTGAGTAATGAACCACTGCAGTGCACAGGTATCGAGGAGAGTCAATACGTCCTGACATTTACTGGGCACAGTGACAGACTGCTTAACAGACGTAACTGCAGAACATCGTTTCCCTTTCATCTTTCACCAAAAACACAGAGAACTGAACACAGAAGTTGAATTATGCCTAAAGTGGTGAATAAAGGAATATTTAAAACTTAGGTAAATATATTATTTAGTCTGAGACCCACGTAAATCAACCCAAGGAAAACCTGATTCAACTCATGAATTCTGCATTCATACTTCCACATTCATGCTTACATAACTGGTTCAACAGTCTTAAACTTTGAATATGTCTCTCTCTCATTTCTCAGTTCATCCGCTCGTTTTGAAGAGAATCCCCTACATTTCCACCCAGAGCAGCAGCCTATGGTGTGGTACTGTAGAGGACCCCTGGTGATGACTGTGAGCTGTTTTAGCATCCTTTGTGAGGCCTCTTAACTGACTGAGACTCTAGGGGGAGAGAGGGGAGAGAGACTGGGACTTCCAATACATCCTGACACGAGTAGCATTCAATAAAACATAGAGGGAGATTCTGCCAACTGTCACTGTAGATGATGTACTGCCCTGCCAATGTGATGGAATGTGCTGCCAGCATACAAACTAATGAATATCAAATGAATTACGAATATATTTATTTATTTATTGTTTTGGGGGCAGGAATGTTTACAAGGAGAAGTCAACTGCAATGACATCCGCATATTGTGGGCGAAAATCCTAGCCTAATCTTATCCACTGTAAACCAGAATACTGCACTAGAAAATGTCAAGTGGGTGGGAGACTAGCAAAAAGTGACAACAGACTTGGAAAATATGTGCACTTACTTCAGTATACAGAGATGGAGTAGGTGAGTGGCCATCTTATGCGCCTGTGAGGATCGAGGGAAATCAGGAGGCAATGCCTGGGGCTTTCAAGCAATTCATCGACAAGTTCAGCTCATACCGTTGATGTTTACTTCAGTTCACACTAAAGTAGCCAGGAACCTGTATACTTTAAGTTACCGTTATGTATTATTCATAGACATACACTGAACAAAAATATAAAATGCAACAATGTCAAAAGATGTTACTGAGTTACAGTTCATAGAAGGAAATCAGTCAATAGAAATACATTCATTAGGTCCTGCTCTATGGATTTCACATGACTGGGCCGGGGCGCAGCCATGGGTGGGCCTGGGAGGACATAGGCCAACCCAATTGGGATCCACGTCCACCTACTGCAAAGTCAGGCCCAGCCAATCAGAATGAGCTTTTCCCCACAAACGTGCTTTATTAGAGACAGAAATACTCCTCAGCACCCACCCTCCCTCTCCTCAAACAATCCCACAGCTGAAAAAGACTGATGTGGCGTCCTGGGCTGGCGTGGATGCAAGTGGTCTGCGGGTGTGAGGCCGGTTGGATGTACTGCCAAAATTCCGAAAACAAAGTTGGAGGCAGCTTATGGTCGAGAAATGAACATTACATTTTCTGGCAACAGCGCTGTTGAACATTCCTGCAGTCAGCATGCCAATTGCATTTTACCTCAATACTTTAGACATCTGTGGCATTGTGTTGTGTGACAAAACTGTATATTTTAGAGTGGCCTTCTAATGTCCCCAGCACAAGGTGCACCTGTGTAATGATGCTGTTTAATCGGCTTCTTGATATGCCACACCTGTCAGGTGGGGATAGACGAGCTTAGCAAATGATAAATGCTCACTAACAGGGATGTAAACAATTTTGTGCAAATCTGATAGAAATAATTATTTTCTGCTTATGGAATATTTGTGTGATCTTTTATTTCAGGTCAAGAAAAATGGGACCAACATGTGGCGTTTTTATTTTTGTTCAGTTTATAATTTCTACAATGGGAATCATATTCGTCCGAGGGGCTATACCCATTCTAGTAATTACATTTATAAGATATTACCGATAGATTTCCAACTCCTAAGATGATTAAACTGCCTCCAAATCACACAGTGTTGAAATACTTGCTTATGAACCTCTCCCAATGATGCAGATAAAAAATGATAGTAAAAAATACAATTGTAACTAACAAGAGGAATAAAATACACAAGACAGGAGCTATAGTTGAAGTCGGAAGTTTACATACACCTTAGCCAAATACATTTAAACTCAGTTTTTCACAATTCCTGATATAAATTCCCTGTCTTAGGTCAGTTAGGATCACCACTTTATTTTAAGAATGTGAAAAGTCAGGATAATAGTAGAGAGAATTATTTATTTCTGCTTTTATTTCTTTAATCACATTCCCGGTGGGTCAGAAGTTTACATACACTCAATTAGTATTTGGTAGCATTGCCTGTAAATTGTTTAACTTGGGTCAAAGGTGTCGGGTAGCCTTCCACAAGCTTCCCACAGTAAGTTTGTAAATTTTGGCCCATTCCTCCTGACAGAGCTGGTGTAACTGAGTCAGGTTTGTAAGCCCCCTTGCTCGCACACGCTTTTTCAGTTCTGCCCACAAATGTTCTATAGGATTGAGGTCAGGGCTTTGTGATGGCCACTCCAATACCTTGACTTTGTTGTCCTTAAGCCATTTTGCTACAACTTTGGAAGTATGCTTGGGGTCAATGTCCAATTGGAAGACCCATTTGTGACCAAGCTTTAACTTCCTGACTGATGTCTTGAGATGTTGCTTCAATAAATCCACGTACTTTTCCTCCCTCATGATGCTATCTATTTTGTGAAGTGCACCAGTCCCTCCTGCAGCACATTTACCCCCACAACATGATTGCTGCAAGCCTCCCCCTTTTTCCTCCAAACATGACAATGGTCATTATGGCCAAACAGTTCTATTTTTGTTTCATCAGACCAGAGGACATTTCTCCGAAAAGTACGATCTTTGTCCACATGTGCAGTTGCAAACCGTAGTCTGGATTTTTTTTATGGCGGTTTTGGAGCAGTGGCTTCTACCTTGCTGAGCGGCCTTTCAGGTTATGTCGATATAGGACTTGTTTTACTGTGGATATAGATACCTTTGTACCTATTTCCTCCAGCATCTTCACAAGGTCCTTTGCTGTTGTTCTCCGATTGACTTGCACTTTTCGCACCAAAATACGTTTATCTCTAGGAGACAGAACGCGTCTCCTTCCTGAGCGGTATGACAGCTGCGTGGTCCCATGGTGTTTACACTTGCGTACTATTGTTTGTACAGATGAACATGGTACCTTCAGGCGTTTGGAAATTGCTCCCAAGGATGAACCAGACTTGTGGAGGTCTACAGTTTTTTTCTGAGGTCTTGGATGATTTCTTTTGATTTTCCCATGATGTCAAGCAAAGAGGCACTGAGTTTGAAGGTAGGCCTTGAAATACATCCACAGGTACACCCGCAATTGACTAAAATGATGTAAATTAGCCTATCAGAATCTTCTAAAGCCATGACATAATTTTCTGGAATTTTCCAAGCTGTTTAAAGGCACAGTCAACTTAGTGTATGTAAACTTCTGACCCACTGGAATTGTGATACAGTGAACTATAAGTGAAATAATCTGTCTGTAAACAATTGTTGGAAAAATGTCTTGTGTCCTGCACAAAGTAGATGTCCTAACCGACTTGCCAAACTAGAGTTTGTTAACAAGAAATCTGTGGAGTGTTTGAAAAATTAGTTTAAATGACTCCAAACTAAGTGTATGTCAACTTCCGATTTCAACTGTATATAGAGGGAGTACCAGTACCAGATCAATGTGCAAAGGTATGAGGATTTTTGAGGTAGATATGAACATGGAGGCATGGTAAAGTGACTAGGCATCCAAACAGATAGTAATAACAGTAAAATAAAGAACAGAGTAGCAGCAGCAAATGAGAATAAAAGTGTGTGTATGTGTTAAGTCAGTAAACGTTTGTGTGCATATGTAGTGTATGTAAATATGTGTGGGTTTGTATGTTAGTGAGTGTGTATATATAGTCTAGTGAGTGTGCATATGTAGTCTAGTGAGTGTGCATATATATAGTCTAGTGAGTGTGTATATATAGTCTAGTGAGTGTGTATATATAGTCTAGAGAGTGTGTATATAAAGTCTAGATAGTGTGTATATAAAGTCTAGTGAGTGTGTATATATAGTCGAGTGAGTGTGTGTATATATAGTCGAGTGAGTGTGTATATAAAGTCGAGTGAGTGTGTATATAAAGTCTAGAGAGTGTGTATATAAAGTCTAGAGTGTGTATATAAAGTCTAGAGTGTGTATATAAAGTCTAGTGAGTGTGCGTAGGGTCAGTGCAAGATAGTTAGTGCAGATACACAACATGATCAAAGGTATGTGGACACCTGCTCGTCGAACATCTCATTCCAAAATCATGGGAATTGATATGCAGTTGGTCCCCAACCTTTGCTGCAATAACTCTTCTGGGCAGGCTTTCCACTAGATGTTGGAACATTCCTGCGGGGACATGCTTCCATTCAGCCGCAAGAGCATTAGTGAGGTCGGGCACTGATGTGGGAGGATTAGGCCTGGCTCGCAGTCAGGCGTTCCTATTCATCCCAAATGTGTTCGGTGGGGTTGAGGTCAGGGTTCTGTGCAGGCCAGTCAAGTTCTTCCATACCGATCTCGACATACCATTTCTGTATGGACCTCGCTTTGTGCGCGGGGCATTGTCATGATCAAACAGGAAAGGGCCTTCCCCAAATTGTTGCCACAAAGTTGAAAGCACAATCGTTTAGAATGTAATTGTATGCTGTAGTGTTAAGACTTCCCTTCACTGGAAGTAAGAGGCCTAGCCCAAACCATGAAAAAACATCTACACACAACAACCCATAATGACAAGAGAGCGAGAGGCTGAGTTAGAGGCAGAGAGAGAGAGAGAGGGAGCGAGAGGCTGTGCTCTCCCAGCCTCTCGCTCCCCGCCTCTCGCTCCCCGCCTCTCGCTCCCCGCCTCTCGCTCCCCGCCTCTCGCTCCCCGCCTCCCGCTCCCCGCCTCCCTCTCTCCGCCTCCCTCTCTCCGCCTCCCTCTCTCAGCCTCCCTCTCTCAGCCTCCCTCTCTGCCTCCCGCTCTCTCTTTGCCGCTCGCTCTCGCTCTCTCTGCCTCGCCCTCTCTTCCTCTCGCTCTCTCTTCCTCTCGCTCGCTCGCTCTCTCTTCCTCTCGCTCGCTCTCTCTGCCTCTCGCTTGCTCGCTCTCTCTGCCTCTCGCTTGCTCGCTCTCTCTTCCTCGCTTGCTCTCTCTGCCTCTCGCTTGCTCGCTCTCTCTTCCTCGCTCGCTCTCTCTGCCGCTCGCTCGCTCTCTCTGCCGCTCGCTCGCTCTCTCTGCCGCTCGCTCGCTCTCTCTGCCGCTCGCTCGCTCTCTCTTCCTCTCGCTCTCTCGCTCTCTCTCTCTGCCTCTCTGCCGCTCGCTCTCTCTGCCTCTCGCTCTCTCTGCCTCTCGCTCGCTCGCTCTCTCTGCCTCTCTGCCTCTCGCTCTCTCTGCCTCTCGCTCTCTCTGCCTCTCGCTCTCTCGCTCTCTCTGCCTC
Organism: Oncorhynchus masou masou; assembly: GCF_036934945.1. Lineage (NCBI taxonomy): Eukaryota > Metazoa > Chordata > Actinopteri > Salmoniformes > Salmonidae > Oncorhynchus > Oncorhynchus masou. The sequence goes on along the minus strand of NC_088223.1, from coordinate 29,713,238 downwards.
GCCCTCTCTTCCGCTCGCTCGCTCTCTCTTCCTCTCGCTCGCTCTCTCTTCCTCTCGCTCGCTCGCTCTCTCTGCCGCTCGCTCGCTCTCTTCCTCGCTCGCTCTCTCTGCCTCTCGCTCGCTCTCTCTGCCTCTCGCTCTCTCTTCCGCTCTCTCTGCCTCTCGCTCGCTCTCTCTGCCTCTCGCTCGCTCGCTTTCTCTGCCTCTCGCTCGCTCGCTCTCTCTGCCTCTCGCTCGCTCTCTCTGCCTCTCGCTCGCTCTCTCTGCCTCTCGCTCGCTCTCTCTGCCGCTCGCTCGCTCTCTCCGCCGCTCGCTCGCTCTCTCCGCCGCTCGCTCGCTCGCTCTCTCCGCCGCTCGCTCGCTCTCTCCGCCGCTCGCTCGCTCTCTCCGGTGGGGTTGAGGTCAGGGTTCTGTGCAGGCCAGTCAAGTTCTTCCATACCGATCTCGACATACCATTTCTGTATGGACCTCGCTTTGTGCACGGGGCATTGTCATGATCAAACAGGAAAGGGCCTTCCCCAAATTGTTGCCACAAAGTTGAAAGCACAATCGTTTAGAATGTAATTGTATGCTGTAGTGTTAAGACTTCCCTTCACTGGAAGTAAGAGGCCTAGCCCAAACCATGAAAAAACATCTACACACAACAACCCATAATGACAAGAGAGCGAGAGGCTGAGTTAGAGGCAGAGAGAGAGAGAGAGGGAGCGAGAGGCTGTGCTCTCCCAGCCTCTCGCTCCCCGCCTCTCGCTCCCCGCCTCTCGCTCCCCGCCTCTCGCTCCCCGCCTCCCGCTCCCCGCCTCCCGCTCCCCGCCTCCCTCTCTCCGCCTCCCTCTCTCCGCCTCCCTCTCTCAGCCTCCCTCTCTGCCTCCCTCTCTGCCTCTCGCTCTCTCTTTGCCGCTCGCTCTCGCTCTCTCTGCCTCGCCCTCTCTTCCTCTCGCTCTCTCTTCCTCTCGCTCGCTCGCTCTCTCTTCCTCTCGCTCGCTCGCTCTCTCTGCCTCTCGCTCGCTCGCTCTCTCTGCCTCTCGCTTGCTCGCTCTCTCTGCCTCTCGCTTGCTCGCTCTCTCTTCCTCGCTCGCTCTCTCTGCCTCTCGCTTGCTCGCTCTCTCTTCCTCGCTCGCTCTCTCTGCCGCTCGCTCGCTCTCTCTGCCGCTCGCTCTCTCTGCCGCTCGCTCGCTCTCTCTGCCGCTCGCTCGCTCTCTCTTCCTCTCGCTCTCTCGCTCTCTCTCTCTCTCTCTCTCTGCCTCTCTGCCGCTCGCTCTCTCTGCCTCTCGCTCTCTCTGCCTCTCGCTCTCTCTGCCTCTCTGCCTCTCGCTCTCTCTGCCTCTCGCTCTCTCTGCCTCTCGCTCTCTCGCTCTCTCTGCCTCGCCCTCTCTTCCGCTCGCTCGCTCTCTCTTCCTCTCGCTCGCTCTCTCTTCCTCTCGCTCGCTCGCTCTCTCTGCCGCTCGCTCGCTCTCTTCCTCGCTCGCTCTCTCTGCCTCTCGCTCGCTCTCTCTGCCTCTCGCTCGCTCTCTCTGCCTCTCTCTTCCGCTCTCTCTGCCTCTCGCTCGCTCTCTCTGCCTCTCGCTCGCTCGCTTTCTCTGCCTCTCGCTCGCTCTCTCTTCCGCTCGCTCGCTCGCTCTCTCTGCCTCTCGCTCGCTCTCTCTGCCTCTCGCTCGCTCTCTCTGCCTCTCGCTCGCTCTCTCTGCCTCTCGCTCGCTCTCTCTGCCGCTCGCTCGCTCTCTCTGCCGCTCGCTCGCTCTCTCCGCCGCTCGCTCGCTCGCTCTCTCCGCCTCTCGCTCGCTCGCTCTCTCCGCCTCTCGCTGGCTCGCTCTCTCCGCCTCTCGCTCGCTCGCTCTCTCCGCCTCTCGCTCGCTCGCTCTCTCCGCCTCTCGCTCGCTCGCTCTCTCCGCCTCTCGCTCGCTCGCTCTCTCCGCCTCTCGCTCGCTCGCTCTCTCCGCCTCTCGCTCGCTCGCTCTCTCCGCCTCTCGCTCGCTCGCTCTCTCCGCCTCTCGCTCGCTCGCTCTCTCCGCCTCTCGCTCGCTCGCTCTCTCCGCCTCTCGCTCGCTCGCTCTCTCCGCCTCTCGCTCGCTCTCTCTCTCTCCGCCTCTCGCTCGCTCTCTCTCTCTCCGCCTCTCGCTCGCTCTCTCTCTCTCCGCCTCTCGCTCTCTCTCTCTCCGCCTCTCGCTCTCTCTCTCTCCGCCTCTCGCTCTCTCTCTCTCCGCCTCTCGCTCTCTCTCTCTCCGCCTCTCGCTCTCTCTCTCTCCGCCTCTCGCTCTCTCTCTCTCTGCCTCTCTCTCTCTCTCTCTCTCTCCGCCTCTCGCTCTCTCTCTCTCCGCCTCTCGCTCTCTCTCTCTCTCCGCCTCTCGCTCTCTCTCTCTCTCCGCCTCTCGATCTCTCTCTCTCTCCGCCTCTCGATCTCTCTCTCTCCGCCTCTCGATCTCTCTCTCTCTCCGCCTCTCGATCTCTCTCTCTCCGCCTCTCGATCTCTCTCTCTCTCCGCCTCTCGCTCTCACTCTCTCCGCCTCTCGCTCTCTCTCTCTCCGCCTCTCGCTCTCTCTCTCTCCGCCTCTCGCTCGCTCTCTCTCCGCCTCTCGCTCGCTCTCTCTCCGCCTCTCGCTCGCTCTCTCTCTCTCCGCCTCTCGCTCGCTCGCTCTCTCTCCGCCTCTCGCTCGCTCGCTCTCTCTCCGCCTCTCGCTCGCTCGCTCTCTCTCTCTCCGCCTCTCGCTCGCTCTCTCTCCGCCTCTCGCTCGCTCGCTCTCTCTCTCTCCGCCTCTCGCTCGCTCTCTCTCCGCCTCTCGCTCGCTCGCTCTCTCTCTCTCCGCCTCTCGCTCGCTCGCTCTCTCTCTCTCCGCCTCTCGCTCGCTCGCTCTCTCTCTCTCTCTCCGCCTCTCGCTCGCTCTCTCTCCGCCTCTCGATCTCTCTCTCCGCCTCTCGCTCGCTCTCTCTCCGCCTCTCGATCTCTCTCTCTCCGCCTCTCGCTCTCTCTCTCTCCGCCTCTCGCTCGCTCTCTCTCCGCCTCTCGCTCGCTCTCTCTCTCTCCGCCTCTCGCTCGCTCTCTCTCTCTCCGCCTCTCGCTCGCTCGCTCTCTCTCCGCCTCTCGCTCGCTCGCTCTCTCTCCGCCTCTCGCTCGCTCTCTCTCCGCCTCTCGATCTCTCTCTCTCCGCCTCTCGCTCGCTCTCTCTCCGCCGCTCTCTCGCTCTCCGCCTCTCGCTCGCTCTCTCTCTCTCCGCCTCTCGCTCGCTCGCTCTCTCTCTCTCCGCCTCTCGCTCGCTCTCTCTCTCTCCGCCTCTCGCTCGCTCTCTCTCTCCGCCTCTCGATCTCTCTCTCTCCGCCTCTCGATCTATCTCTCTCCGCCGCTCGCTCGCTCTCTCTCCGCCGCTCGCTCGCTCTCTCTCCGCCTCTCGCTCGCTCTCTCTCTCTCCGCCTCTCGCTCGCTCTCTCTCTCCGCCTCTCGCTCGCTCTCTCTCTCTCCGCCTCTCGCTCGCTCTCTCTCTCTCCGCCTCTCGCTCGCTCTCTCTCTCTCCGCCTCTCGCTCGCTCTCTCTCTCTCCGCCTCTCGCTCGCTCTCTCTCTCTCCGCCTCTCGCTCGCTCTCTCTCTCTCCGCCTCTCGCTCGCTCTCTCTCTCTCTCCGCCTCTCGCTCGCTCTCTCTCTCTCCGCCTCTCTCGCTCGCTCTCTCTCTCTCCGCCTCTCGCTCGCTCTCTCTCTCTCCGCCTCTCGCTCGCTCTCTCTCTCCGCCTCTCGCTCGCTCTCTCTCTCTCCGCCTCTCGCTCGCTCTCTCTCTCCGCCGCTCGCTCTCTCTCTCCGCCTCTCGCTCGCTCTCTCTCTCTCTCCGCCTCTCGATCTCTCTCTCTCTCCGCCTCTCGATCTCTCTCTCTCTCCGCCTCTCGATCTCTCTCTCTCCGCCTCTCGATCTCTCTCTCTCCGCCTCTCGATCTCTCTCTCTCCGCCTCTCGCTCGCTCTCTCTCCGCCTCTCGATCTCTCTCTCTCCGCCTCTCGATCTCTCTCTCTCCGCCTCTCGATCTCTCTCTCTCCGCCTCTCGATCTCTCTCTCTCCGCCTCTCGATCTCTCTCTCTCCGCCTCTCGATCTCTCTCTCTCCGCCTCTCGATCTCTCTCTCTCCGCCTCTCGATCTCTCTCTCTCCGCCTCTCGATCTCTCTCTCTCCGCCTCTCGCTCTCTCTCTCTCCGCCTCTCGCTCGCTCGCTCTCTCTCTCTCCGCCTCTCGCTCGATCTCTCTCTCTCCGCCTCTCGCTCGATCTCTCTCCGCCTCTCGCTCGATCTCTCTCTCTCCGCCTCTCGCTCGATCTCTCTCTCTCCGCCTCTCGATCTCTCTCTCTCCGCCTCTCGATCTCTCTCTCTCCGCCTCTCGATCTCTCTCTCTCCGACTCTCGATCTCTCTCTCTCCGCCTCTCGATCTCTCTCTCTCCGCCTCTCGATCTCTCTCTCTCCGCCTCTCGATCTCTCTCTCTCCGCCTCTCGATCTCTCTCTCTCCGCCTCTCTCTCGCTCGCTCTCTCTCTCTCCGCCTCTCGCTCGATCTCTCTCTCTCCGCCTCTCGCTCGCTCGATCTCTCTCTCTCCGCCTCTCGCTCGCTCGCTCTCTCTCTCTCCGCCTCTCGCTCGCTCGCTCTCTCTCTCTCCCCCTCTCGCTCGCTCGCTCTCTCTCTCTCCGCCTCTCGCTCGCTCGCTCTCTCTCTCTCCGCCTCTCGCTCGCTCGCTCTCTCTCTCTCCGCCTCTCGCTCGCTCGCTCTCTCTCTCTCCGCCTCTCGCTCGCTCGCTCTCTCTCTCTCCGCCTCTCGCTCGCTCGCTCTCTCTCTCTCCGCCTCTCGCTCGCTCGCTCTCTCTCTCTCCGCCTCTCGCTCGCTCGCTCTCTCTCTCTCCGCCTCTCGCTCGCTCGCTCTCTCTCTCTCCGCCTCTCTCTCGCTCGCTCTCTCTCTCTCCGCCTCTCGCTCGCTCGCTCTCTCTCTCTCCGCCTCTCGCTCGCTCGCTCTCTCTCTCTCCGCCTCTCGCTCGCTCGCTCTCTCTCTCTCCGCCTCTCGCTCGCTCGCTCTCTCTCTCTCCGCCTCTCTCTCGCTCGCTCTCTCCGCCTCTCGCTCGCTCGCTCTCTCTCTCCGCCTCTCTCGCTCGCTCTCTCTCTCTCCGCCTCTCGCTCGCTCTCTCCGCCTCTCGCTCGCTCGCTCTCTCTCTCTCCGCCTCTCGCTCGCTCTCTCTCTCTCTCCGCCTCTCGCTCGCTCTCTCTCTCCGCCTCTCGCTCGCTCTCTCTCTCTCCGCCCTCTCGCTCGCTCTCTCTCTCTCCGCCCTCTCGCTCGCTCTCTCTCTCTCCGCCCTCTCGCTCGCTCTCTCTCTCTCCGCCGCTCGCTCGCTCTCTCTCTCTCCGCCGCTCGCTCGCTCTCTCTCTCTCCGCCTCTCGCTCTCTCTCTCTCTCTCCGCCTCTCTCTCTCTCCGCCTCTCAATCTCTCTCTCTCCGCCTCTCGCTCGCTCGCTCTGCCTCTCGATCGCTCTCTCTCCGCCTCTCGATCGCTCTCTCTCCGCCTCTCGATCTCTCTCTCCGCCTCTCGATCTCTCTCTCTCCGCCGCTCGCTCTCTCTCTCTCCGCCGCTCGCTCGCTCTCTCTCTCTCCGCCTCTCGCTCGCTCTCTCTCTCTCCGCCTCTCGCTCGCTCTCTCTCTCCGCCTCTCGATCTCTCTCTCTCCGCCTCTCGATCTATCTCTCTCCGCCGCTCGCTCGCTCTCTCTCCGCCGCTAGCTCGCTCTCTCTCCGCCTCTCGCTCGCTCTCTCTCTCTCCGCCTCTCGCTCGCTCTCTCTCTCTCCGCCTCTCGCTCGCTCTCTCTCTCTCCGCCTCTCGCTCGCTCTCTCTCTCTCCGCCTCTCGCTCGCTCTCTCTCTCTCTCCGCCTCTCGCTCGCTCTCTCTCTCTCCGCCTCTCGCTCGCTCTCTCTCTCCGCCGCTCGCTCTCTCTCTCCGCCTCTCGCTCGCTCTCTCTCTCTCTCTCCGCCTCTCGATCTCTCTCTCTCTCCGCCTCTCGATCTCTCTCTCTCCGCCTCTCGATCTCTCTCTCTCTCCGCCTCTCGATCTCTCTCTCTCCGCCTCTCGATCTCTCTCTCTCCGCCTCTCGATCTCTCCGCCTCTCGATCTCTCTCTCTCCGCCTCTCGCTCGCTCTCTCTCTCTCTCCGCCTCTCGATCTGTCTCTCTCCGCCTCTCGATCTCTCTCTCTCCGCCTCTCGATCTCTCTCTCTCCGCCTCTCGATCTCTCTCTCTCCGCCTCTCGATCTCTCTCTCTCCGCCTCTCGCTCGCTCTCTCTCTCTCCGCCTCTCGATCTCTCTCTCTCCGCCTCTCGCTCGCTCTCTCTCTCTCCGCCTCTCTCTCGCTCGCTCTCTCTCTCGCTCGCTCTCTCTCTCTCGCTCGATCTCTCTATCTCCGCCTCTCGCTCGATCTCTCTCTCTCCGCCTCTCGCTCGATCTCTCTCTCTCCGCCTCTCGCTCGCTCTCTCTCTCTCCGCCTCTCGCTCGCTCTCTCTCTCTCTCTCCGCCTCTCGCTCGCTCTCTCTCTCTCCGCCTCTCGCTCGCTCTCTCTCTCTCCGCCTCTCGCTCGCTCTCTCTCTCTCCGCCTCTCGCTCGCTCGCTCTCTCTCTCTCCGCCTCTCTCTCTCTCCGCCTCTCGCTCGCTCGCTCTCTCTCCGCCTCTCTCTCTCTCCGCCTCTCGCTCGCTCTCTCTCTCTCCGCCTCTCGCTCGCTCGCTCTCTCTCTCTCCGCCTCTCGCTCGCTCGCTCTCTCTCTCTCCGCCTCTCGCTCGCTCGCTCTCTCTCTCTCCGCCTCTCTCTCGCTCTCTCTCTCTCTCTCCGCCTCTCGCTCGCTCTCTCTCTCCGCCTCTCCGCCTCTCGCTCGCTCGCTCTCTCTCTCTCCGCCTCTCGCTCGCTCGCTCTCTCTCTCTCCGCCTCTCGCTCGCTCGCTCTCTCTCTCTCCGCCTCTCGCTCGCTCGCTCTCTCTCTCTCCGCCTCTCGCTCGCTCGCTCTCTCTCTCTCCGCCTCTCTCGCTCGCTCTCTCTCTCTCCGCCTCTCTCTCGCTCCGCTCTCTCTCTCGCTCTCTCTCTCTCTCCTCTCTCTCGCTCGCTCTCTCTCTCTCTCTCTCCGCCTCTCGCTCGCTCGCTCTCTCTCTCTCCGCCTCTCGCTCGCTCGCTCTCTCTCTCTCCGCCTCTCGCTCGCTCGCTCTCTCTCTCTCCGCCTCTCGCTCGCTCGCTCTCTCTCTCTCCGCCTCTCGCTCGCTCGCTCTCTCTCTCTCCGCCTCTGGCTCGCTCGCTCTCTCTCTCTCCGCCTCTCGCTCGCTCGCTCTCTCTCCGCCTCTCGCTCGCTCGCTCTCTCTCTCTCCGCCTCTCGCTCGCTCGCTCTCTCTCTCTCCGCCTCTCGCTCGCTCGCTCTCTCTCTCCGCCTCTCGCTCGCTCGCTCTCTCTCTCTCCGCCTCTCGCTCGCTCGCTCTCTCTCTCCGCCTCTCGCTCGCTCGCTCTCTCTCTCTCCGCCTCTCGCTCGCTCGCTCTCTCTCTCTCCGCCTCTCGCTCGCTCGCTCTCTCTCTCTCCGCCTCTCGCTCGCTCGCTCTCTCTCTCCGCCTCTCGCTCGCTCGCTCTCTCTCTCTCCGCCTCTCGCTCGCTCGCTCTCTCTCTCTCCGCCTCTCGCTCGCTCGCTCTCTCTCTCTCCGCCTCTCGCTCGCTCGCTCTCTCTCTCCGCCTCTCGCTCGCTCGCTCTCTCTCTCTCCGCCTCTCGCTCGCTCGCTCTCTCTCTCTCCGCCTCTCGCTCGCTCGCTCTCTCTCTCCGCCTCTCGCTCGCTCGCTCTCTCTCTCTCCGCCTCTCGCTCGCTCGCTCTCTCTCTCTCCGCCTCTCGCTCGCTCGCTCTCTCTCTCTCCGCCTCTCGCTCGCTCGCTCTCTCTCTCTCCGCCTCTCGCTCGCTCGCTCTCTCTCTCCGCCTCTCGCTCGCTCGCTCTCTCTCTCTCCGCCTCTCGCTCGCTCGCTCGCTCTCTCTCTCTCCGCCTCTCGCTCGCTCTCTCTCCGCCTCTCGCTCGCTCGCTCTCTCTCTCTCCGCCTCTCGCTCGCTCTCTCTCCGCCTCTCGCTCGCTCGCTCTCTCTCTCTCCGCCTCGCTCTCTCTCTCCGCCTCTCGCTCGCTCGCTCTCTCTCTCTCCGCCTCTCGCTCGCTCGCTCTCTCTCTCTCCGCCTCTCGCTCGCTCTCTCTCTCTCTCTCCCGCCTCTCGCTCGCTCTCTCTCTCTCCGCCTCTCGCTCGCTCGCTCTCTCTCTCTCTCCCTCTCGCTCGCTCGCTCTCTCTCTCTCCGCCTCTCGCTCGCTCGCTCTCTCTCTCTCCGCCTCTCGCTCGCTCGCTCTCTCTCCGCCTCTCGCTCGCTCGCTCTCTCTCTCTCCGCCTCTCGCTCGCTCGCTCTCTCTCTCTCCGCCTCTCGCTCGCTCGCTCTCTCTCTCTCCGCCTCTCGCTCGCTCTCTCTCTCTCCCGACTCTCGCTCGCTCTCTCTCTCTCCGCCTCTCGCTCGCTCTCTCTCTCTCCGCCTCTCGCTCGCTCTCTCTCTCTCCGCCTCTCGCTCGCTCTCTCTCTCTCTGCCTCTCTCTCTCCGCCTCTCGATCTCTCTCTCTCCGCCTCTCGATCTCTCTCTCTCCGCCTCTCGATCTCTCTCTCTCCGCCTCTCGATCTCTCTCTCTCCGCCTCTCGATCTCTCTCTCTCCGCCTCTCGATCTCTCTCTCTCCGCCGCTCGATCTCTCTCTCTCTCCGCCGCTCTCTCGCTCTCTCTCTCCGCCGCTCGCTCGCTCTCTCTCGCTCCGCCTCTCGCTCGCTCTCTCTCGCTCCGCCTCTCGCTCGCTCTCTCTCCGCCTCTCGCTCGCTCTCTCTCTCTCCGCCTCTCGCTCGCTCGCACTGTCTCTCCGCCTCTCGCTCGCTCGCACTGTCTCTCCGCCTCTCGCTCGCTCGCACTGTCTCTCCGCCTCTCGCTCGCTCGCACTGTCTCTCCGCCTCTCGCTCGCTCGCACTGTCTCTCCGCCTCTCGCTCGCTCGCACTGTCTCTCGCCTCTCGCTCGCTCGCACTGTCTCTCCGCCTCTCGCTCGCTCGCACTGTCTCTCCGCCTCTCGCTCGCTCTCTCTCTCTCCGCCTCTCGCTCGCTCGCTCTCTCTCTCTCCGCCTCTCGCTCGCTCGCTCTCTCTCTCCGCCTCTCGCTCGCTCGCTCTCTCTCTCCGCCTCTCGCTCGCTCGCTCTCTCTCTCTCCGCCTCTCGCTCGCTCGCTCTCTCTCTCTCCGCCTCTCGCTCGCTCGCACTCTCTCTCTCCGCCTCTCGCTCGCTCGCACTCTCTCTCCGCCTCTCGCTCGCTCTCTCTCGCAGCCTCTCGCTCTGTCTCGCAGCCTCTCGCTCTGTCTCGCAGCCTCTCGCTCTCTCTCGCAGCCTCTCGCAGCCTCTCGCGCTCTCTCTCGCAGCCTCTCGCGCTCTCTCTCGCAGCCTCTCGCGCTCTCTCTCGCAGCCTCTCGCCCTCTCTCGCAGCCTCTCGCTCTCTCGCGCTCTCTCGCAGCCTCTCGCGCTCTCTCGCAGCCTCTCGCCCTCTCTCGCAGCCTCTCGCCCTCTCTCGCAGCCTCTCGCGCTCTCTCTCGCAGCCTCTCGCGCTCTCTCTCGCAGCCTCTCGCGCTCTCTCCTCGCAGCCTCTCGCGCTCTCTCGCAGCCTCTCGCGCTCTCTCTCGCAGCCTCTCGCGCTCTCTCTCGCAGCCTCTCGCTCTCTCTCGCAGCCTCTCGCGCTCTCTCTCGCAGCCTCTCGCGCTCTCTCTCAGCAGCCTCTCGCGCTCTCTCTCGCAGCCTCTCGCGCTCTCTCTCGCAGCCTCTCGCTCTCTCTGGCAGCCTCTCGCGCTCTCTCTGGCAGCCTCTCGCTCTCTCTGGCAGCCTCTCGCGCTCTCTGGCAGCCTCTCGCGCTCTCTCTCGCAGCCTCTCCCGCTCTCTCTCGCAGCCTCTCTCGCAGCCTCTCGCGCTCTCTCTCGCAGCCTCTCGCGCTCTCTCTCGCAGCCTCTCGCGCTCTCTCTCGCAGCCTCTCGCGCTCTCTCTCGCAGCCTCTCGCGCTCTCTCTCGCAGCCTCTCGCGCTCTCTCTCGCAGCCTCTCCCGCTCTCTCTCGCAGCCTCTCTCGCAGCCTCTCGCGCTCTCTCTCGCAGCCTCTCGCGCTCTCTCTCGCAGCCTCTCGCTCTCTCTCGCAGCCTCTCGCAGCCTCTCTCGCAGCCTCTCGCGCTCTCTCTCGCAGCCTCTCGCGCTCTCTCTCGCAGCCTCTCGCGCTCTCTCTCGCAGCCTCTCCCGCTCTCTCTCGCAGCCTCTCGCGCTCTCTCTCGCAGCCTCTCGCGCTCTCTCTCGCAGCCTCTCTCGCAGCCTCTCGCGCTCTCTCTCGCAGCCTCTCGCTCTCTCTCACGCTCTCTCTCGCAGCCTCTCGCGCTCTCTCTCGCAGCCTCTCGCGCTCTCTCTCGCAGCCTCTCCCTCTCTCGCTCTCGCGCGCTCTCTCGCAGCCTCTCGCGCGCTCTCTCGCAGCCTCTCGCGCTCTCTCCGCAGCCTCTCGCTCTCTCTCGCAGCCTCTCGCGCTCTCTCTCGCAGCCTCTCGCGCTCTCTCTCGCAGCCTCTCGCGCTCTCTCTCGCAGCCTCTCGCGCTCTCTCTCGCAGCCTCTCGCGCTCTCTCTCGCAGCCTCTCGCGCTCTCTCTCGCAGCCTCTCGCCCTCTCTCGCAGCCTCTCGCTCTCTCGCGCTCTCTCGCAGCCTCTCGCCCTCCCTCGCAGCCTCTCGCCCTCCCTCGCAGCCTCTCGCCCTCTCTCTCGCTGCCTCTCGCGCTCTCTCTCGCAGCCTCTCGCGCTCTCTCTCGCAGCCTCTCGCTCTCTCTCGCAGCCTCTCGCTCTCTCTCGCAGCCTCTCGCGCTCTCTCGCAGCCTCTCGCGCTCTCTCTCGCAGCCTCTCGCGCTCTCTCTCGCAGCCTCTCGCTCTCTCTCGCAGCCTCTCGCGCTCTCTCTCAGCAGCCTCTCGCGCTCTCTCTCGCAGCCTCTCGCTCTCTCTCTCGCAGCCTCTCGCGCTCTCTCCGCAGCCTCTCGCCCTCTCTCGCAGCCTCTCGCCCTCTCTCTCGCTGCCTCTCGCTCTCTCTCGCAGCCTCTCGCGCTCTCTCTCGCAGCCTCTCGCGCTCTCTCTCGCAGCCTCTCGCTCTCTCTCGCAGCCTCTCGCGCTCTCTCTCCGCAGCCTCTCGCGCTCTCTCCGCAGCCTCTCGCGCTCTCTCTCGCAGCCTCTCGCGCTCTCTCTCGCAGCCTCTCGCGCTCTCTCTCGCAGCCTCTCGCGCTCTCTCTCGCAGCCTCTCGCGCTCTCTCAGCAGCCTCTCGCGCTCTCTCTCGCAACCTCTCGCGCTCTCTCTCGCACCTCTCGCCCTCTCTCTCGCAGCCTCTCGCCCTCTCTCTCGCTGCCTCTCGCGCTCTCTCTCGCAGCCTCTCGCGCTCTCTCTCGCAGCCTCTCGCGCTCTCTCTCGCAGCCTCGCGCTCTCTCTCGCAGCCTCTCGCGCTCTCTCTCGCAGCCTCTCGCGCTCTCTCTCGCAGCCTCTCGCGCTCTCTCTCGCAGCCTCTCGCGCTCTCTCTCGCAGCCTCTCGCCCTCTCTCTCGCTGCCTCTCGCGCTCTCTCTCGCAGCCTCTCGCGCTCTCTCTCGCAGCCTCTCGCGCTCTCTCTCGCAGCCTCTCGCGCTCTCTCTCGCAGCCTCTCGCGCTCTCTCTCGCAGCCTCTCGCGCTCTCTCTCGCAGCCTCTCGCGCTCTCTCTGCAGCCTCTCGCGCTCTCTCTCGCAGCCTCTCGCGCTCTCTCTCGCAGCCTCTCGCGCTCTCTCTCGCAGCCTCTCGCGCTCTCTCTCGCAGCCTCTCCCGCTCTCTCTCGCAGCCTCTCTCGCAGCCTCTCGCTCTCTCTCGCAGCCTCTCGCTCTCTCTCGCAACCTCTCGCTCTCTCTCGCAGCCTCTCGCAGCCTCTCTCGCAGCCTCTCGCGCTCTTTCCGCAGCCTCTCGCGCTCTCTCCGCAGCCTCTCGCGCTCTCTCTCGCAGCCTCTCCCGCTCTCTCTCGCAGCCTCTCGCGCTCTCTCTCGCAGCCTCTCCCGCTCTCTCTCGCAGCCTCTCTCGCAGCCTCTCGCGCTCTCTCTCGCAGCCTCTCGCGCTCTCTCTCGCAGCCTCTCGCGCTCTCTCTCGCGCTCTCTCTCGCAGCCTCTCGCGCTCTCTCTCGCAGCCTCTCGCGCTCTCTCTCGCAGCCTCTCCCTCTCTCGCTCTCTCGCGCTCTCTCTCGCAGCCTCTCGCGCTCTCTCTCGCAGCCTCTCGCGCTCTCTCTCGCAGCCTCTCGCGCTCTCTCTCGCAGCCTCTCTCGCAGCCTCTCGCGCTCTCTCTCGCAGCCTCTCGCGCTCTCTCTCGCAGCCTCTCGCGCTCTCTCTCGCGCTCTCTCTCGCAGCCTCTCGCGCTCTCTCTCGCAGCCTCTCGCGCTCTCTCTGCAGCCTCTCCCTCTCTCGCTCTCTCTCTCGCAGCCTCTCGCGCTCTCTCTGCAGCCTCTCGCGCTCTCTCTCGCAGCCTCTCGCTCTCTCTCGCAGCCTCTCGCGCTCTCTCTGCAGCCTCTCGCGCTCTCTCTCGCAGCCTCTCGCGCTCTCTCCGCAGCCTCTCGCGCTCTCTCTGGCAGCCTCTCGCTCTCTCTGGCAGCCTCTCGCGCTCTCTCTGGCAGCCTCTCCCGCTCTCTCTCGCAGCCTCTCCCGCTCTCTCTCGCAGCCTCTCTCGCAGCCTCTCGCGCTCTCTCAGCCTCTCGCGCTCTCTCTCGCAGCCTCTCGCTCTCTCTCGCAGCCTCTCGCGCTCTCTCTCGCAGCCTCTCGCGCTCTCTCTCGCAGCCTCTCGCGCTCTCTCTCGCAGCCTCTCGCGCTCTCTCGCAGCCTCGCGCTCTCTCTCGCAGCCTCTCGCCCTCTCTCGCAGCCTCTCGCCCTCTCTCGCAGCCTCTCGCCCTCTCTCGCAGCCTCTCGCCCTCTCTCGCAGCCTCTCGCGCTCTCTCTCGCAGCCTCTCCCGCTCTCTCTCGCAGCCTCTCTCGCAGCCTCTCGCGCTCTCTCTCGCTCTCTCTCGCAGCCTCTCCCGCTCTCTCTCGCAGCCTCTCTCGCAGCCTCTCGCGCTCTCTCTCGCAGCCTCTCCCGCTCTCTCTCGCAGCCTCTCTCGCAGCCTCTCGCGCTCTCTCGCGCTCTCTCTCGCGCTCTCTCTCGCAGCCTCTCGCGCTCTCTCTCGCAGCCTCTCGCGCTCTCTCTCGCAGCCTCTCGCGCTCTCTCTCGCAGCCTCTCCCTCTCTCGCGCTCTCTCTCGCAGCCTCTCGCGCTCTCTCTCGCAGCCTCTCGCGCTCTCTCTCGCAGCCTCTCGCAGCCTCTCGCGCTCTCTCGCAGCCTCTCGCGCTCTCTCTCGCAGCCTCTCGCGCTCTCTCGCAGCCTCTCGCGCTCTCTCTCGCAGCCTCTCGCTCTCTCTCGCAGCCTCTCGCGCTCTCTCTCGCAGCCTCTCGCGCTCTCTCTCGCAGCCTCTCGCGCTCTCTCTGGCAGCCTCTCGCTCTCTCTGGCAGCCTCTCGCTCTCTCTGGCAGCCTCTCGCGCTCTCTCTGGCAGCCTCTCCCGCTCTCTCTGGCAGCCTCTCCCGCTCTCTCTGGCAGCCTCTCCCGCTCTCTCTGGCAGCCTCTCCCGCTCTCTCTCGCAGCCTCTCCCGCTCTCTCTCGCAGCCTCTCTCGCAGCCTCTCGCAGCCTCTCGCGCTCTCTCTCGCAGCCTCTCGCGCTCTCTCTCGCAGCCTCTCGCGCTCTCTCTCGCAGCCTCTCGCGCTCTCTCTCGCAGCCTCTCGCGCTCTCTCTCGCAGCCTCTCGCGCCCTCTCTCGCAGCCTCTCGCGCCCTCTCTCGCAGCCTCTCGCCCTCTCTCGCAGCCTCTCGCCCTCTCTCGCAGCCTCTCGCGCTCTCTCTCGCAGCCTCTCGCGCTCTCTCTCGCAGCCTCTCGCGCTCTCTCGCGCAGCCTCTCGCGCTCTCTCGCGCAGCCTCTCGCGCAGCCTCTCGCGCAGCCTCTCGCGCAGCCTCTCGCGCAGCCTCTCGCGCAGCCTCTCGCGCAGCCTCTCGCGCAGCCTCTCGCGCAGCCTCTCGCGCGCAGCCTCTCGCGCAGCCTCTCGCGCAGCCTCTCGCGCAGCCTCTCGCGCAGCCTCTCGCGCAGCCTCTCGCGCAGCCTCTCGCGCAGCCTCTCGCGCAGCCTCTCGCGCAGCCTCTCGCGCAGCCTCTCGCGCAGCCTCTCGCGCAGCCTCTCGCGCAGCCTCTCGCGCAGCCTCTCGCGCAGCCTCTCGCGCAGCCTCTCGCGCAGCCTCTCGCGCAGCCTCTCGCGCAGCCTCTCGCGCAGCCTCTCGCGCAGCCTCTCGCGCAGCCTCTCGCGCAGCCTCTCGCGCAGCCTCTCGCTCTCTCGCGCAGCCTCTCGCTCTCTCTCGCAGCCTCTCGCTCTCTCTCGCAGCCTCTCGCTCTCTCTCGCAGCCTCTCGCTCTCTCTCGCAGCCTCTCGCTCTCTCTCGCAGCCTCTCGCTCTCTCTCGCAGCCTCTCTCCCACGCAGGCCTGAAGCTCCTGTGATGACACGCTACCTCTTCTCTCCCTTTTCCCTTTCCCAGACAGGATGACAGTGGTAACGTTAATTAGACTCTCTCTCCCCGAAAGGTCCATCTTAAATAAAACATTTGCTATGATTTTAAATGTCACCGATGGGGACTTGAAAAGGCACTACTGCCTCAAGACAGACCTTAGAAGGGCCCGGCTCTTTCAAAGCCCGTCATTTCCTTTCCTTGGGAGCTTCTGCTGTGACATTAAATGGGACGACAGCAATGTTCTAGCAATCCTAGAATCTCCATGTATGCCAGATTTTTTTAAAGAAATGTACACAGTTGATAAATGAGGCCCCACATCTGAGGATTAAAAGGCACATTCTGGGATATTTGAGAATGGTAATTGCCATTCTCATTCGTCAGCTTTATACCAAACTAAATAGCAGGATTACATTGGGCTGAAAAAGTCAGGATTGTGACTTTAAAGGAAAAGGCTGTTGCTGCTGGGGCTAGACAGTCACACTGTTTTGCTATGCTGAGCTATGCTGCTGTGTGTCCTACAATACTTCCACAGACACGCAGGGAACACAGCAAGGGGGACGCGCCCCACTACTGCATGCTGGGAGAAGACGACCTGCAATAACCCCCGCCGTGTGTGACATCACCACACTGCAGACAAACAGCAGGGGGTGAGGGAGAAGGGAGAAAAAGGGAGAGGAGTGACAGAGGGAGAGAAAGGATGAGAGAGAGAGACAGGCGGGCGAGGAAAGAAGGCGTGCAACCTCAGTTCAGAGGGGACAGATTTGTGCGAGGCCCATTTCACAGAGCGTCTCTGCCAAAGACACCATTCAGAAAGTCACTGAGAACTAGAGCCGTTTTAAGCTGCTAAAACAGCTTGGAGTTAGGAGTCTGGGGAACAAGGTTTCAACTCAAGTGAGATCATAGCTTTAATATAACAATGAAATATGTTTGGTGACTTTATGCCCAGCCTCTCACACAAAATGGCATAGCTAGAAAAGCATCATACTCGCCTTTCTGTCTCGGAGGCATCGCAGGCTGTAATTGCACGTTTAAGTGTGTAGGACGCCAACACACACACGGTGGGTGTATGACAGACACTGAGCTGTAGTTGAGCTGTTGTTATTCCAGCAGGGTTACACAGTGAGGATGGTGCTGGGTAGATGGGAGCATGGCCTCTCTCAGCGTAGCAACAGTCCCTCGCTGCTACTGCTGCTACTGACAGTGGTGAATATTTCACACTGTTGGCGCTCTGCTCGCTCTCTCTCGGTCTCCCTCCCTTTCTCTGTATTCACTATACATTTCTCCTCTCTCCTGTCTCACCGTCTCTCTCCTTCTCCTCCCTCTCCCTCCCACTTTCCCAAAAGCATTACATTGGCCTCGATAGTGAGGTCAGTTAGGCATCATCTCCAACCCTAACCTCTCTCTCAGATGAGTACCCGAGTCCAGAGGATTTCTGGTCAAAGCTCACTTTCGCCCAGCCACCATATGAGATGACTGGCTTGGTTGAGCATCACACACCATTACACCCGCAGGCACAATGCTGGCTTTCCCAAAGGACATTGATGGATGGCTGCAGCCAGGGGGTGATTTTAGATAGTATGAAATCGAGGGAAAATGCATTAAGGGTTTTAAGCTAATACTGACAGAAACGTTTGACTATGACCATGTAAAATTCAGTGGCCTAGCATGCTGAACGCTTGTTCCCGTTCTCTAAACGTTATGCACACGTGCTAAACAAAAAAAAACTATCGCTGATATTCACACATTCACTGAAATTCTCAGCACAACACATATTGAATTTAAACTTCACACTGAATACTGCATAAAATGGCTCATTTGCTCATATTTGCAATTGCCTACCTGTGATTGGAGGAATGAGAGGAAGGAGTGGACACGCATAATGATCTACATGTCACTTATGAAGCCTACCTATATGAAGCATATCTTTATGAAGCATATCTTTATGAAGCCGACCTATATGAAGCATATCTATATGAAGCATATCTTTATGAAGCATATCTATATGAAGCATATCTTTATGAAGCATATCTTTATGAAGCATATCTTTATGAAGCCTACCTATATGAAGCATATCTTTATGAAGCCTACCTATATGAAGCATATCTTTATGAAGCATATCTTTATGAAGCCTATCTTTATGAAGCCTACCTATGTGAAGCCTATCTTTATGAAGCATATCTTTATGAAGCCTACCTATATGAAGCATATCTTTATGAAGCCTACCTATATGAAGCCTATCTTTATGAAGCATATCTTTATGAAGCATATCTTTATGAAGCCTATCTTTATGAAGCCTACCTTTATGAAGCCTATCTTTATGAAGCCTACCTATATGAAGCATATCTTTATGAAGCATATCTTTATGAAGCCTATCTTTATGAAGCCTACCTATGTGAAGCCTATCTTTATGAAGCATATCTTTATGAAGCCTACCTATATGAAGCATATCTTTATGAAGCCTACCTATATGAAGCCTATCTTTATGAAGCATATCTTTATGAAGCATATCTTTATGAAGCCTATCTTTATGAAGCCTACCTATATGAAGCCTACCTATATGAAGCCTACCTATATGAAGCATATCTTTATGAAGCCTACCTATATGAAGCATATCTATATGAAGCCTACCTGTATGAAGCCTACCTATGTGAAGCCTATCTTTATGAAGCATATCTTTATGAAGCCTACCTATATGAAGCATATCTATATGAAGCCTATCTTTATGAAGACTACCTATATGAAGCCTATCTTTATGAAGCATATCTTTATGAAGCCTACCTTTATGAAGCCTACCTATATGAAGCCTACCTATATGAAGCCTACCTATATGAAGCCTACCTATATGAAGCCTACCTATATGAAACCTACCTATATGAAGCCTATCTTTATGAAGCCTACCTTTATGAAGCCTACCTTTATGAAGCCTACCTATATGAAGCCTACCTATATGAAGCCTACCTATATGAAGCCTACCTATATGAAGCCTACCTATATGAAGCCTACCTGTATGAAGCCTACCTGTATGAAGCCTATCTTTATGAAGCATATCTTTATGAAGCCTACCTTTATGAAGCCTACCTATATGAAGCCTACCTATATGAAGCCTACCTATATGAAGCCTACGTATATGAAGCCTACCTTTATGAAGCCTACCTATATGAAGCATATCTTTATGAAGCCTACCTATATCAAGCCTATCTTCATGAAGCCTACCTACAGAGGGGCAAAAAATTATTTAGTCAGCAACCAATTGTGCAAGTTCTCCCACTTAAAAAGGAGAGGCCTGTAATTTTCATCATGGGTACACTTCAACTATGACAGACAAAATGAGAAAAAAAATCCAGAAAATCACATTGTAGGATTTTTAATGGATTTATTTGCAAATTATGGTGGAAAATAAGTATTTGGTCAATAACAAAAGTTTATCTCAATACTTTTATATATACTGTTATATACCCTTTGTTGGCAAGGTCAAACATTTTCTGTAAGTCTTCACAAGGTTTTCACACACTGTTGCTGGTATTTTGGCCCATTCCTCCATGCAGATCTCCTCTAGAACAGTGATGTTTTGGGGCTGATGGGGCAACACGGACTTTCAACTCCCTCCAAAGATTTTCTATGGAGTTGAGATCTGGAGATTGGCTAGGCCACTCCAGGAACTTGAAATGCTTCTTACGAAGCCACTCCTTCGTTGTTCGGGTGGTGTGTTTGGGATCATTGTCATGCTGAAACGTTTCATCTTAATGCCCTTGCTGATGGAAGAAGGTTTTCACTCAAAATCTCACAATACATGGCCCCATCCTTAGCACGGATCAGTCGTCCTGGTCCCTTTGCAGAAAAACAGCACCAAAGCATGATGTTTCCACCCCCATACTTCACAGTAGGTATGGTGTTCTTTGGATGCAACTCCAAACACAACGAGTTGAGTTTTGACCAAAAAGTTATATTTTGGTTTCATCTGACCATATGACATTCTCCCAATCTTCTTCTGGATCATCCAAATGCTCTCTAGCAAACTTCAGACGGGCCTGGACATGTACTGGCTTAAGCAGGGGGACACATCTGGCACTGCAGAGATTTGAGTCCCTGGCGGCATAGTGTGTTACTGATGGTAGGCTTTGTTACTTTGGTCCCAGCTCTCTGCAGGTCATTCACTAGGTCCCCCCGTGTGGTTCTGGGATTTTTGCTCACCGTTCTTGTGATCATTTCGACCCCACAGGGTGAGATCTTGCGTTGAGCCCCAGATCGAGGGAGATTATCAGTGGTCTTGTATGTCTTCCATTTCCTAATAATTGCTCCCACAGTTGATTTCTTCAAACCAAGCTGCTTACCTATTGCAGATTCAGTCTTCCCAGCCTGGTGCAGGTCTACAATTTTGTTTCTGGTGTCCTTTGACAGCTCTTTGGTCTTGGTCATAGTGGAGTTTGGAGTGTGACTGTTTGAGGTTGTGGACAGGTGTCTTTTATACTGATAACAAGTTCAAACAGGTGCCATTAATACAGGTAACGAGTGGAGGACAGAGGAGCCTCTTAAAGAAGAAGTTACACGTCTGTGAGAGCCAGAAATCTTGCTTGTTTGTAGGTGACCAAATACTTATTTTCCACCATAATTTGCAAATTAATTCACTAAAAATCATACAATGTGATTTTCTGGAGAAAAAAAATTCTCATTTTGTCTGTCATAGTTGAAGTGTACCTATGATGAAAATTACAGGCCTCTCCTTTTTAAGTGGGAGAACTTGCACAATTGGTGGCTGACTAAATACTTTTTTGCCCCTCTGTATATGAAGCCTACCTATATGAAGCCTAACTATATGAAGCCTACCTATATGAAGCCTACCTATATGAAGCCTATGAGAAGCAGGTGAGAGAGGGATGTAGGAGACGCTGAGAAGCAGGTGAGAGAGGGCTGGTAGGAGCCCCTGAGAAGCAGGTGAGAGAGGGCTGGTAGGGGACGCTGATAAGCAGGTGAGAGAGGGATGCTAGGGGACGCTGAGAGAAGCAGGTGAGAGAGGGATGGTGGTAGGGGACGCTGAGAGAAGCAGGTGAGAGAGGGATGGTAGGGGACGCTGATAAGCAGGTGAGAGAGGGATGGGAGGGGACGCTGAGAGAAGCAGGTGAGAGAGGGCTGGTAGGGGACGCTGAGAGAAGCAGGTGAGAGAGGGATGGTAGAGGACGCTGAGAAGCAGGTGAGAGAGGGCTGGTAGGAGACGCTGAGAAGCAGGTGAGAGAGGGCTGGTAGGGGACGTTGAGAAGCAGGTGAGAGAGGGCTGGTAGGAGACGCTGAGAAGCAGGTGAGAGAAGGCTGGTAGGGGACGTTGAGAAGCAGGTGAGAGAGGGCTGGTAGGAGACGCTGAGAAGCAGGAGAGAGGGATGGTAGGAGACGCTGAGAAGCAGGTGAGAGAGGGATGGTGGGAGACGCTGAGAAGCAGGTGAGAGAGGGCTGGTAGGAGACGCTGAGAAGCAGGTGAGAGAGGGCTGGTAGGAGACGCTGAGAAGCAGGTGAGAGGGATGGTAGGAGACGCTGAGAAGCAGTTGAGAGAGGGCTGGTAGGAGACGCTGAGAAGCAGGTGAGAGAGGGATGGTAGGAGACGCTGAGAAGCAGGTGAGAGAGGGATGGTAGGGGACACTGAGAGAAGCAGGTGAGACAGGGATGGTAGGGGACACTGAGAGAAGCAGGTGAGAGAGGGATGGTAGGGGACGTTGAGAAGCAGGTGAGAGAGGGCTGGTAAGAGACGCTGAGAAGCAGGTGAGAGGGATGGTAGGAGACGCTGAGAAGCAGGTGAGAGGGATGGTAGGAGACGCTGAGAAGCAGGTGAGAGAGGGATGGTAGGAGACACTGAGAAGCAGCTGAGAGAGGGCTGGTAAGGGACGCTGAGAAGCAGGTGAGAGAAGGCTGGTAGGAGACACTGAGAAGCAGGTGAGAGGGGATGGTAGAGGACGCTGAGAGAAGCAGGTGAGAGAGGGATGGTAGAGGACGCTGAGTGAAGCAGGTGAGAGAGGGCTGGTAGGGGACGTTGAGAGAAGAAGGTGAGAGAGGGCTGGTAGGGGACGCTGAGAGAAGCAGGTGAGAGAGGGATGGTAGGAGACGCTGAGAAGCAGGTGAGAGAGGGCTGGTAGGGGACACTGAGAAGCAGGTGAGAGAGGGCTGGTAGGAGACGCTGAGAGAAGCAGGTGAGAGAGGGCTGGTAGGGGACACTGAGAGAAGCAGGTGAGAGAGTGCTCTAGTGGACATTGAGAAGCAGGTGAGGGCTGGGAGGGACATTATTGGACTGGTGCATACAAGAGACTAGTTGCTGTTGCTTAAAAAAATGTACTGAACTTAAAAACAACTGAGTTTATAAGCATTTTATAACAGCCACCCGCGGGTTCTTTAGATCGTTAGGGCCGGACATGTTGGTAGTATCATATGAAACGGTACTACAGTATTCTGAAATGTTGGTAGTATCAAATGAAACGGTACTACAGTATTCTGAAATGTTGGTAGTATCATATGAAACGGTACTACAGTATTCTGAAATGTTGGTAGTATCATATGAAACGGTACTACAGTATTCTGAAATGTTGGTAGTATCATATGAAACGGTACTAGAGTATTCTGAAATGTTGGTAGTATCATATGAAACGGTACTACAGTATTCTGAAATATTGGTAGTATCATATGAAACGGTACTACAGTATTCTGAAATGTTGGTAGTATCATATGAAACGGTACTACAGTATTCTGAAATGTTGGTAGTATCATATGAAACGGTACTACAGTATTCTGAAATGTTGGTAGTATCAAATGAAACGGTACTACAGTATTCTGAAATGTTGGTAGTATCATATGAAACGGTACTACAATATTCTGAAATGTTGGTAGTATCATATGAAACGGTACTACAGTATTCTGAAATGTTGGTAGTATCATATGAAACGGTACTACAGTATTCTGAAATGTTGGTAGTATCATATGAAACGGTACTACAGTATTCTGAAATATTGGTAGTATCATATGAAACGGTACTACAGTATTCTGAAATGTTGGTAGTATCATATGAAACGGTACTACAGTATTCTGAAATGTTGGTAGTATCATATGAAACGGTACTACAGTATTCTGAAATGTTGGTAGTATCATATGAAACGGTACTACAGTATTCTGAAATGTTGGTAGTATCATATGAAACGGTACTACAGTATTCTGAAATGTTGGTAGTATCATATGAAACGGTACTACAGTATTCTGAAATGTTGGTAGTATCATATGAAACGGTACTACAGTATTCTGAAATGTTGGTAGTATCATATGAAACGGTACTACAGTATTCTGAAATATTGGTAGTATCATATGAAACGGTACTACAGTATTCTGAAATGTTGGTAGTATCATATGAAACGGTACTACAGTATTCTGAAATGTTGGTAGTATCATATGAAACGGTACTACAGTATTCTGAAATGTTGGTAGTATCATATGAAACGGTACTACAGTATTCTGAAATATTGGTAGTATCATATGAAACGGTACTACAGTATTCTGAAATGTTGGTATCATAAGTATCATGACGTTTAGGTTCCGTGATATTACTGTGGTACTGGTATACCGTGCAACACTAATTTCTAAACTAGAGCTCGTCAGGCTGGTAACTCTTTTTATTCCGTACATGTAGAAGTTTTTTCCCATGCATCTGTTGACACTTAAAGGGATGCGAGTTGACATTGATGAAAGTGTGTGTGTGTGTGTGTGTGTGTGGTGTGTGGTGTGTGGTGTGTGTGTGTGTGTGTGTGTGCTGACCTTGGTCTGAGAGCAAGTCCAGCATGGTCTGGAGAAGAAAGGAGAGGTGGCGGACAGACAGGCCGGGGTTTCCCATACGACGTGATGCGTACACCAGCTCATGGAGCAGACGCACCTGTACCGCTGCCCAGCCACGGTGGGAACCTGGAGGAGAGGAGAAGATTATTTTACTGTCCCGTGTAAATTCATTTCCAACTAAAACATGTCTTCTGCATTAACCACCCAGGCCTCTCTGTGAGACACAAACAGGGGTTGGATCAGAGGGCAGCCACACTACCGCACCTCTGCAGCTGGTTTTAGGGAATACATGCCTTGCTCGAGGGCACAAAGGCATTTAAGATTTGAGAGTGAGTGGGATCCTCCAAACATTCTCACACCAGAGTGGCGTGAGATTGGGAGCTGTGCAGTGCAGTGTGGCGTTGACTTCAGGTAATTAGTGTCCTGTAGCAGAAAACACATCAGCAGACATCTTAATAACCTGCTAGCTTTACACGGGTGTTCTGGGGAGCATGGATGGGTCTCAGCGTTACGTAACATTACATTCTCCACAACCCCCCCCCCACTCCCCAGGCTATACTCAAGGCTGTCAGGGCTGGTGCACTGAGGGAGTGGGGAGGGAGAGAAGGGGGAAAAGGGCAAGAGGAGGAGGAGAGAGAGAGAGAAGGGGAAATAAGGCCAGCCTGCTCAGAGGTTAATAAGAATCAATTGTTCCCTGAGCTGTACAGTCTGCGGAGCTCATAAAATCTTGACCAAGATGCGTGTCCGTTATCAGTGTTCTCTGTACTGGGGGATTATATTATTATTAAATAAATAACCAAATGTTATTCATTGCTACCGACTTCTGTCATCTGCAAAAATGATATTAATGCAAATCTTTTCTAAGCCATTTCCTCCTCCTCAGTGAAGCTGCAGCGCCCACTAAGCAGCCTAAATATAGCAGCATCAACCTGTCTGTAACATCATGTGAAGCTACCGCTGCTTATCTGAAGGGCACCAACACAGAGGAGAGGATAGGACACACAGTGGCCCTCTCTCATTCTTCCTCTCTCGTTCTTCCTCTCATTCACTGTCACACCCCTCTCTTTCTGTATCAAAAGACCATGAACGCTGGAATCTTTGTATTCACTCCTTAATTGCTAAATAAAGGTGTGCCAAAACCTCTTATTCTTGCTCACCATCCCTCCCTCCCTCTCTCCCTCCCTGCCTCTCTTTCTCTCTCCCTCCCTCCCTCTCTTTCTCTCTCCCTCCCCCTCTCTCTCTCCCTCCCTCTCTTTCTCCCTCCCTCCCTCCCTCCCTCCCTTTCTCCCTCTCCCTCCCTGCCTCTCTTTCTCCCTCCCTCTCTTTCTCCCTCCCTCCCTCTCTTTCTCCCTCCCTCCCTCTCTTTCTCCCTCCCTCCCTCTCTCCCTCCCTTTCTCCCCTCCCTCCCTCTTTCTCCCCTCCCTCCCTCCCTCTTTCTCCCCTCCCCCTCTCTTTCCTCCATCCATCTTTTTCTCCTCTTGCTCCCCCTCCCTCTCTTTCTCTCTCCATCTCTCCCCCTGCATCTCTTTTTCTCTCCCCCATCCCCTCCTCTCTTTCTCTCTCCCCCTCTTTCTCTCTCCCCCTCTTTCTCTCCCCCTCCCTCCTCCATCCCTCTCTTTCTCCCCCTCCCTCTCTCTCTCCCCTCCCTCTCTCTCCCCCTCCCTCTTTTTCTCCCCCTCTCCCCCTCTCTTTCTCCCCTCCCTCCTACCTCCCTCCCCTCCCTCCTTTTCTCTCTCCCCCTCCCTCCCTCTCTTTCTCCCCTCCCTCCCTCCCTCTCTTTCTCCCCTCCCTTCCTCCCTCCCTCCCTCCCTTTCTCTCTCCCCTTCCCTCCCTTTCTCTCTCCCCTTCCCTCCCTTTCTCTCTCCCCTTCCCTCCTTTTCTCGCTCCCCCTCCCTCCTTTTCTCGCTCCCCCTCCCTCCTTTTCTCGCTCCCCCTCCCTCCTTTTCTCGCTCCCCCTCCCTCCTTTTCTCGCTCCCCCTCCCTCCTTTTCTCGCTCCCCCTCCCTCCTTTTCTCGCTCCCCCTCCCTCCTTTTCTCGCTCCCCCTCCCTACTTCTCCTACAGCTAAATGTCTTCTTCTGTGGTATTTGCAAGGCAATATTCAAGGTGTCGAGGAATCCAATTAGCATCACCATGAGAATGACACTCTGCCGCACAATCCTCACCCTGTCACACAAACACACACACGCACCACCCTGTCACACACTGCCTGCATCAAAAGGCACTGTACATTCTGGTAGGAGAATTAACAGTTCCCTGTAAGGTAATGTCTGATACTACTGTCATCCCCTTCTGTCATTGAAACATGAACAGTGCAGCAGGGATTAAAAGCATGGCAGCTAAATGCCTTTTTGTGAGTCTGTGGTCTTTGAAACAGTGTTAACTCGAAACAAAATGAGAGAGAGAAAAAGAGAAAGTCTTCTCAACCTGATAAAGAAGAGAGTACTGAGAGGGCTCCCTAGCCAATTAAAAACCAATTTGCTTGTTCATTTCTCTGCCGGCCAGCCCTGTACCAGGCCGTGTTGGAATACACTATTGAGCCTCATTTCCTCTGTGATATTAGCCTCCTGCACCAGGGGCCTGGCCAGCTCTCTTCTCCTCCCAGCTCAATAAACTACCCCTGATACCTCTCCTCAGGCTCAGAGGCCTGGGCGTAGTAGGAAGTCCTGCTGCCTTATGAGGAACATTTATTTAACTTTTTCTGCTTTGTCTTGTAAACAAAGTTAGGGAGGAAGATATCCATAGTCAGACAGACACACACTTCACTCCCAACTACACTACAGCATAATTGTTTGACTACCTCTCACAATTGTTTTCCACAGCAGTGAAGTGGAGGTCAACAACAACGTCTCTCTCTGCCTGACAGAAACTCTTCTCAAGTGGGTGCTTGAAAGAGGATCACTGTAGAGATAGAGGACTCTGAATGTTTTCTCTGTCAGTGTTTCTTTTATGCTCCAGTCCCTCGTGGTGGAGTGGGTTGAGCAAGGTGAGGGTCAAGAGCCTGCAGTGCACAGCAGCTTATCCTAAGGACCCTGAGAATGTGTTTGTTTGTGTTTGTTCCGGGCACCACTTTGCGCAAAAAGACACACAATTGATTTGAGACCTGCACTGACCCAGACCTCTGCTCCACACACACCAACAACAAACACACACACACACACACACACACACACACACACACACACACACACACACACACACACACTCACATTACCCCTGAGAAGAGCTCTTGAAGAGAAGATCCTTTAAATAATGCTCAGAGCAAGGCAATGTTATTCAATCTCTTGCTAAGTACTGACCTTACTGAAACAGATATCTGTGCTTGTGTGTGTGTTTTTATTGATAATATAAAATTGTAGGGATCACTCAACAGTGTATGGGACAGTTTTGACACAGAGTAAAGGCATATCCAGTTGGGTACCTTTGCTGAAGTCTTTGGGGTCGAGGCAGAGGCTGTATCCAGGCAGGGTCTCCAGCAGCAGCTTGTAGCAGGCCCTCCAGCCAGGCTCTGGGATGGTGGGGGCCACACACTGCATGGCTGCTACCCGCTTGAAGAAGGCTGACTTACGGTGGAAACCAATCAGGTGGTAGAGCTCAGAGAGAATGCTGTACCGCTGGATCTTCTCTTCCTCAGACAGCTGAGAAAACAGAGATCATTGTTTGGTTGGTTGGTTGTTGGTTAATTGATTTGTTAAGATGTTAATTGGTTTGTTAATTAGTTAATTGCTTGGTTGTTTGGTTAATTGCTTGGTTGTTTGGTTGGTTCATTAATTGGTTGGTTGTTTGGTTAATTGGTTGGTTGGTTAATTGTTGGTTGTTTGGTTGTTTGGTAAATTGGTTGGTTGTTTGGTTGGTTGGTTAATTGGTTGGTTGGTTGGTTAAATGGTTGGTTGGTTGGTAATTGGTTGGTTGGTTGGTTAATGGGTTGATTTTTGGTTAACTGGATGGTTGATTGGTTGGTTGGTTAATTGGATGGTTGGTTAATTTGTTAATTGGTTGGTGATGGACTGATTTTATTACATTGAAAAACTATTTAAACCACACACATGGAAACTGCATTTAAATCGAGACCACCCATACCTAAAATGTCAGACTTACAGTCATGCAGTCATGCGTGCATACATTTTATGTACGGGTTGTCCCCGATTTGTTTTATGAGTCAAATTTAACTTTTACAGAGATTCATTTGGAAATAAGCATAACCTGTTTTACTGTCAAGGATTTATAATAACAATAATATTTTATTCCATTTAGCAGAGTTGTTATGTTGTATTTTTACCCCTTTTTTCTGCCCAATTTCAATCTTGTCTCATCGCTGCAACTCCCCAACGGGCTCAGAGGCGAAGGTCGGGTGATGCGTCCCACAAAACATGACCCACCAAACTGCGCTTCTTAACGAAATCCAGTGTGTCAGAGGAAACACAGTTTAACTGACAACAGAGGTCAGCCTGCAGGCGCCTGGCCTGCCACAAGGAGTCGCTAGAGCACAATGAGCCAAGTCAAGCCTCCCCCCCGGCCAAACCCTCCCCTAACCGGCACGATCCTGGGGCAATTGTGCGCCACCCTATTGGTTGGTGATACAGCCTGGGATTGAACCCAGGTCTGTTGTGACGCCTTTAACCTCTTGAAACTCCCCATCCCGGATCCGGGATTGTGACTAAGCCTCAGGCTCATTAGCATAACGCAACGTTAACGATTTCTGAAAATCGCAAATAAAATTAAAATAATGCGTTTGCTCTCAAGCTTAGCCTTTTCTTAACAACACTGTCATCTCAGATTTTCAAAATATGCTTTTGAACCATAGAAATTGACTAATTTGTGTAAGAGTATGCAAAGCTAGCATAGCATTTTGTGTAGCATGTAGCACGCAACATTTTCACAAAAGCCAGATAACCAAATAAATAAAATCATTTACCTTTGAAGAGCTTCTGATGTTTTCAATGAGGAGACTCCCAGCCACATACCAAATGCGCAGTGTTTCCTGAAAGCGTCTGTGTGTAGGAGAAATCGTTCCGTTTTCTACATTGCGCCTGGCTACCGAAACGAACCGAAAATGCAGTCACCTACAACGTGAAACTTTTTCCGGATTAACTACATAATATCGACGAAACATGGCAAACGTTGTTTGGAATCAATCCTCAAGGTGTTTTTTCACATATCTCTTCATTGACATGCAGTTCGTGGAAGCTTGCTTCTCTCTCTGTGCCCCATGGAAAAATACTGGCAGGTGACTTTTGCGCACCAATTTCGGCGCAGGACACCGGGCGGACACGTGGTAAATGTGGTCTCTTATGGTCAATCTTCCAACGATCTGCCTACAAATACGTCACAATGCTGCAGACACCTTGGGGAAACGACAGAAAGGGCAGACTCATTCCTCTTGCGTTCACAGCCATATAAGGAGATCATGAAAGACAGAGCCTCAAAAATCCTTGTCATTTCCTGGATGCCAAGTCATCTTGGTTTTGCCTGAAGCTCACGTTAAAGGGCACGCACAGAGAAGATATTTGTATTTCTGGACACGTCAGAGTGTTTTCTTTCGAACAGTAGCAATTATATGCATAGTCGAGCATCTTTTTGTGACAAAATATCTTGTTTAAAACGGGAACGTTTTTCTTCCAAAAATGAAATAGCGCCACCATAAGTGTAAGAGGTTAACTGCGATGCAGTGCCTTAGACCGCTGTGCCACTCAGGAGGCCCGAGCAGAAGCATCTGCTAATAAATGTCATATATTATTATAAATCCTTGACGATAACACAGTTATACAACTTATTGCCAAACAAATCTCTGGAAAAGTTCAATTTGATTTATAAAACAAATCTGTGGAAAGGTTATGAGAATGATCAGTCACTGCACAATGAAAAGAGGAGGTGGTGGCACACTGGCAGAATCGTCCAAGACACAACTAAGATTTCCCTCCAAGAGAGACAGGCCTACAGAGCAGAGCACACTGTGTGACTGCCTGAATAGAGTCCCTCGCAGGATGGCCTTAGGCACCTGTCAGAGGAGCTTTCCTTTGTGTCAAGTTATGGGACCTATGTGTTGGCAGGTGATCCTCACACAGGCAAGCAGCAGTGACAGGTGCCTGAGTACAGGACCTGGGGGTTGACAGACTCTATGGGACCTGGGGGTTAACAGCCTCTATGGGACCTGGGGGTTAACAGCCTCTATGGGACCTGGGGGTTAACAGCCTCTATGGGACCTGGGGGTTAACAGCCTCTATGGGACCTGGGGGTTAACAGTCTCTATGGGACCTGGGGGTTAACAGCCTCTATGGGACCTGGGGGTTAACAGCCTCTATGGGACCTGGGGGTTAACAGCCTCTATGGGACCTGGGGGTTAACAGCCTCTATGGGACCTGGGTGTTGTCAGCCTCTATGGGACCTGGGGGTTAACAGCCTCTATGGGACCTGGGGGTTAACAGCCTCTATGGGACCTGGGGGTTAACAGCCTCTATGGGACCTGGGGGTTAACAGCCTCTATGGGACCTGGGGGTTAACAGCCTCTATGGGACCTGGGTGTTGTCAGCCTCTATGGGACCTGGGTGTTGGCAGGCAGGCTCTTTGGTTTCCCATAGGGCAAGGAGTTTTTAAAACTCTGGACCCTGGTTAGACGACAACTGGGGCCAAGAGTTTTTCCTGAATATGAGATGTAAACATGGGACTTGACTAGGTAAAACTCTGGTCCCTTACAGTCTGTTTGCGACCAGTATGATGGTTCTCCCCCCCAGAGAGGTACATTTACATGTCAGGTGAGGTCTTACCTGTCCCAGGTTGATGTAGACAGCATTCTGGAGGAACTCTGAGGCCTCCATAGCCCTCTTCTGAATGGCTAGCACCCTGACTGCCTTCACACACGCCTCCAGCTCTATCACACCTGCATTCTTATACTGGGGGAGGGATGAAGGAGAGGAAGAGGGGGAAGGAGATAAGAACAGACACAGCCCAGGATCAGCATAAGGAAAACCTAACTAACCAATGAGGACTTCTCTGACTTCTCCCACCCTGCGTAATATTCTGAACAGATGTATTGCGTCATCGGTCTCTTTCAACTACAGACATCTGTAACAGAGGCGTGAGATTACTGATCACAGTCCATGGGGTGATACGGAGCCTCTGTCGTTCATTGTTACTTTACGCCACATGACTCTTCCAGGGGAGTTCCGGATTCCCACCTAGTAGTTATATTGAAGTAGAACCTGGACTCTATGTACAATAGTGCTGCTTAGACTCCATACACTTCTCTCTCACACAACCAGCCAGCCACCCCTATCCCCATTGTCTCCTTATTAAAATTAAATTAATATCTGAACGGTCCCGTCGTGTCGAGATATAATGTAATTTCATTTGGAGTGAACTAGTTACAGGTAAAAGGGCCAAGCGAGGTCAGAGCAAAAATCCAATTATAATAGTGGCAATAACACACTGCAGAGTTTCAGAAGGTCTACTGTGATGTTATGGAAGTTACGCATCAGTGTTTTATCCCAATCTTTTAGGTTTGTTTGTTAGTTTTTGTTCATGCATGTGTTATAACAGTAAGTATAGTTACTAATAGACTAACAATGCAATTAACTAATGTCTAGTCTTAATGGCAATGATGCTCTACATTTTCTGGGGGGGATTTCAATTGTTGGGGTAATATGGCATGTGAGATGACCCCACACTTCCATTTGGCTAATTGTAACAGACAGTGACATCATGCTAGCTAAGCTTTCCAATGTTGACTTCAGTGCACTCAGACATATTCTCCTGTCGTCAGCATGTAGTAGTTTGTTTACAGTGTGCACACAGCCACCCTCTGCTGCAGCAGACTGCCCAACCATCACTGATACCTAGTGAGCTACTGTCCCCTGATGGATATGTTGAGAACTGCAAGCTGGATAGTGGATAATGAAATACTGTCTGCAAACAGCATCGGTCTGCAAGGCGCAAACACTGAACCTTCTTGTTGAAACGTTGCATGTAATGAAGTCTGCAGGAGCATTCAACAGTGTGTGTGTCTGTTTATTTCCTAGGATTGATATTTTTTGTACCCTGCAGATGAGAAATAGCTAGATGTAAGTACAGTGCTTTTGAAATATTCATGTCCATTGCCTTGCCATAGCAGATGGAACAAAGTAGATAGGAGCATTCAATAGTGTGCGTGGGAAAATCTATTTCTTATCTTTTCCAATACCTTGCCATAGTAGGAGATGGCCTCCTTGTATTTCTCTATGATGTCTTCAGGACCCAGGCAGTTCTTGGCCCGACCGATTTCACTGCTGGTGTCTGCACTGATCCCATTGGCTGTGAGTGCACCTGAGGGAGGAGAGAGAGAGAGGAGAAGGGGAAAATGAAATTAATGACTGGGAATATTGTCAATGTTATCAGACCCATCCACCACTTGGCTCTTCACATCCATGCATATGGCCACGGTCACAACAATCAACAATGACATACTCGGAAACTGAGTACAGCTTACCTGAGCACACACATTTAACGCAGCGTCGACAGGCGTTTCAAACACCGAGATATCAAGACAGCGCTCAATAACTGCCATGCGCGGCATTCACTTTTATATGGAAATACAAAACAATCTATCTATAAATTAAAGGCCTTCGCGGGTCACTGCGCACTGTTACGTGATCAACATGTCATCATGTGCTCAGTAGTTTGGAGCGTTTCAATTGAAATAGGAGCAGTATCTCTCATACACCTATGTGATTTGAATACAAATTTTGTATTGAGAAAACTTTGCCTAGAAACGGCGCTAGCTGGGTCCATAGCAACGGTGTCGCGGCGATGTCACTATGACACAGCATTACATGTGGATCATAAGACTACTCTGAGATCACACACACATACTAGAAATGTATACACTCACCGTACTGTAACTTGGTTTGAATAAAAACATTGCTAAGTGGTCCTCTTTAGCTCAGTTAGTAAAGCATGGTGCTTATAGCGCCCGGATAATGGGTTCGATTCCCGGGACGTTACATCTAGACCCAGAACTAGACACTTTATACAGACCCCTTGGATTGAATGGTTTAGTAAAACCAACCCCAGTCTCTAAAAATATATAAGAGCTACATTGCCTGCAGCATATCCTACTGATTGGCCAAAACGCCTCACACTGAACAGTTCTACATTGTAACTTGAGGCTACAGGAAGAACAGACAAATAGCTTGGACGCCCCAATCAGCAGTACTACAATACCAACATCGCCACCCTCTGGTGGATGTCTGAATTAGTTTAAAATCTAAATCAGAGGTTATAGTGCTGAATATAAATGTTGTTGATTATGATTTTAAATGGTTACTCTTCATTGATTAGAAGAGGTCAATGAAGCACGAACACCCAACAACATTAACGCTGACAAGAACAACAGGAATACAAACCCTGCCTTAAGAGGAGGGGGGGGGGGTGAATATCAGTTTTGATTTACCAATGGTGGAAACAATAAAATGTTGGAATCAAATGTAGTGCAATGGGTTGATAGTCTGGTCCCAGATCTGTTTGTGTTGTCTGGCCTTAGTTGGTAAGACAGCACAAACAGATCCGGAACCAAGGTTGTCGTCACAAAAAGCATAAAACCAACAGGTAAGAGGGAAAAGAGCCACAGCAGGCAAACACAGGTAGGTGAGATGTCTAGCTAGGAGTAACGCTATGCAGGGCGGCCCTGTTAGTGTCATACCATACCTGGGTCTATGAGTACCTCCTGCGCCCCTACGGTAACACACAGAGACAGACACACAGAGAGAGAACGCAGGTTCACACAGTGCAGTAAGTTACTGAAAGCAAAGTTAGTCCCCAAACGTGACGCTTCTTAGACGGTTCCTTGTGACTTCCCCCATCGGTCCCCTCCGTATAGTGTTCTATTTCTAATTACTTCAGTAATAAACTGAAGCTAAATATGTGTGGTTATTTAGGGGTTAAAGTAGTTGACTTGTTCATAATATGAAGTAAAGACATGGGTGAATGGAAATATGATATGAAATAGTGTTCAGAACAAATGGGTTAGGATGTGGGGGCCACCGGATATCTCAGGTAATGTTGTCCAGGGCACAGAACTACAGAAGCAGCTGGGCTGAGAAAAGCGTAGCAAAGCTTGTGTTGTCATAGTACTAGCCATACTAGCTGCAATTGCTTGGGCCACACGTCAGACAGCCAGGGAGATCGCTTCCTTCCAACCATCCTATAATCACAGCTCATTCAGAAACCTCCGGACATCTTCCACTGTCCCACAAGACAAGTTCTTTAATGAGATATTACACTAAAAACACCTCCCTCCCCATAAACACCACAACCTCCACATAGTAAAATACAATCCACATTACAACCGTACCTCCAACCCCTCCTCTCCAGACGTACAGACAGCTCCCCTGGGGGCCCCATACCACCACACTGTTCATTTGATCAAATTCAACCCTGAGACGCGCAGAGACCCTCCCTTTCAATAATAACACCGGGTCTGTCTGTCCCGACCCGGTTCTTCCTTCTTACCCATATGGACCACTTGGCTTGGCCAAACAAGAAGTGAAAAAAAAAAAAAACATTTCCCTTTCACTGCTTGAATACCTCGGGCCAATCACAAATCTCCCTACCGAGAAGACCACCCCCAACCTCACACACAGGGAGAGCAAGCGAGGGAGAGGAGTGCTATTTACCTGGCCGGTGTCTCTTGCCTGCGTCGGCTGCTTGGCCCTGGCCATGTGCCAGGCTGGGTTCGCGTCCAGAAGCCTTCCCTGCTGTTCCTCCAGGGTAGTGGAAGATAACAGAGGCTGAACACAAGCCCTCTAACGCAGCTGGGGAACCAGGACACAAGGGAGGTGTCAATGAAACAGAATACCCTCCAATAGAAGTTGACTAAAGGGCATTCTGCATGTACAGTATGGCAAGGGTGATGATCCATCCTCCTGCAGAGCTACTGGGATTGGCAGGATTTTGCTACTACCCTGTTGTAGCACCCCTGATTGCCTTCAAGGTCATGGTGAGCCGCTGATTAGTAGAATCAGGTGTGTTATAGTAGGGTCGGCACAAAAACCTGCAGGGTATCCACCCCTGCTTTATTGGATTTGAGAGTAGAGCAGGAGCCATGTCTTCCTCCCCAGTCTTACCCCCGAGCCACAGGAAATCATTGACAGAGCGGAGCAGCTCCACTGCCATGTGATAGTGAACCAGGGCATCCTGCAACATGCCTGCCTGCAAACACAGGTCCCCAACGTGCTTCCTCATACGGCCCTGGCAACGCTTCTTATAGTGCCTAAGGAGGAGGAGGGAAAGAAACATCAGTCAGATGTCGTAGAGGTATCCATTTACAATACAACTCTGTACACGTTACAGCAAACAAGTACCCAAGTAGGGTTTACTTCTTACATCATTTTCACAAAAAAACATATTTTGTCTCTCTCTCTCGTATGGTTTTCAAAATAAAAGTCATATCAGCATAACGTATTTTCTTACCCAAGTCCCATTGGGTGCTAGCAGAGGAGACTCAGTGTTGAATGAATCTTATCAGTTACAAGTGGTGTGTGTGGGGTGGGACAGCACAAGCAAGAGAGACAGGGGTTGGGGAGGGGAGAACCCAATAGAGAAAAATCATCAGAACGACCCTGATCCTGAAGTTTAGCACATTAAACACACAAGGATTGAAGAGCAGGATGACAACATCACCATTTGTAATTCTAACAGAAGAAAAGGGGGCCAGTTCAAGACCTCTAACTCTTTACTGGAGCCTGAGATACTGGGAAGGTCTAGGGTCAAACCCTCCTAGTATTGTGTTACCTAGAGAACATGGGGTAAATGGGGTTGACTTCCATGTTATTAGTGAATTTATGGTACATTTGCTTTGCTCATATTGTTTAGATTCAGAATAATGAGTCGGGCCTAAACTATTCGGATGAAGACAAACTATGCCTATGTTACCATTTGTTAGCTTAGTTTGTGAAATAAAATGATGAGCAATACATTATGTATGGTCTGCTTAGAAGAACATGGATACCACATTCAAAGTCATGCTTTCATAGCAGGTGCAATAATAAGCCTAGTTGAAGGTGATGCATCCCTCCATGAATCACGGATATACGAGATCCATGTTAAAATGTAGTTGCAGCAGAACATAGTAGTAGATATGAGATCCATGGTAAAGTGTACTAGTAGCAGAATATAGTGGTAGATATGAGATCCATGGTAAAGTGTACTAGTAGCAGAATATAGTAGTAGATATGAGATCCATGGTAAAGTGTACTAGCAGCAGGATATAGTAGTAGATATGAGATCCATGGTAAAGTGTACTAGCAGCAGAATATAGTAGTAGATATGAGATCCATGGTAAAGTGTACTAGTAGCAGAATATAGTAGTAGATATGAGATCCATGGTAAAGTGTACTAGCAGCAGAATATAGTAGTAGATATGAGATCCATGGTAAAGCGTACTAGCAGCAGAATATAGTAGTAGATATGAGATCCATGGTAAAGTGTACTAGCAGCAGAATATAGTAGTAGATATGAGATCCATGGTAAAGTGTACTAGCAGCAGAATATGTAGAAGACATGCAGTGGCGGTTCTAGCTTGTATGGCTCCCTGGGCGAAACTCCCCTTCAGCACCCCCCTCCCCCCTGCCAAAAGAAAAGCGCTCTTCTGCACCAACTGTAATTTTTATTCAGAAATTTGGAACACCACAAATAAATTATCGTAACATTTAAAACTATATGCATACAAAAATAAGACTCATCGATATCAAAAAGTAGTAAGAAAGACAAATAGAAACAAATGTGTTGATTTGGCACTCGAGCATCAATACATTACCCATCCACCAACACTGTCAACCATGAATCAAGACTAAAACAATTCACCTTGGTGCTGTGCAGACTGGTTTTATATTATTCTGAACGATTTCACACAAACCAGAAAAACATGCAACAGTCTGTCTGTGAAACTATATATTCACAGTATTATTATCAAATTCTATTGGTCACATATACATATGGTTAGCAAATGTTAATGAGAGTGTAGCGAAATGCTTGTGCTTCTAGTTCCGACTGTGCAGTAATATCTAACCAGTAATCTAACAATTTCACAACAACTACCTTATATACACAAGTGTAAAGGAATGAATAACAATATGTACATATGAATATATGGATGAGTGATGGCCAAACGGCATAGGCAAGATGCAGTAGATGGTATAGAGTACAGTATATACATATGAGATGAGTAATGTTGGGTATGTAAACATTATATAAAGTGGCATTGTTTAAAGGGACAAGTGATACATTTATTACATCCAAATCTTTATTATTACAGTGACTAGAGATTTGAGTCAGTATGTTGGCAGCAGCCACTCAATGTTAGTGGTTGCTGTTTAACAGTCTGATGGCCTTGAGATAGAAGCTGTTTTCAGTCTCTCGATCCCAGCTGTGACGCACCTGTACTGACCTCGCCTTCTGGATGATAGCGGGGTGAACAGGCAGTGGCTCGGGTGGTTGTTGTCGGCCCGCTATCAAAACCGGCCCGCTACCAAAACCTGTGGGCTCTCCTTCACCACAGCCAACGTGAGTAAAACATTTAAAATGTGTTAACAAGGCTGTGTTCGCAAGGCTGCCGGACCAGACGGAATCCCTACCCGCGTTCTCAGAGCACGTTCAGACCAGCTGGCTGGTGTGTTTACGGACATATTCAATCAATCCCTATCCCAGTCTGCTGTTCCCACATGCTTCAAGAGGGCCACCATTAATATAATAATAATAATAATAATATATCCCATTTAGCAGACGCTTTTGTCCAAAGCGACTTACAAGTCGGCTGGGGCCACTACTTTTACATATGGGTGGCCCTACCGGGAATCGAACCCACGACGCTTGGCGTTGCAAGCGCCATGCTCTAACGACTGAGCCACACAGGACCTGTTTCCTGTTCCCAAGAAAGCTAAGGTAACTGAGCTAAACGACTATCGCCCCGTAGCACTCACTTCCGTCATCATGAAGTGCTTTGAGAGAAGAGTCAAGGATCATATCACCTCCACCCTAGATCCACACCAATTTGCTTACTGCCCCAATAGGTCCACAGACGACGCAATCGCACTGCACACTGACTTAACCCATCTGGACAAGAGGAGTACCTATGTAAGAATGCTGTTCATCGACTACAGCTCAGCATTTAACACCATAGTACCCTCTAAACTCGTCGTTAAGCTTGAGACCCTGGGTCTCGACCCCGCCCTGTGCAACTGGGTCCTGAACTTTCTGATCACCCATGAGTTCCATGGTAAAGTTCACCCATGACTGCATGGCCATGCACGCCTCCAACTCAATCATCAAGTTTGCAGACGGCCTACAGAGAGGAGGTGAGGGCCCTCGGAGTGTGGTGTCAGGAAAATAACCTCACACTCAACGTCAACAAAACAAAGGAGATGATCATGGACTTCAGGAAACAGCAGAGCACCTCTCAATCCACTGACGGGACAGTAGTGGAGAAGGTGGAAAGTTTTATGTTCCTCGGGGGGAAACATCACGGACAAACAAAATGGTCCACCCACACAGACAGCATGGTGAAGAAGGTGCAACAGTATCTCTTCAACCTTAGGAGGCTAAAGACATTTGGCTTATTACCCAAAAACTTTTACAGATGCACAATCAAGAACATCCTGTTGGGCTGTATCACCGCTTGGTACGGAAACTGCTCCGCCCACAACCGTAAGGCTCTCCAGAGGGAAGTGAGGTCTGCACAACGCATCACCGGGGGCAAACTACCTGCCCTCCAGTACACCTACACCACCCAATGTCACAGGAAGGCCAAAAAGATCAGTGTATTGTCCTCAAAGCGAGCAAAGAAGTTGATTAGTTTGTCTGGGAGCAAGACGTCAGGGTCCGCGATAGGGCTGGTTTTATTTTTGTAGTCTGTGATTGACTGTAGACCCTGCCACATACGTCTCGTGTAAGAGCCGTTGAATTGTGACTCTACTTTGTCTCTATACTGACGATTAGCTTGTTTGATTACCTTGCGTAGGGAATAGCTACACTGTTTGTATTCGGTCATGTTTCCAGTCGCCTTGCCCTGATTAAAAGCAGTGGTTCGTGCTTTCAGTTTTGCGCGAATGCTGCCATCAATCCAATGCTGCCAACCATTTCTGGTTGGGTAAGGTTTTAAAAGTCGCCGTAGATACAACATCACCGATGCACTTGCTAATATATTCACTGAATCAGAGTATAAATCAATGTTGTTGTTCGACGCTATCCGGAACATATCCCAGTCCACGTGATCAAAGCAATCTTGAAGTGTGGAATCAGATTGGTCGGACCAGCGTTGAACAGACTTGAGCACGGGCGTTTCCTGTTTTAGATTCGGACTATAGGCTGGGAGCAACAAAATGGAGTCGTGGTCAGATTTGCCAAAAGGAGGGTGGGGGAGGGCTTTGTATGCATCGCGGAAGTTAGAGTAACAATGATCCAGAATTTTGCCAGTCCGGGTCACGCAGTCGATATACTGATAAAATTTAGGGAGCCTTGTTTTCAGATTATCCTTGGTAGCATTTCATAGTGTGACTGATTTTACTAATTGCATTAGTACTGTACAAAGTTAGAGGTGTGCTATTTGATAGATTCCCCCGCTCCCCATACCTCGGGCTTCCAGTGGGGAGACCTGAGGTCAACCTACCCCCATCTCGTACTTCTGAGTGGGAGACCTTCCCAGGCAGTAGCCTGCCTAGCTCACAAACTAGAATCAGGGCCACCACTCCGACAAGGTTAACTGACCCACAGTCCCACACGGTGACATGATATCATTGACGTGACGTGCAAATGAGCGATAGAAAACCGATCGCGCAAATGTCACCATTCCGAATTTTTGTGCGGGCGCCCAATGTCGCCCCCGGCAGGATGCCGCCTATACCTAAATACACCATTGAAGATATGAGAACCATGTTAAAGTGTACTAGCAGCAGAACATAGTAGAAGATATGAGATCCTTGTTATAGAATGTGTGATGCTTCAGAAGAATTAGAGCATAGACCTTATTCAGTCAAGCTCGGGTCAGGTGACAACCTCCCAATCATCACGTTCCTGAAAGCCTGGACAAACCTTTACAAGCACATAATAGAATAGATAGGCTATCCTCACTGTTTAAGTGAACCAACCTTCACAAGCCTCAGTCGTTGACAGGGTTCTGTACTCTGCATGTCCAAACTATGAGCTCCTTCAGAACTCTTGTTGTTATGATTTTAATTCATACAAAGTTGAGAGGAGTGATGAGTTTGGATCTAAGCTATGAACCCATGCACAAGAGCACTGAGGTAGGGGACGGGGCCAGGGCGGAGTATCTCGTTTAGGGGTGGGCTTAAACTGGAACGAGGATGGGCTTAACTAAAGCGATGTGTCTAACAGCATCTCATCTTTTCACACGCAACAAACTCACAGGACAGTATGAAAGAAACAAATAAGACAAATAAAGTAACCAAAATAAACAAAGAAAAAAGGAAAGAAGCAAAAATAAAAACTGATTTTTGAATGGAGGAAATAAACACGCAACGTTGACTGTTGTCCTTAGCAACACTAATGTAATGACAAGGCTATCTAGACGATGGACATCACAGAGAAACACCGAGGTCAGACTTTTTCCAGCATTTTGTAACAACCAGCTAAGTAAAAACCATCTAACAACCTTTAGGCTAGACATAATTATAATATAATAAACCACACAGAAATGAGCCTTAGGTCACTAATATAGTCAAATCTGGAAACTATCATTTCAAAAATAAAACATTTATTCTTTCAGTGAAATACAGAACCGTTCTGTATTTTATCTAACGGGTGGCATCCCTAAGTCTAAATATTGCTGTTACATTGCACAACCTTCAACGTTATGTCATAATTACGTAAAATCCTGGCAAATTAGTTTGCAACGAAACTGTTGCATATACCCTGACTCTGCGTGCAATGAACGCAAGAGAAGTCACAATTTCCCTAGTTTAATATTGCCTGTTAACATGAATTTCTTTTAACTAAATATGCAGGTTTAAAAATATATACTTCTGTGTATTGATTTTAAGAAAGGCATTGATGTTTATGGTTAAGTACATTCGTGGAACGATTGTGCTTTTTTCGCAAATGCGCTTTTGTTAAATCATCCCCCGTTTGGCGAAGTTGGCTGTCTTTGTTAGGAAGAAATGGTCTTCACACAGTTCGCAACGAGCCAAGTGGCCCAAACTGCTGCATATACCCTGACTCTGTTGCACAGAACCAAAGAGAAGTGACAATTTCCCTAGTTAAAAGAAATTCATGTTAGCAGCCAATATTAACTAAATGCAGGTTTAAAAATATATACTTGTGTATTGATTTTAAGAAAAGTGTTGATGTTTATGGTTAGGTACACATTGGTGCATTGATTATATGCAACGCAGGACAAGCTAGATAAACTAGTAATATCATCAACCATGTGTAGTTAACTAGTGATTATGTTAAGATTGATTGTTTTTTATAAGATAGGTTTAATGCTAGCTAGCACCTAACCTTGGCTCCTTGCTGCACTCGCATAACAGGTAGTCAGCTTGCCACGCAGTCTCCTCGTGGAGTGCAATGTAATCGGCCATGATCGGTGTCCAAAAATGCCAATTAACGATTGTTATGAAAACTTGAAATCGGCCATACAGATTAATCGGTCGACCTCTAGTACAGGCTTTAATAACCAACTTTGTTAATTCCAAATTCATTGACCAGCTGAAAAACTATATAAGCAGCAAAACATGTGGATGATACCAGACCTATAAAACCCAAATAGAGTGCAGAAGAAAAGACAACTCACCTGCTATCAGTGTCCAGCCCCACAAAGTCTCTCTTCTCAAAGGGAACACAAAGCAGTGGTATCTTATCCCCAGACTTGTCTGTGGCTCTATCCAGCCTCTTGGACTCAAGCACAATGAAGATGGACTCCACAAAGTCCTCCACCCTCTTCTCCACATCGGGACAGTCCTCATAGCTAGGGTAGAAAGCCACATCCGTCCTCTGCTGCTCTGCTATCTCCCCCTGCAACCCGAACACCAGGAGCCGTGAGTCGTACAGCGTGGTTCCGAACACATCCTTCTGGCAATGGAAACGGTCCGACGTTTGGGGCCACTCTTTAGCCGAACCACAGGTCGTCACGGAGATGAGGCCCACCACCTAGATAGATAGAGATGAATAGAGATAGATAGACAGATAATACTATTATTCCTGAGGGGAAATGTCATGCACAGGACAAGAAGACACATACCGCACAGCAGTGCTGCTCTAACCTCTCCTTGGGAAGTCCCAGACGTTTCACAGTTTTGTTGTAGCCCTAAACTAGCACACCTAATTCAAGTAGTCAAGGGCTTGATGATTAGACTAAGAATCAGGTATGCTAACTCTGGAATACTTCAAATAGATGAAAAGGCTGTGGGCCCAAGGAGAGGTTTGCGAAAGGCTGCTGTAAACGACACAAAAAAACAAAGTGCATTTCTGAAACCCAAATAAACATTACGAAAAGCAACAAACGGGAAAAATAAAAGCCACAAAGCAACAAACCTTGCGGTGTGTCTGGAAGTCTCCCCACTCGTTGTTCTCAGGGAGGTAGTGGTGACGGTAACGGATATAGAGGTTCCTCTGGGAATCCCGGATGGACACCTTTTTTCCCCAACACCATGAAAAGGCAAAACAGGACAAAATAGGGATCATTTGGCAATCAGGATCCAATGGTTAAAAAAATACATTAAAAAACAAATAACTACAAAGTGGACAGGGGTTACATATTTCAATAAATAATAAGACATAGGCCGAGACTATGTCACAAATACCACCCTATTCCCTATATCAATCAAATGTATACATAAAGCCCTTTTTACATCAGCAGATGTCACTAAGTGATTATACAGAAAGCCAGCCTAAAACCCCAAACAGTAAGTGATGTAGAAGCACTTAGTGCACTACTTTTGACCAGTGTGGGCCCTGCAATAGGGTGCCATTTGGGACACCCTCATAGCTAGCACACATAGTGAATGCTTACCTGTGCCACAGAGGCAATGCGTTTGTAGATCCTGAAGAACTGGTCCTCAGGGACGATGCCCACTGGTTGAACCACCACCAAGACCGTCTGATGGTCCTCAGCACACTGCATGTAATCTGGGATACTCATCTCCTTCTCATGGGCTATGAGGAGCAGGGGGGAAGGAAGAGAACCAAAGGAAGGAGGTAATGTAGAGACCTTAACCCAACACCTAGCGACCTCATCAAGTTGTTCGGACCTCTTGGCTTGACAGTCACTGGACCGGGGTTCAAGTCCCGGTCGGGCTACAATATGATTTTATGAATGCCTTTTACATCTAACTACATTTCATTCACACATTCCAGCGTTAAGGTTTGAAATCACTGCCAGTTGATTCTAAAGCATTCTGACAATAATCAAGTGTGTTACTGCTTGGTTGGAGCAAAAGCCTGCACCCACACAATTTCTCAACTCTCAGTAAGGTGACCAAACGTGTCATCATGTGAGTTATTTTAGGTATTATTTACAAGTATTGACAAGACAGCCGTTGGAATGAATTGCAAACTACATACATCGCGAGCGTGACGTATTGCCCATTCACAAAAACACCACCCACCATGCGCGAGTGTCAATCTGGAGTATAAAGGATCTACCTAGCTAGCAACAAAGACAGAACACTGTGCTATCAGCTATAAACAACCTAGCTACTGTAGCTATCATCATGGCTAATATACCTTTGTTACAGTAAAATACATTCAATTTCAAATATATTGAATTGAA
The DNA here is from genome assembly GCF_036934945.1 of Oncorhynchus masou masou. NCBI lineage: Eukaryota > Metazoa > Chordata > Actinopteri > Salmoniformes > Salmonidae > Oncorhynchus > Oncorhynchus masou. The sequence continues at coordinate 29,671,094 of NC_088223.1, read as the reverse complement.
TTATTTCAACCATCAATGTTTACAGAATGGCTGCCTTACCAAGTTAGTTCGCTTGCTAGCAACACTGACAGTTTCTAGAAAGCTAGCTAACATTAGTATGACGCCTGGTTACTCTTCAGCCACAAACAGAATAATTCTTTACCAAAACATGCCAAGAATTCACATAATGTATGCGTTTCATTGATGTTACCTTGATATATATTGAACTGGAATTTTTTTAACAGAGCTTCCTGAATGAACTCTTCTTCTCTAGCTTCTTCTTATATGGTATATTGGCGATCGCACAATATACACATCCTGCCACCTACTGTCCGGGATGGAAACAGGATTCCCCCAAAACTGAACAAACTACCAAAATACTACAAAACCAACAAATAATAATAAACTAAATCTAACAACGTTTCTGTTAAAAAATAAAAACAGATCTGATCCCTACACAGACTCAAGGGGAACCTGGGAAGGTGGGTCTTCCGGAGCCAGTACCACTTGCAAGTCTTCACAAACGTTTCTTCCACAGCCACAATAATGTCACATTTCTTAGACTTTGAGACTTGTGCTGTACAATTTATAACTGTGGCAGTGAACGCCACAAAAGCCACCTTTTCAACACACAGGGTATATTTTGAATGCTAGAAAACATTTACTACAGACTGTGGTTCATCCACTACCATATCTTCACTAGCATCACTTGTTTTCTCAATTCCTTTAAAAATCGCTACCACAAAGGAGATTAAATTGGCCGCTCCAACTTTTGCCACCTCAATCTCCTTCACCCACTCTAGGAACTGAGGATCATGATCCCCACCACAATTGCAACACCGTCGTCCTTTTACACACAGTTCTATGGTATACTCTGTCCATCTGCACACACTTGAAACATGGCCAAATACTTTACAATTATTACACTGCAGTAGTTTGGGGACAACAGCTCTTACAGCACCAAGCTTCAAATGCACAGGCATTTTCTCTTTATCAACAAGAACATCTTTTTTCCATTCACCCAGCGGGTCAGACGCCCACCAACCACACCAGGATTTCTCTTCAAGTATTCAACCTGAACATCCATCGTCACCCCCGAGATGAGTCCTTTGACGGTTGCTCTACTCTGATATTCAAAACACAAAACTTTTGTTGTCCGGATTCTTTTGAGGCCCACTGCAATCTTCCTCATCTTTTCCCCACCAGACCGTTTTCATTATTCTCTTTCAGCTACTATGGCAAAATATGAATTTAGTGCATCACTGCCCTCCTATGTCCACTACTGGTACTGTGGGCTCCCATTATCCTAAATATTTTGCTGTGCAAACTAGAATTTTGATTTGCTAGCACCATTGGCAATAGAAAAGCATTCACCCAGGTATATGGGGTGGCAGGGTAGCATGGTGGTTAGAGCGTTGGACTAGTAACCGAAAGGTTGCAAGTTCAAATCACCAAGCTGACAAGGTACAAATCTGTCGTTCTGCCCCTGAACAGGCAGTTAACCCACTGTTCCTAGGCCGTCATTGAAAATAAGAATTTGTTCTTAACTGACTTGCCTAGTAAAATAAATAAATAAAATATTACATTGAATGGCAAAAATACATTTGCAAAGTTACTTAATGTATGTTTCATATACCATGACGATGAAATTCAGTAACTCATGGAGCACAATAAAATTATACAAGTGCTTATTTTATGTTAACCGTAAAACCAATTAGTTTCTGCCGTTAGATTTCGTTGCTGTTTTACAGATTGTCTAAACGAAATGAGCGTTCTATATATGTCCAAACCCGCCTCCTATTGGTCCGATTTTTGCAACTTCTTTACCAATCACATCACGTTTTATGTTGTATTGCCATTGTGATTGGTCTCTGAACCCATACACGACTATTTTCAAGTAAATCTTTAAGTATTCTTCGTTGTATAAAACCCAGATGAAGATTAACAACTGAAATGTTTGTTTACTATTAAAGTCAAATTAACTGTCCAGTGTTTCTGGGTTTCAATGAAATATGACCTGTAGTTAATTACCATGTAGTGTAATAGATTTCCTTCCCAAAAAGTCTAATTAAGTATGTTTTAAAGCAGATTTTCTGTGTTTGGATGGGAACGCTTGTATCATCTCAGACAGGGGATGAGGAGCTTCGCTCTGGCATTTTCGAACTCTGGCCTCCAGGATGGAATGAGCGGGCCCTGATCGACCACTACAGGTGTGGTCTACGTGAGGACGTTCGTAGGGAGCTAGCCTGCAGGGACACCACCCTTAACTTTGACCAGCTGGTGGACCTATCCATCAGGCTGGATAACGTGTTGGCCTCCCGCGGACATCCGGATCGAGGACCGTCAGTTCCATCCCCCAGCACCTCAGATCCAACGCCGATGGAGCTAGGAGGTGCTGCTATGAGGGGGGCCAGATGGGGGGCCCTTCCCTGTGGCCGCAGAGGGCACACTGCTGGACGGTGCTGGGGAGCTTCTCCAGGGAGTCGAGGCAGCAGGCAGGGTACTGGTGGATCATCCCAGGAAGGCACCTGACTCACCCAGAGCTTCCTGTTTCGCACGTGTGTATATATAGAATTTTCCCGCATTCCCAGCATAAGGCGCTAGTAGATTCCGGTGCAGCTGGGAACTTTATTGATAGTTCATTTGCAATTAGATGAGGGATCCCTATTGTTCCTGTTGATGTGCCCTTCCCTGTACATGCCTTAGATAGTCGTCCTTTAGGGTCAGGACTGATCAGGGAGGTCACAGCTCCACTATGTGTGATAACGCAGGGGGATCATAAGGAGAGAATTAGTCTCTTTCTGATCGATTCACCTGCATTTCCTGTGGTGTTGGGGCGTCCCTGGTTGGCCGATCATGACCCCACTATTTCGTGGAAACAGGGTGCTCTCAAGGGTTGGTCAAGTCAGTGCTCAGGGAGGTGTGTAGGTGTTTCCATAGGTGTAACTACAGTGGAGAGTCCAAACCAGGTCTCCACCATGCACATCCCCCCTGAATATGCCGATATGGCTCTCGCCTTCTGTAAAAAGAAGGCAACTCAATTGCCACCCCATCGACGGAGGGATTCTGCGATAAATCTCCTGGTAGACGCAGCACTTCCCAGGAGTCACGTGTGTCCTTTGTCACAAGAGGAGACAGCGGCTATGGAAACATATGTCTCCGAATCTCTGGGACAGGGATACATTCGGCCTTCCACTTCACCTGCCTCCTCAAGTTTATTTTTTGTGACGAAGAAGGATGGAGGTTTACTCCCGTGTATTGACTATCGAGGTATAAATCAGATCACAGTGAAGTACAGTTACCTGCTGCTTCTAATAGCCAGTGTGACAGAGTCATTGCAAGGGACAGGCTTCTCCACTAAATTGGATCTCAGGAGCGCTTACAACCTGGTGCGTATCCAGGAGGGGGATGAATGGAAGACGGCATTTAGTACCACCTCTGAGCATATTCATAAATACCCACTGAGAGTCAAAAGTCATCCTGAGTGTATATAGAGCAGACTGGTTGCAGTGTTCTAAGAAATTGCAAGAGATCTTTGCTTGTATCGTGTACATGATAAACAATCAAAGCTCAAAATAAAAATAAATACTTTCGAGCCAGTTCTGAGACGTATAAAGAAATAAGACAACAAAAATATGTAAATAAACAGAATAGTGTGCATTGTCATGCCGTACGGGTTGATGAAAGCTCCATCAGTCTTTCAATCCTTTGTAGACAAGATTTTCAGGGACCTGCAAGGGCAGGGTGTAGTGGTGTATATAGATGGCATTCTAATATACTCCGCTACACGCGCCGAGCATGTGTCCCTGGTGCGCAAGGTGCTTCTTCGACTGTTGGAACATGACCTGTATGTCAAGGCTGAGAAATGTCTGTTCTTCCAACAGTCCGTCTCCTTCCTAGGGTACCACCTGTCCCCGACATGGGTGGAGATGGAGAATGACCACATTTCAGCCGTGTGTAATTGGCCGACTCCAACCACGGTAAAGGGGGTGCAGTGGTTTTAACTACCTGAGGTTTATCCAGGGTTTTGGTCAGGTAGCGGCTCCCTACCTCTTTGCTAAAGGGGGCACCGGTGCGACTGCAGTGGTCAGTTGGGGCGGACAAGGCTATTGGTCAGCTGAGGACTCTGTTTACCTCGACTCCCGTGCTGGCTCATCCTGATCCCTCTTTGGAATTTATAGTAAAGGTGGACACGTGTCCGAAGCTCAGCCCGGCGAAGCGAAACTATGATGTGGGTGATTGGGAGCTTTTGGCTGTTGTCAACGCTCTGAATCATATCAAATCAAATGTATTTATATAGCCCTTCTTACATCAGCTGATATCTCAAAGTGCTGTACAGAAACCCAGCCTAAAACCACAAACAGCAAGCAATGCAGGTGTAGAAGCACGGTGGCTAGAAAAAACTCCCAAGAAAGGCAAAAACTTAGGAAGAAACCTAGAGAGGAAACAGGCTATGAGGGGTGGCCAGCCCTCTTCTGGCTGTGCCGGGTGGAGATTATAACAGAACATGGCGAAGATGCTCAAATGTTCGTAAATCACCAGCATGGTTAAATAATAATAATCACAGTAGTTGTCGAGGGTGCAGCATGTCAGCACCTCAGGAGTAAATGTCAATTGGCTTTTCATAGCCGATCTTTAAGAGTATCTCTACCGCTCCTGCTGTCTCTAGAGAGTTGAAAACAGCAGGTCTGGGACAGGTAGCACGTCCGGTGAACAGGTCAGGGTTCCATAGCCGCAGGCAGAACAGTTGAAATTGGAGCAGCAGCACGGCCAGGTGGACTGGGGACAGCAAGGAGTCATCATGCCAGGTAGTCCCGAGGCATGGTCCTAGGTCACAGGTCCTCAGAGATAGAGAGAAATAGAGAGAGCATACTTAAATTCACACCGGATAAGACAGGAGAAGTACTCCAGATATAACAGACTGACCCTAGCCCCTCGACACAAACTACTGCAGCATAAATACTGGAGGCTGAGACAGGAGGGGTCAGGAGACACTGTGGCCCCATCCGATGATACCCCTGGACAGGGCCAAATAGGAAGGATATAACCCCACCCACTTTGCCAAAGTACAGCCCCCACGCCACTAGAGGGATATCTTCAACCACCAACTTACCCTCCTGAGACAAGGCCGAGTATAGCCCACAAAGTTCTCCGCCACGGCACAACCCAAGGGGGGGCGTCAACCCAGACAGGAAGATCACATCAGTAACTCAACCCACTCAAGTGATGCACCCCTCCTAGGGACGGCATGAAAGAGCACCAGTAAGCCAGTGACTCAGCCCCTGTAATAGGGATAAAGGCAGAGAATCCCAGTGGAAAGAGGGGAACCGGCCAAGCAGAGACAGCAAGGGTAGTTCGTTGCTCCAGTGCCTTTCCGTTCACCTTCACACTCCTGGGCCAGACTACACTCAATCATAGGACCCACTGAAGAGATGAGTCTTCAGTAAAGACTTAAAGGTTGAGACCGAGTTTGCGTCTCTCACATGGGTAGGCAGACCATTCCATAAAAATGGAGCTCTTTAGGAGAAAGCCCTGCCTCCAGCTGTTTGCTTAGAAATTCTAGGGACAATTAGGAGGCCTGCATCTTGTGAACGTAGCGTACATGTATGTACGGCAGGACGAAATCAGAAAGATAGGTAGGAGCAAGCCCATGTAATGCCTTGTAGGTTAGCAGTAAAACCTTGAAATCAGCCCTTGCATTAACAAGAAGCCAGTGTAGTGATCAAATTATTGGGTTCTAGTCAGGATTCTAACAGCCGTATTTAGCACTAACTGAAGTTTATTTAGTGCTTTACCGGGTAGCCGGAAATTAGAGCATTGTAGTACTCTAACCTAGAAGTAACAAAAGCATGGATTCATTTTTCTGCAAAGTTTTTGAAGGCATGGAGGCATTGGCTTGAGGGGGCTAAACACCCTTTCCACATTTGGACTGACCACCGCAATCTGGAGTACATCCGGGTGGCAAGGAGACTGAACCCTCATCAGGCAAGGTGGGCTGTGTTTTTCACCCTTTCCTACAGACCAGGTTCCCAGAAAGCTAAGGCAGACGCACTGTCCCGGATGTATGACACAGAGGAGTGGTCCATGGAACCCACTCCCATACTTCCGGCTTCTTTGCTGGTGGCACCGGTGGTATGGGAGGTGGACGCTACGTACAGAGCCCACTCCCAACCAGTGTCCAGTTGGGTGTCTGTATGTTCCTTCTGATGTCCGCAATCGTTTGATCTGTTGGGCTCACAAGTCACCCTCCCCTAGTCATCCTGGCATCGGTCGGACAATGCGCTGTCTTAGTGGGAAGTACTGGTGGCCCACTTTAGCTAAGGACGTGAGGGTTTATGTTTCCTCCTGCTCGGTGTGCGCCCAGTGCAAGACACCTAGACACCTGCCCAGAGGGAAATTACAACCCCTGCCCGTTCCACAACGGCCGTGGTCGCACCTGTCGGTGGACTTCCTGACGGATCTTCCTCAGTCACAGGGAAACACCACGATCCTGGTTGTTGTGGATCAGTTTTCTAAGTCCTGCCGTATCCTTCCTTTGCCCGGTCTCCCTACGGCTCTACAGACTGCGGAGGCTCTGTTCACCCACGTCTTCCGGCACTATGGGGTGCCTGAGGATATAGTTTCTGATCGGGGTCCCCAGTTCACATCTAGGGTCTGGAGGATGTTTATGGAACGTCTGGGGGTCTCGGTCAGCCTCGCCTCAGGTTTTCACCCCGAGAGTAACGGGCAGGTGGAGAGCGTTAACCAGGATGTGGGTAGGTTTCTGCGGCCCTATTGCCAGGACCGTCCGGGGGAGTGGGCGGCTTTCATCCCCTGGGCAGAGATGGCCCAAAACTCCCTCCGCCATTAACCTATCTCCTTTTCAATGTGTACTGGGTTATCAGCTGGTCCTGGCACCGTTCCATCAGAGCCAGAATGAAGCACCTGCGTTGGACGAATGGTTTCGGCCCTCAGGAGAAACATGGGACGCTGCCCATGTCCGCCTGCAACAGGCCATCAGGCGGCAGAAGGCGAGCGCCACCGCAGTGAGGCCCCGGTGTATGCACCGAGGGATCGGGTTTGGCTCTCGACCCAAAACCTACCCCTTCGCCTGCCCTGCCGGAAGCTGGGTCCACGGTTTGTGGGGCCATTTAAAGTCCTGAGAAGACTGAACGAGGATTGTTATAGGTTACAGCTCCCTCCTGATTACCGTATTAACCTCTCGTTCCATGTGTCTCTCCTCAGGCTGGTGGTGGCTGGTCCGCTCCAGCAGTCTGAGGTGCGGGAGGTTCCTCCATCCCCTCTGGGGGCCCCGGCGTATACTGTGTGAGCCATTATGGCCTCAAGGCATTGGGCGAGGGGCCTTCAGTACCTCATGGAGTGGGAGGGGTATGGTCCGGAGGAGAGATGCTGGGTGCCGGTGGAGGACATCCTGGACCCTTCCTTACTGCAGGAATTTCAACGCCCTGCGCCTCTTCCTCTGGGTCATCCCCGAGGCCGGTGTCGGCGCGCTGCTGGGGCCGCGTGTCAAGGGGGGGGGTACTGTCACGACTTTGGTGCCTCTCCTTGTTCTGGCGGCGTTTGGCGGTCGACTACACCGGCTTTCTAACCTCCACCGATCTATATTTATTTTTCCATTTGTTTTGTCTGTATTGTACACACCTGGTTCCCATTACGTTTGAATTATTTCCCTATTTAACCCTCTGGAGCCATCATGGTTTTGTGCGTGTTTATTGTTGTCAGTTGTCTCGTTTATGTGATTCTGGATTTTCGTTCTCTTATTACTCATCTATGTGTCCTGCGCCTGACTCCACCTTCCCCACATCACCTAGACTCTGACAGTATGCACATTTTCATTTGGTTGTGATCTGCCAAACAAATTTAAAGAAGTTACAGCAGTAGCTTTCCCGCCTTCATCACTGCTCTTCTTGTGCAAGGCTACATTAAGTGCTAAAATGAAGCTATACTTTTTGTAGACCAGTAGTTTTAAAAGTGAAATAAAATGAGAAAAGCAAGCCATACCTAGCTAAGTAAGCTGTAGTTACCATAGCACTCCTGATACCCATCCAGCAAAGATCTAGCTCTCCTGTTAGCAAGCCAGCTTACGTTAGCTAGCAAGCTTTACTCCATGCAGCTGCAGACATAGCCACGGGATGAAGGGGTACTGAGGTTGCTGTAGCACCCCGTGAAAAATGTGAATTCTCTACAACAACACAAAATCTATTAGCACTCCAAAATATCTTCCAGTGGCTATGTCTGCAGATTAATTCTTATGTGGCTTTGCAACACAGCCAGATGAGTACATATTTTGGTTAAGGTACAGCAACCATGGGTATTTAAACTGAATATGTTTAACATGGAGGTTTTTTATGATGGCTTCACTGGCAAATGTATATTTTGGACATGAATTTAACAACTGCCTCAATGGCCAGACAGGTAATGTAGACTTCCATTGCAGCCTCTTGCTACTCCCATCCCAGGCAGGTCAGTCTAAATAGCAGCTCAGTCGAAAGAGCTGTATCACAGGAAGACTGGAGTTCTGAATTGCATCCGGAATTACAGTTTTCTGTAGCTCAGTTGGTAGAGCATGGCATTTGCAATGCCAGGATAGTGGGTTTGATTCCCGGGACTACACATATGTAAATAAATGTGTGCATGACTGTAAATCACTTTGGTATATGTCAACTAATGCTTCTCCCTGGGAGGTCAGTCTGAACAACAGCCTCCTAGAAAGGTAGGAATCCTGAAAGGAGCCTTTCAAGGCTAATTAATGGGCCTTGCTCCTTCCAGGCAGGACAGTTTAAATAGCTGCTCCCCCAGGGGTGTGTTCAGTATGACAGAATGGTGTTCAGCATTTAGATAAACGGTGCTGTACTGAATGACCAGTTAAATAATATCCTAATTATGGTGGCCCAGACAGTGTTTGTGTGTATGGTGTGCTGACAAGTATTGCAATTTCAAATGGTCACACCTATATTGATCAGGCCACACCCACCAAACTGGAGCAAATGTACCGCAACGGCTGGGGCGTATTAATTCTGCAGATTGATGCAAAACGTTTCATAAACGGAGAGAAGCTGGGAGGGATTTTGCTCTGTTTGCTTCTTAAATTGTCAATGATTTCCGTAATGAACTTATCCCCGTTTAGGGGAAACGTGTTGTTCCGTACAAACCGCCATGCAACGCAGTATACTTTGAACTGAATGCACCCCTGGACACAACATATGGGGTGTATTCATTAGTTGCAACGGCAAACATTTAGCAAGAAAATCTAGTTTCATTTGGGCAAATTCAGGTAGATCCCTCAACGTTTGGTTCTGTTTCCTTCCATTTGGTTAAGTGTAGTTCCTAGAGAACACACCCTTGTTCTGTGAGGTTTGAGTGTGCCAGACAAAGAGAGGTATGAATAGAGATATCACTCAGGCAGGCAGTCAATGTGAAAATTATTTATTGGTAAACTTTTAGTCATTTATTTTTAATTGAAAGTAGATTCGACCTACAGGTAAGAAGTATATCTATACACACACACACAAATACATTTATAAAAATGTATATACACAAATAATATGAATCCCTTAATATACATTTTCTTCTCTCATTCAGGTTAACATGTCCGGCAAAGCATGTTGGAATTGAAATGCTGAGTTCACCCCTCTTAGCAAAGGCTGTAATAGGAAACATGACAACTTGCACCAGTCCTCGGACATCAAGAATTGTGTTTCCAGATACCTTTCCGGAACCAACACTGGACTCATTCATATGTCCTCTCTGCTTTAAATAAGTATACTCAAAAACCAAAGGGCATAAAAAGAAAATGGTCACAGGCTTCACCAAGCAACTCACCACAACGAGGGACTTGAAGCAGAGCAAGAAGGGACTGTTATGGGGTCCTGCTGACCGAGTCTGGTGGATGAGGCCATAGGGTGCCTGTCCAAGTACAACTACCTGAAAACATTCAGTCTCCTGCTACACTTCAAATTTGCCAAAGAAGACATGCTTCAGGCTGTGTCAGAGGTCATGAGAGGTAAACTAATACAAGAGCTACAAGATCAATGTACAGTATTTCAAATGAGTATCAAATAAGCCCGTTGAACTGTCTTCAGGCATACAGTTGAATTTTTAGTTTTAGACGAAGATATTGGCCAAAAACATGGATGGGCCATTTCGGATGCCATTCTTCCAGTTTAGTGTTTGGTTTTTTGAAGTCTGACTGTCCTGTGCTGATCTAGGATCAGGTCCTTCCTGTCCATATAATCTTATTCATATGATCTAAAAGGCCAGACTGATCCTATATCGGCACTCCTTTTCTCAGGAAGGTTCTGGCGGGGAGAAGGCAGCAGCTTTAGCTCAGAATAGGGAATCACTGCTAATCCGGGCACTTCCTGGAAATGGGGTACGTTTCTGCCGATCACTATGGAAAACTGTTGAAATGAGCCTGAATTCAAGCAATAGCATCACACACATTGGGGGGTGGTCTTATTACTGAATTATAAATGTTGTGACTTGTTTTCATGTTAAAGTCAATAGTCACTATTAACATTTCCTGCACATAAAAGGACTTTCTATAGGGTACGCAATAAGTTGATAATGGCCTGGGTAAAATGATTGAGAGAAGGTGAGACCCAATGGTGTAGCTCATTGTTCTTTCTCCCCTGCAGGTGAAGCAGCGATATCGGGAGCAGTGGGAGAAGCAACAGAGTTGGGAGCAGGACCGATCAGCCTGGACATGAAGAAACTGAGGCTGCACAATCATGTTAAAGCATTCCCACATTATATCGTCAGTTGCCGAATGTGGTGGTTGTAAAGTTTGTTGCATACTTAGCAAAATGGTGTGAGGGATGTTGAGTGTTACAATCTTGGGGCTTTGCTATGTTTATAGGCATTTCCTAATTTAAAAGACTTTAAAAAACTAAAATCATCTTTGCCTGCATGTTTCCCTGCGCTCAGGGAAGATGCGTATCCCAAAATGGTACAACATAGACAAGGTTGTACAATATGTGGACAAATACTGCATGACAGTTATACATTAAGTTGATTTAAAGCTACAATATGTACATTTTTGGGCAACATAAATGTGTGTTTATACATCTGTCATTCTCATTGAAAGCAAGTCTAAGAAGCGGTAGATCTGTTCTATGTAAGCTATTTCTATCGGTCCCTTTAGTTTGGGTGTCCTTAACTTTCGGTTTTGTTGTGTACACCAGCTGAAAATACAATATTTTTGGTTATAAAAAATATATTTCACAGCGGTTTAGATGGTACAATTATTTGCGACACAATGACCTGTTATCTCACAACTGAAATTAGGCGAACTATTTTAATTTTAGCAACCAGGAAATGGAAAGATTAATGCATATTCCACCTTTGAGAAATTAAAGGTTATTTTTTGAGCTCATGGTGTAGCCAATGAGGCAGAGAAGCTGGAGGAGGACAGGAACAAGGTGAAGTGCCGCAAGAAATCTGAAATAGGGTAAGTGCCTCCCATTGGAAGGGTTCAGTCTAGTGGACTGAAATAGGTGCCCGTACTCATTTTGGGTGCCTTTACCGTTCATATTTAGGTGCAGAAGCTCCACAACACTTTGAGCTAATATTCTATGAGGTGGAGGAGCTCAAGCAGTAGAAAAAGTGAGGTGCCAGTGCTTAGCTTCGGTGATCTCATATGCCTAAGTGGTTCAGTCAGGGATAATAACAGAATAAATACACCAGCAAAACTGAAAAACAGCTACAACAAGCTGTTGTTCTTATGGATCAAACTGTTTCCTTCCTAAGGCAATGATTGACCCCCCAGTACCGTATTCACCTGAAGAGGAAAGCACAGGTGGCTCAGGGGGAGCTGGTGTGTCCTTGTTTTTTAACTGCTGTGAATTGACATGATGGGATCATTCCTGCTCACCCAACTTCTGCTTGTAATGTGTCTGTTGTCCATTAGGAGGCAGACAGCAGGATCCTGGGAGTCCTGCTAGAGAGTGCACGTCTGGAGGGAATTGAAGCACGTCAAGGAGCAACTCCAGCTGGAAAAGGAAGCAGAGTTTGTTATCCTGTACAGGTTGGTAATAGCATGAGCAGGCCCGGAGGCTGCAGGAGGATGAGTGGAGGCTGCAGGAGGATGAGTGGAGGCTGCAGGAGGATGAGTGGAGGATAAGTGGAGGCTGCAGGAGGATGAGTGGAGGCTGTAGGAGGATAAGTGGAGGCTGCAAGAGGATGAGGGGAGGTTGCAGACCCAGGGGATGTCCTAGCAGGGCTAACAGGACAAGGTACTGAACCAGGATGTGTGTTCTGAATTGCTAAATCAATTGATTAGTTGTGTCCCATGTTCATACGCGTCTTTCTCTCGTAGATTCAACACAGAACCCGTTCAGCCTGGACATGAAGAAGTTGTGAGACCAAAAAGACACGGCACAATCATATGTTCTTACACATTTGTACAAAGAATGAAGTATACCAACTTCATGCTTATATGTTAATTGCTGAATGTGGTGGTTGTTAGTTTTGTTACATTTTTAGCAAAATGATGAGGGATAGTTTATAATTCAAAGAATCATTTAAAAAAAATCAATAAACAAGACCTAAGATTGTGAGTTTTAGTTATGTAATTAAAACATTTTCTTTGCTTGCCCGTTTCTCTGCGCTCATGGAAGAAACACTTTGTCACACAATACAACAAACAATTTATCATTGACAGACTAATTAGATTAATTTCCTTAGTTGGATATCTGCTATTTGACATAATCAACCTATAAAAGATATGTGAAGCATATACAATACTTTAGAGCCAATCTGTAAGATTTACTCTTTGATTTGGAAGTTTTTGATCTAAATACCTTGTTGAGATTTGTAGTAAAGACACATACATCGTTGTTCGTTTTTGTTTTCATACAACAGGGCTGTCAAATTCATTCCATTCCTAGTGTCTACATGTTCATGTTTTTTTCTTTCAATTAAAACAACCAGGTGCGTGGACTTCTTTACTAATTAGTGACCTTAATTCATCAATTAAGTACAAGGAAGGAGCGAAAACGTGCAAATACTTGACCCTGCGTGTAATGAGTTTGACATGTATCACACAACAAATATTTGCAATTCTTTGGGCCTACTTGAAACCAATACACATTTCTATGAAGTGCTTGTGTGAACAGAATTGCACAGCAGTGAAATGCATTAAATGCATGTCTTGATGGAGGTACATTTCACTGCTTCTAAATAAATTGTTCTTTATCAACTTATACCTGGTCATGATACATCTTATTTGATCTACCAACATGACGAATACATAAATAGTAAATAAATGAACACTTTCACAAACATGGTTAATCTTTGATCTTATTACTGTTGCTATTTCACCACCAGATGGATGGATATACGTGCAGCATCAGATAAGGTTTTACAGCCGGTTCCCATCAAGAGCCATGCTGTGTACACAGTCACGGCTCAGTTCTCATCAACATAGAAGACAACTTGCACAGGAAACGCTGAGTGGGCGTTTTAACTTCCTGTGCCCGACCATGTGTCAATGTCAGGACCTGTACACTGAAGGATTACAAGCAGCCAGCAGTATCATGATGTTCTTACAGCTTGTATTCTCATGTCAGACCCGTGATCACAACACGTGAGGAAACAACTTTGATCGTGTGAGCAAATTCAGTGGACACCTGCTCATCAAACATCTCATTCCAAAATCATGGACATTAATATGGAGTTGGTCCTCCCGTTGCTGCTATAACAGCCTACTCTTCTAGGAAGGCTTCCCACTAGACATTGCTGCTGGGATTTGTGAGGTCAGGCGATTCGGCCTGGCTCACAGTCGGCATTCCATTTCACCCCGAAGGTGTTCGAAGGGGTTGAGGTCAGGGCTCTGTGCAGGCCAGTCAAGTTCTTCCACACCGATCTCAACAAAACATTTCTGTATGGACCTCACTTTGTGCACAAGGGCATTGTCATGCTGAAACAAGGAAGGGCCTTCCCCAAACTGTTGCCACAAAGTTGGAAGCACAGAAGAGTCTAGAATGTCATTGTATGCTGTAGCATTAACATTTCCCTTCACTAGAACTAAGGGGCCTAGCCCGAACCATGAAAAGCAGCCCCAGACCAATATTCCTCCTCCACCAAACTTTACAGTTAGCACTATGCATTGGGGCAATTAGTGTACTCGGGCATCTGCCAAAACCAGATTTGTCCGTTGGGCTGGCAGATGGTGAAGCGTGATTCCTCCTTCCAGAGAACGCGTTTCCAAAGGCGACGAGCATTACACTACTCCAGCCGACGCTTGGCATTGCGCATGGTGATCTTAGGCTTGTGTGCGGCTGCTCGGCCATGGAAACCGATTTAATCAAGCTCTTGACAAACAGTTATTGTGCTGATGTTGCTTCCTGGGGCAGTTTGGAACTCAGTAGTGAGTGTTGCAACCGAGAACAGACAACACTATGCGCTTCAGCACTCGGTGGTCCCGTTCTGTGAGCTTGTGTGGCCTAAAAATTAGCGGCTGAGCTGATAGATGTGTCTACTTCACAATTACAGCATTTACAGTTGACTGGGGCAGCTGTAGCAGGGCAGAAATTAAATGAACTGACTTGTTGGAAAGGTGGCATCCTATGAAGGTTCCACGTTGAAAGTCACTGAGCTATTCAGTAAGGCCATTCTACTGCCAATATTTGTCTATGGAGATTGCATGGCTGTGTGCTCGATTTTATACACCGGTCAGCAACGGGTGTGGCTGAAATAGCCGAATCAACTAATTTGAAGAGGTGTAATTTGAAGGGGCACAGGGCCCTGTAACATTCCTCAATGAGATGAAGTGAACCGCAAATGGAAAGGCTGCCGTAATCAAGTCGTAAGAAAAATACCACTGAATCAATATAGTATCTGATGAATATACTGTATGTATATTATATGTACTGTGTCCTTTTTACAATATGTTTTTCCTTCTCTCTGTTTTGACAGCTTTGCAATCATATTTGTAATACTATTTATTGTACAATGAAGAATATGTTCATAACACACTCAAGACCAAATGAATCAACTAGTTTTTTTGAAGTGACAACAGAGTCCTTGGTTCACATTTTTAAAACACAAATAGACCTATTAGCCATAATTCCTTTTGATTTGAACCATAATACTTATTTGACCCTTTTCCCAATCTTCTTGGAAGACAACAGCATCTCATTCCCTATATTTTTTAATTTTTTATTTATTTTGGCCAATGGGGCTTTGGTCCAAAAGCAAAGCAATAGTTCGAACAGAGAGATATGGAATGTTGAACATATAGTTGATAGAGAATAGCTACACATCATTGACCAATAACACATCAACCACCATCAAATGACAAGCATTGTCTGTGAAGGCTGCCATTACAGAATAGAGGTCCCACTCCTAAATACCCAGATACTCCATGCGTGTGGTAGTGCGTTGCCAGACTTTGAGATAGATGAAAATCAAGGTTCCTATGTGTGGAACCAGGGGTTATAATGATAGGTAGGCTCTAGTACAGAGATTACATTATTATTATTTTAAACGAGGATGACATACTGGGTAAAAGATGTGGGACTCTACACATGAAACGGCACATACGTTTTTTACAACATCCCATGGAAGAGAAACCAGTCGGAAGAAAGAGGAGTAGACACTTGAGGCACTAAAAGTGAGGCCTTCAACTTTCCCCATGTGGTGAGTTAGTTTGTCTAAGGATGAGATTGTGTCAGTTCAATCTGAAACACTTTCTTTATCCACTCAGGAGCCAAACGTCAGTAAAACAGTGGGAATGTGAGGCAGAGTTTAATGTGCATAGTTGTCTTTACTGTATCTTCAAGCTGGTTCGAGATTGAATTACACATTACCACAGATAGAACAGTAACAAGTCCTAAACAGTCATTGGGGCTTATAAATTCAGGGGATTATAATACTCAAACTCAGTTCTCTTACAGTAAGGATGTACAGCTGTAGTACCAGTAACAGTGTTATGTATTTTTGCGACAATGTCCTATAAATATGTCTATTTTATGTCTATGTCAGACCAATGATTGACGATCAGGTAATTCCCAGCAAATGCAAGTGGTCTCTTAAAAAAATACAGCAGTCTTTGGAATGCAGTAACATAGTGTGAAGTAAGACTATATCCAGCTGTAAAGCACATTCTCACATATTTATTGGCACCAAGTTTAACACTATGAAATGCTGTCTGTTTTTACCATATTCTGTAACTCTCCACAATGGACTCACCTTTCCAGCATGGACCTTTGACACCATTAGCATGCTAAGCATTGAAATGTTTTGGACCAGAGTAGAATCCAGTTCACTTACTCTGTCTCTACCACAATTCACATTTCTTTAAGGTTCTGTGATTGTTGGCGTCTACGTTCTCCATGCTACGTTCTCCTATCCATGTTGATGTCTACAGTAGGCCAACGTACATTTTGAAAATGACTGTCTGTCGATATGAACAACATTGAAGTCAAGTGGGACAGGTAAGGAAAAGACAACACCGTTAAATCCAAGTAATGGTAACCAAGTATTCGGTTTTTTGTTTGTTTGTTTTAGACAGACAGCACAATTCTGATATATATTTTTTCAGATCAGCTCTGAAAATGATCTGTTTGGAAAGATCAGATGTTATTGGTCAAAAATAGAATGAGTGAAAATAGATATCAGAATTGGGCTGCCTATGTAAACACAGCCGTAGTGCACTACATTTGACCCGGTAAATATAGGGAATAAAAGGGTCATTTCAGGCCAAGATCGATTCCTGGTAAATGTTAGCCTCTTGATTAGTGGACCATGTACAGCCCAGATGATTTGACCTAATTACCACACATCTAGATTAGGCAGCTCCATTGATCCCACAGACCAACCTCAGAATGATTAGTGACATGAACACATCGGATCAAGCAGGCCTGGGTTCAAATACTATTCCAAATACAAATATATTCAAGGATTTGCTTTAGTCTGCATGGAGGGCCAGGTGGGTGGGGTTTGCCTTTTTTGGACATTTCTATTGGTTCAATTGCTACAGGAAAGCTTTTAAAAAAGTACCACTTAAGCATTTAACATGATTTGAAAGTATTTGAACCCAGATCTTGACCACAAAGGGAAACAGTGACGAAAGAAATGGGGAGAACATAATAAGTGCTGTATAAAACATACACAATCATTTCAACAGTGGTTAGGTAAGAGTCCCGCGGGGTGGGAAGGAGTGTGTGTGCCTTTTGATTGGTTGGTTGTATTTGGCATTCATCATGGCATTGAGAAAGAGGGCGGGGGGAGACACGTCTCTTCCTCATCACGCCATCTTCAGAAACTGTTCCACTTTGTCCTCCTCCACTGCGTCCGAAAACATCTCATAGTTCTGGAGGAAAGAGACCAAACAGAGTATAAGGTATTATAAAGGGGTCATATCACGACATGTTTATGCCATCTAAGTAAACAGTTACCTACCTTTTCATCTATACTTATTATCCTCATTCCGTTAGATAAACACTCAACACACACACACAACCCTATCATATCTCACAAATATTCATTCTCCCTTCCTTACCCCACAGTACTGGTCCTCATTGAAGATCTGTGGTGGGACAGCCGTGGGGTTCCCTGCCTTGCTTCTCATCTCGTCCCTGACCTCCCCGCCCACTGAGATGTCAATCAGCTCGTACTGGATGCTCTTACTCTCCAGTATCCTCATCACCTCCGCCTGCTGAGACTTCACCTGGAGGGGGACAGGAAATGGTCAGTTCAGGATCAGGGATCCATTGCACTTTTCACACTACTGAGCCTAGCTAAACTGAGTTTAGCAGTACTGGCCTGATTATACATTTAACATAGCGCTGAAAAGGACAATGTGAAAAGACATATCAGAGCCAGCACGGTACAGTTTGGTAAGATAGTGTGAAAAGGGTGCAAGCTTTACTTGTAGTACCAGGCACCAAACAGTCAGAGATCTGCTTTGTTAAATGTCTGCTGTTAAGAAGGGAGATAGATGGGTGGCATTAACACTTCTATGATTATCCTGACAGAGAGACAGAAAACGGCTAAGTAGATCTCAGTAGTCTGCTTTGCCTTTAAAAGCTAAAAGGGTTTATCTAATGTGTGGTTGATGATTAATTGTGCAACGCTATCTTGTTGGGCCGGATTGAGGAAGTTGGGGGGTTGGGTGTGTTTGCAATGTGTAACCACGTCTACTTCACCCTCCAACTACATGCAGCCTGGCATTCAATGGGCAAGGCAGGAAGACACCACGCACTACTGAAAGCCGATTAAAATTACCATTAGAAATCAAGCGGAAAGCTAGGGCCAAACCGAATGACTGAATCCCTTATTTTTTTGTAGAAGAGGTGAAATTACATAACTTATGGCTAAACATTTTCAAAGTCTTCGATTAAAAATGATCGTGAATCATATGACCCGATGGTTATAGGCTATGGATAATTTGTCAGTGCAATGCAGAGGCCACCGAAAAACAAATCTCCCTGTAATTGACACCAGATGTTTAACCACGATGTTTTGCATAAATTGATACTGTGTGTCCACGCTTGAGCGAATGCAAACTCTTGGGAAGTACGCTGCAACATCTGTATCAATTTGATAAATTCCACGAAAAGCGAAATCCTGACTGTTTAAAATGCTTTTAGACTGCACAAATAGTTCACATCCACCGTGCAGGCAGGTACACGGTAGCCATTGCTGACAAGTATGCTAACCTAGTTCCACTTGTCTAGGCATGCATCGATTATATCAGGTAAGTTGCAGAATGCGAAAAATATGCAATTATGTCCTCATTATTCGAATAGGTTCGTGAGATCTACCGCCAAACGCAGACAGAGGAAATGAAGCAGAACTATATGACTTCCGTCCCCATTTTCGGGGTGAGTTTGCATTTCCTGGTCTGTTTTGTTCATCTATAAATAAAGTCGTTCTTCAAAAACGTTGCGATTGTATGGTGGACTGAATTATAAATTATGCCACACATGCGAACAATTACATTCTTGAACTAAAGCATGGAAAATTCGCATTGTGTATATATGCTGATCAGATCCTGGGATGGATCGTTGACAGGGCGTTGGGTGTGTCTTTCAGACTGGTCCATAAAGGGTCAATTAGAAGTGTATCCACCTGCAAGAATATAATTTATCAATGAATATCCGTTTCATCTCACCTCTCTGGATGCAGTAACGGTGGTATAATACAATTTGACGCCCATGGTTGCGATTCTCGATATCCCTTTGTGTTGTCACACGAACCGCGAACAGCTCTCTTGCCGAAGACTACGATCAATCGCCTCCCGCGGCTGAAAAGCCTCTATTTGCTGTGTGGTTTAAAGGGCCAGTGCAACTCTTTAGTCCTGTGGGTCGATTGATGTTCTACTAGTAGGCAAATTTGATGGGACTGTGACATGTATATCTAGCCTGTTATTGGCATATAGTCCAGTGTGTAGTAAAGTTAAATAGCCTGGAATAAAATGATTACCCATATCCAATTTATAAAGATTTTTTCAGCTTTTTTGTTTGAGACTATATGAACATGAAGGGCAGTGGTCTAAAGTACTTAAGTAAAAATACTTTAAAGTACTACTTAAGTAGTTTTATGGAGTATCTGTGCTTTACTATTTATATTTGACAACTTTTACTCCACTACATTCCAAAAGAAAATTATGCACTTTTTACTCCTTACATTTTCCCTGACACCCAAAAGAACTAGTTACATTTTGAATGCTTAGCAGGACAGGAAAATTGACTAATTCACGCACTCGTTTGTAAAGGATGTCTGAGTGTTGAAGTGTGCCCCTGGCTATCCATAAATGTTTAAAAAAAATAACAATACAAATTGTGCCATCTGGTTTGCTTAATTAAAGGAATTTGAAATGATTTATACTTTTACTTTTGATACTAAGTATATTTTAGCAATTACATTTACTTTTGATACTTAAGTACATTTAAAACCAAATACTTAGACTTTTACTCAAGTACTATTTTACTAGACGACTTTCACTTTAGTCATTTTCTTTTAAAGTATCTTTACTTTTACTCAAGTATGACTATTGAGTACCTTTTCTACCACTGATGAAGGGGTTCAACAGCCCAGGCTATTACTAAATATTATTTTTCATGAGCTGCTTCTGAACAACAAAAAATCTAAATTCTATTACAAATTAGATGGATTTCACTTACGTTGGTCAACAATCAACTGAGCCAATGTGCCTTGATTACAAATCCTGCTCAAAGTCCCTGTTCCACTGAGTGTCACTAAGCATAAAAAAATCCAACCCCACCGAGGCTATTTCAAGGCAATCATTTTGTTATTGTGATAAACACTGTCCAAGTAAATTGGGTAAACTCAGGTGCAATAATGGGTTATGATAAGACCTCCCATTGGGACTGAAAGCAAATAACAGATCTTTGTAAATCTGAATCAAGACTACTATGGTCTCTGTGTAACTGATGTAATGGTGAACAGTAGGCTAATGAAACTCGTTGAGCTTGGCATGGTGATGTAGACATTGATCACTGGCAGGGCAGTGAGCCAGGCAGCAGGGGTAATGTGGACAGAGTCCAAGCGTAGGGTTAGCTCCAGCTTTGTCTGCTGGTTCAGGTTTTTCCTACATGGGATAAAGAGGAGCTGAGCTGGGTGGCTTGGCAGGCAGCAGTACTGAACAAACCAGGAAGAGGGCCAAGACTGGAATCAGACCCCCAAACTGTGTCCTGGCAAGCCTGGTCAATCACAATAATTCAAAAACCATTAATTGATCAGTGTCTACATCAGGGTGGGACTGCTTGTGATCGTTGAAGGGAAGCATTGTGATCTCAAAGTCAAAGAATATGGAGAGATGAAGCCATGTTCAGACAAACAGATCTCATTCTGGACAGAGAGTCGGACAAGTAAAACCAATACTATGCCTAAAATGCCCATTGGTATACTGGTGTCAAGATTATACTTTGCGCACTTAACGCCCTTAGGCTAACAATCCCATTTCAGAATTTACCAATCACACTGTGGATCAGTTTCAGTCATTAATGAAGAGCACAAGCGGAGGACAAATACAATGATAATTTCAGCACTGTGATGGAGCATAGAACAGTAGTAGGCTGTAATGTGTCAATGTTACATCGATCAAACCAAATCCTAGGGTTACTAAAATAGGCTCCAAATGTTACATTATTTCGAGGGATATGACGGGAACACTATACCATATGGAGACAATGGATGGATACCCACTATTCACTTGGATCCGTGGCATACCAATACATATCATTTGTGTTTCAGATCAGACGCTTTGCCTCTCCACATGGAGGAAGCAGTCGCCTAGAGTTCAACACTGTCCTCTGCTGAGCTGCGTGAAATGCTTGGAGACAGAAATGACAGCAACGTAACGGTTACATATTCCTTGCAATTTCATTGGGCGAGGTGAGTTTGAGGTTGCAGTAATAATGAAAGGAAAAAGGTGTGGGCTTCAAGTCGGTTTTTTTATTTACTTTTTTTTTTTTTTAATTTTTTTTTTTTACAAATGCCATGAATTTAACAAAGTTTTGGAATGTGAATGCCCTGCAAATGGTTAGGATTTCTGACTTGTCTTAGTAAGACTGCATTGTTGTGAATGTTATTTCTTTTCATCAGTCAGGGGAAAACTATACCTGGAGCAGTGGCCACCTGTCATGTTCTCTAGCTGTTTTGTGCTTAACGTGTTTAGCCCCCCCCCCCCCCCAAAAAAATAAAAAAAAATAACAATAATAATAATAAATAAATAAATATATAATCTGTTTAAAAGTTTGGGGTCCTTGTTTTTAGAAAGAAAAGCCAAAAAAAGTGCCCATTAAAATAACATCAAATTGATCAGAAATACAGTGTAGACATTGTTAATGTTGTAAATGACTTTTGTACTGGAAATGGCTGATTTTTAATGGAATCTCTGCATAGACCTACAGAGGCCCATTATCAGCAACCATCACTCCTGTGTTCCAATGGCACGTTGTGTCAGCTAATCCAAGTTTATCATTTTAAAAAGCTAATTGATCATTAGAAAACCCTTTTGCAATTATGTTAGCACAGTTAAACTGTTGTTCTGCTTAAAGAAGCAATAAAACTGGCCTTCTTTATAAGAGTGGAGTATCTGGAGCATCAGCATTTGTGGGTTCGATTACAGGCTCAAAATAGCCAGAAACAAAGAACTTACTTCTGAAACTCGTCAGTCTATTCTTGTTCTGAGAGATGAAGGCTATTCCATGTGAGAAATTGCCAAGAAACTGAAGATCTCGTACATCTCTGTATACTACTCCCTTCACAGAAAAGTGCAAACTGAATCTAACCAGAATATAAAGAGGAGTGGGAGGCCCCGGTGCACATCTGAGCAAGAGGACAAGTGCATTAGTGTCTAGTTTGAGAAACAGACACCTCACAAGTCCTCAACTGGCAGCTTCATTAAATAGTACCCGGGGAAAAAAACAGTCTCAACGTCAACAGTGAAGAGGCGACTCCGGGATGCTGGTCTTCTAGGCAGAGTTCCTCTGTTCTTTTGCCCATCTTAATCTTGGCCAATAAAAAGAAAAGATTAAGATGGACAAAAGAACACAGACACTGGACAGAGGAACTCTGCCTAGAAGGCCAGCATCCCAGAGTCGCGTCTTCACTGTCAAGAATCACAAGCAATGGACATTAGACTGGTGGAAATCGGTCCTTTGGTCTAATGAGTCCAAATGAGATTTTTGGTTCCAACGCTGGGTCTTTGTGAGATGGAGAGTAGGTGAACAGATGATATACGCATGTGTGGATCCCACCGTGAAGCATTGAGGAAGAGGTGTGATAGTGTTTTGCTGGTAACACTGATTTATTTAGAATTCAAGGCACACTTAACCAGCATGGCTAACACAGAGTACAGGAAAAGTACAGGAAAAGCAGCCAACACGTGCTCAGCATATGTGGGAACTCATTCAAGACTGTTGGAAAAGCCTTCCAGGTGAAGCTGGTTGAGGGAATGCCAAAAGTGTGCAAAGCTGTCAAGACAAAGGGTGGCTACTTTGAAAAATCTCAAATATAAATTATATTTTGATTGGTTTAAAAAAAATTTGGGTTACTCCATGATTCCATGTGTGTTATTTCATAGTTTTGATGTCTACACTATTATTATACAATGTAGAAAATAGTAAAAATCAAGAAAAACCCTTGAATGAGTCGGTGTGTCCAAACCTTTGACTGGTACACACATTTTATATATAAAATATTTTGGGGGGCATTAATGTGTCACATATCAGTTTGCAAACAATGTATAAACTAACAATTATTGAGTTAATAAAGCTGCATACAAACATGCTCTTGTTTTGCTTCCTTGAGCAAGGCAGCTCCAAAATGCAGGTGTTTAAGCCTAGCTCAGCTATCTGTCGTGGTGGAAAATACTGAGCTTAGGGGTTGGGAATGTTCTCTAGTTACACCGTGATTGGCTCAGTGTTCCGTCACTCATGGGGATACTACGTCACCGCAAAAACTATGGGCAGAGTAAAAAAATTCAAGCCCCTTGGGTGCTGCCATAAAGTTACAATAGAAGTGCCCATCCAAGAAGGCTCATGGTCATTAGCCACAGATAAAATGATGTCATATCTATCCTATCTTTGATTGGACTGATCATGTCAACGTCATACTTTCAAAATCTTAGCTAGCAATCAGTCTTCATAATGAATCACGTCAAATCTACTTGTAAATCCTTTTCAATCCAATGAGGATAAATTATAGATAAATTGTATCGGTGCTCATCGGCCATTGGTCATAAACATTACACAAGTTGTGTTTTGGAAGGAAGCAGTGGCTAACTGCAAGTGTTGCAAAGCAATCACTATCCTGCTATTCAATGGAGTGGGTGTGTGGTCCAAGTCAGGGTTTAAAGGTCTCTTTTCCAAGATAAACATTCAACACCATAGGCTAGAATAGGTTGAATACATTGACCATGCTGTCAATCCAGCATGACTTCTGCCGCGTTCAAAACAATTGGAAATCAGAGAGTAATGGACAAAGGTTAAACATTAACAAAGCCGGATTGCATCACAGCACTGTGGAGAGCGAGAGAGAGAGAGAGTCCTTACCAGTCCTGGCAGTGGGAAGCCAGGGTAAACGCACCAACAATTTAGATTATAAACTAGTCATGTATTACTATATGATCACAACCGTTACATACATCATTTTGACACCATGTGTCACATTGAACATTTTCAATATGACACAGCAGCTTTCAAAACTCAGTCAACACAAGGTCAGGACTTTTCCAGACCAGAGAACAACTAAGCAAATATATTCTAGGATTAAAGTGAGCAAGTAAAAACAACTGTTACAGCAAAGTGACAAATACAAAAAGAAAAAAAGCAGTTAGATTCACCCGCCCCCCAATATAGATTTTTTTTTTTTTTTTTAAGTTTACATTCTAATTCGCTTTGTTCAGTGATAGATCTAGCCCAGATCCAGATTGGTTTGCTCTATGACAATAAGAGTTGGCAAGACGGCACAAACAGATCTGGGACCAGGCTAGTGATAGGCTTCGTCATCTCCCGTTATGTAAAAGATAAATACTCTCAAGGCACAACAAGAGCATGTTGACATAATACAGTGACTACACAAGGTGTTTACTATAAAAATATACTGTGTGTATACAGTGGCAAGAAAAGTATGTGAACCCTTCGGAATTACCTGGATTTCTGCATAAAATTTGTCAAGTTTTATCTGATCTTCATCTAAGTCACAACAATAGACCGTCTGTTTAAACTAATAACACACAAACAATGATACGTTTTCATGTCTTTATTGAACACACCGTGTAAACATTCACAGTGCAGGGTGCAAAAAGTATGTGAACCCTTGGATTTATTAACTGCTTGACCCTCCATTGGCAGCAATAACCTCAACTGAACGTTTTCTGTAGTGGCGGATCAGACCTGCACAATGGTCAGGAGGAATTTTGGACCATTCCTCTTTACAAAACTGTTTCAGTTCAGCAATATTCTTGGGATGTCTGGTGTGAACCGCTCTCCTGAGGTCATGCCTCAGCATCTCAATTGGGTTGAGGTCAGGACTCTGACTGGGCCACTCCAGAAGGCATATTTTCTTCGTTGTCCTGTTGCATCACCCAACTTCTGTTGAGCTTCAATTGGCAGATAGCCTTACATTCTCCTGCAAAAACAAAATCGTTTTTCCGCCAATGATAGCAAGCTGCCCAGACCCTGAGGCAGCAAAGCAGCCCCAAACCATGATGCTCCCTCCACCATACTTTACAGTTGGGATAATATTTTGAAGTTGGTGTGCTGTGCCTTTTTTTCTCCACACATAGTATTGTGTGTTCCTACCAAACAACTCAACTTTCTGTCCACAGAATATTTTGCCAGTAGCGTTGTAGAAAATCCAGGTGCACGTTTGCAAACTTCACATGTGCAGCAATGTTATTTTTGGACAGCAGTATCTTCGTCCATGGTGTCCTCCCATGAAAACCAATCTTGTTTAGTGTTTTATGTATCGTAGACTCGTCAACAGAGCTGTTAGAGTGTTCTAGAGATTTCTGTAATTCTTCAGCTGACACTAGGATTCTTAACGTCATTGAGCATTCTGCGCTGTGCTCTTGCAGACATCTTTCCCTTACGGCCACTCCTAGGGAGAGTAGCAACAGTGTTGAACCTTCTCCATTTATAGACAATTTGTCTTACTGTGGACTGATGAACATCAAGGCTTTTAAAGATATGTTGGTAACAAGGCATGGTTCACATAAGGCAATGGTTCTTGTGAACAGCAAACTCAAATTGTGGGAGTTTTTTTTTTTAATAGGGCTAGGCAGCTCTAACCAACATCTCCAATCTCATCTCATTGATTGGACTCCAGGTTCGCTGACTCCTGACTCCAATTAGCTTTTGGAGAAGTCATTAGCCTAGGGATAAACATAATTTAACCATTGAGTGTAGGTTGGAAAAAGTATGTGTTCAATATAGACAAGAAAAATACAATAATTTGTGTGTTAGTTTAAGCAGACTGTGTTTGTCTATTGTTGTGACTTAGATGAAGATCACATTGAAATCCAGGTAATTCCAAAGGGTTCACCTACTTTTCTTGCCACTGTACATGCAGGTCTAATCTTACATAAGGTTTACATTGACGGATTCATTAATACACTTTCTCAGCAATTGGTCCAGTACAGGCTTGATTTGTGACCCCACATGAGAAATACTCAGTTTATACTCTCATAGGTGAAAAAGTGCAATGTGGGTCAATTTGTCTACCTATAAAAGTGCTCTAGACATGGATAGATTGATCGGCCTGGCATTAAAATGTGAAACTCCTATAAAAAGCATAGTTAGCAGTATTGTTGATATTCAGAACCACACCCACTACACAGTATGCTTCCTTTTCCAACATAATACTACTTTGAAAGTGAATAAACTATCCCTTTAAGATCAATTCATTTCATTGTTTGAGTGCTGACAAGGACTCATATCACAATGTTTCTTGGCAGTAGTTAGACATACGTTGTTGTATAAAAAACAACAAAAAAAACATAATGGAACAAAACTAGCACAAGTGTAACAAAAGCATTGAGACATGATTAGACATACTGCTATAGGAATACTTCTGTCATCGTCAAGGACACAGGTGCTGTAGAGAAACATTTTATAGAAGCAAACTCGAGCAGGCTAAGGAAGGCAGTGTGTGTCGAGACGAACAAGGCCACATTGATCACTTTGGTACCAACCCAGCGGGCAAAACTGGGCAAAAGTTTTTGGCTATAATAACGTCAACTAATTTCAACCAGTTTTGCCCACAGGGAAGTGATTGTAAGTCTCCTACACAGTGACCTACCCAGTTCACTTGGACTTGTCTCTGCAGTTAAGCAACCGTTTTACTTTCCTTGCAATGAAGACTGCTATGCAGACACAGGCCACCAGCGTGGCTCCATACTGCACCAGATAGACAGTGGATGCTCCCTCTCCGTGTAGCTGTGTGTAGAGTGGCCGTCGGCCCAGGTAGTCCAGGTGAGAGGCCTGGATCTGACATAGAGTACAGATAACCAGGAAGAAGTGGAACAGCTGGTGGCCCTGCCCCAGGAAGTCACAGTGGCCTGGGAACAGACGCTCTGGGAGAGGGTTGGTGAAGAAGAACGCACTGGACAGGAAGAAGGCTACCTGGCTCCCATGGAAGGATATAGCCGGGTCGCCGACTATGCCACTGGCGGGGGCAGCGATGTCATCACTGTGCGACGTGGTCCAGAGGGACTGGAGGAGGCGATGGAACACTGGACTAGTATCCCAGGCATAGGCCATAGCCGAGGGAATCACCTGGCCCACCTTCCGGACCCAGACCCGCAGGCTGTAGTTGCGATACTTCCCATAGCAGCAGCCTAGGCAGGACAGGCAGCAGAGGAAGGTGGCAGTGGGCATGAAGACTGGGGAGACCCACTGGTGGTAGTTTGGTTCCACAGCATAGTAGAAGTGAGCCATGGCGCTGCCGTACTGATACTGAGCCACTCCTACATAATCCAGGAAGAAGAAGCAGTAGTGGTAGAACTCTGATTTGGCGGCCAGGAGGTGGGCTACAGTGCTGCAGGCCATGTAGGCCAGGGAGGACAGCAGGAGAATGAGGAGGGGCCAGGCGTGGGCGTCATCGATGAAGTCCACCGTCTCAGCTAGCTGTAGGAACTTGACCAGGACCAGGAGAGACCCTAGCAGGTGGGTCCACACGTTGATGGTCTCGTTGTGACGCTGGAACAGCGACAGGAAGTAGTACCTGTATTGATCAGGAGATGGGACACCATTATGTTCGCTTCTTTAAGAGATGTCTTTACTATGATAAAACCGGATATGATGTACATAGCATTATGGGTAATGTAGTACATGTTACAGTACCTCCAGCCCTGGTGGAGCGGTCGGTAGCCGGCGTGGATGTAGCGCTCTCTGAAGAATCCGGGAACTTCGGTGTCCCGTAGCGTGCCTGGCATGGAGGGGGCGGCCTCTGTCAGCATCTGGGGCAACGCCCTTACCTGCTGGAGGTTGATGAACAGACGCCCAATCCGCTCCATAGCGATCGTTGCCATGAGGGATAGTTTGATGGGGGGACTGTTGTTGTTGCTGACTGGACAGCTTCAGGAGACTGGCAACTGAAAGAGAAGGAGGGTAACACCATTAGAAAGACATGCTGACACTTAAAAGGCTTAAAAACAATAACTAAGACAAAAAGAGGTTCAAAATGACCATTTATTTGAAAACTGCAGCGCAAGTAAAACTATTGGCAAACATAAATGAAACACAGGTTAAAAAAGTTCCTTCAATTAGGTGCAATTATGTGCACCTCTGTCAGTATGTCAACACGAAATGAAAAAATGGAAACAATCAACAAGACAATAAGCATTTGGGGTGTGTGCAATTGGCAATCAGCGCAGGCTAGGAAAACTTTGAATGTTGAAGGAAATGGCAATTTATTATTAAAAAAAATGAACACATCACATTACTTGCTCCAGCAGTTCAATTACTTTAAAATTAGTCTCTCGTCCAAGTGAAGGTCTCTTCTTTAACAGTTCCTCTGTAAAATGCTGCCACCTCAGTAGAGAGGACGAGCCTGGTGAGTTCATTTTCAGTTTGGTTTAACCAGGCAAACAGAGGACACCCTTTATGCTGGCCCTACCTGGCAAAGACACCAAGGCCTGGGACAGGAGGCCAGAATACACCAGACATGTTTCGATTCCTGCAGCAGACCTGACAATTTATTAACAGTAGTTAGCCTTAATCTGCAACTAATATGCAGTTAACATTAGAGGGAGAGGAACAGGGGGAAGAACAACATGAACTCTTCAACCTTGAAGAATAACAGAGGGCAGAGATCTTCCTGAGCAGTGCGATGTATAAACTGAACTGTAATTGCTCCATTAAATCATTCTGGATAAGACCGTCTGCTAAATGACTAGAACGTAAAATGTCATGGGAGCGTACCAACTAAACACGCAAATCTGTTTTTAATCAAGAAATCAAGTTTTAATTTCCTGAACTGGTGAAAGAATGTATTTTCAGAAGCATACAGCATATGTATGTCATCCAACCACAAAGCACTATCAGACATGTTTACACAGTAACTTAACTTTTTTAGTAGATATTGGCCACATGGCCATATCTGATAAAACAGAGTTGCTTATGAACAGCAACTTAGTTGCAACACTTTCAAAAACGGGATCCTTAAAAAAAGGATGACATGATAACAAGGCATATGCAGTCAAGTAATTTAATTTAATCAACACCTATTTCCTATTTTCAACCCTGTCAAGTATTTGCCTATGGCTTTTGAGACTGAGGGATTTACACTGTGGCACCAGTGGATGAAAAATATTGTTGACACCCGTGGAGGCTCCTCAGAGGAAGGACCCTCCTCCTCAGTGAATTTCATATAAATAAAAAGTGAAACATTAAAAAAGTTATCATATTTAGATTAAACTATACTAAATATATTCATGTCACCAAATGTATTAAAAACACATTTTTGCAATGAAGGCCTACAGTAGCCTCAGCAGCACTCTGTAGGGTAGCACCACGGTGTAGCCGGACAACTAGCGTCTGTCCTCCTCTAGATACATTAACTTCAATACAAAACCTAGGAGGCTCATGGTTCTCACCCCCTTCCATAGACTTACAAAGTAGTTATGACAACTTCCAGAGGACTTCCTCCAACTTATCAGAGCTCTTGCATGAACTGGCATGTTGTTCACCCAATTAAAGGATCAGTGAATTAATCTATTCCTGAAAGCATAAGCTACAGCTAACTAGCACTGCAGTGCAGTGCATACAATGTGGTGAGTAGTTGACTCAAAAGAGAGAGAAAGACAATATTGGAACAGTTAATATTTTTTTTATAAAAAAAATTAAGTAGAAGCAAAGAGATGTATTTTTTTCACTTAGCTAGCGAATGCAGCTGCTCGTTTAGCCTATTCAAACACCCAGCTCAAACAGAGAGGGATGCTATGTTAGCAAGCTGGCTATGGCGATCCAAAACGGGACCTCTTCCAAGTAAAGGTAAGCTTGTGGTTTTATTAATTTATTCCCACCGGGGCCAGCCGGTGTAACTGCAAAACTGATTGCTGACTGTACACTCTACTGCATGATTGTAGCAGGTTTATTAATGCATTAGTTCTCGTAGCTAGGTTGATTAGCTAATATGGTGACAATGACTTAGGCTGTGTGTAGCAGTTATGAAATGGTTTGGCTTAAAAAGGTTTTTTCATCTGTTTACTGACAGCTGATGTGTTGTGCACTGAAGTCCACAAGCGAAGGGACAAAGTGAGAGGAGGAGAGCATGAAGATGAGAGAAGGAATAATGCAACAAACAAAATGCTCATGCTGTTTGTATGCAGCTGCTATGATAGTGAACTGCGTTTGTGTGTGATCAGGGATATATTTATTCCGCCGATTGTGTTGAACAAAGTTTATTAAAACGGAAGAAAGCGGAACAAAATGGGGATAAAATGACAGAAATTTGCCTCCCGAGTGGTGCAGCGGTCTAAGGCTCTGCATCGCAGTGCTGGAGGCATCACTACAGACCCGGGTTTGATCCTAGGTTGTGTCACAGCCGTCCATGACCGGGAGAACCATGAGGCGGCACACAATTGTCCCCGCGTTGTTTGGGGAGGGTTTGTCCGGCCAGGATGTCCTTGTCCCATTGTGCTCTAGCGACTCCTTGTGGAGTACTTGACTTCGGCCGCTAGTGGTACAGTGTTTCCTCCAACACATTGGTGCGGCTGGCTTCCGGGTTAAGCAAGCAGTGGGTCAAGAAGCAGTGCGGCTTGGCAGGTTAGTGTTTCTCAGGACGCATGGTACTCGACCTTCGCCTCTGCCGAGTCAGGAATTGTAGAAATGGGACAAGACTGTAACTACCAATTGGATATCACGAAATTGGGGAGAAAAAGGGGTAAAAAGTTAACTAATTCAAGAATTTGTACAATAGAAATTATTGTTTGCAACTGTTGGACTAATGATTACTCCCTACATCAGCTAGATGCAAGCAAGAGTGTGCAAGGCGATATTGAATGTAATCACTGTCTGTCACCTTGATTACTCAAGTTTGTTTGTTGTAAACTTTCATTCATAGGCTAGGTTGTAGCAACCTCATGATGGGTATAGGGAAAATTCTAATATCATGTAGTAGCCTAAACATATTGATATTATATTGAGCTGGGTGAATGGAATATTAATGAAAGTCATCCAATATGCTGTAATAGAAATAATGCAATGCTCAAAAAAATAACGCTCATCCGCCCTCATCTTAAACGTCACTGACAGCAACTGGTTGACACCCAATAATAACTTACTCAAGACCTCACATAAACCTACAGTATACATCTCTCCCTTCAGCATCTCCCATGTTTTAGTAGGTGACAAATGGAGAGTCAGGCAGACCAATCACTGAGAAATATACTTTCTGACTGCTCTCTTCCACAAATCTGAAAAACACATTTCACCCCATCAAATACTAAAACTTAAAATGTTGACCAATGTTCCCTCTAAGCTGCAGTGCAGCTCCCAGGGACTGCCGTGCAAAGCGCAGAATATCTGCCCATGGAGAGAAGAATTTCACTGACCTTTCTATAGTTTTCCCTGTTAAATAACACTATAAATGTTTCCCTTTACTGTGGCAATAGTGATCGAATCAAAGCAATATTAACCATTTCAATGCAACATACCGAAACAAAAACGAACCAAGCAAGATATTTTGTTGTAGGCATAAGAGTAGGATTCTATTGTGCACAACTCAGCCCATACTCTACACAGACAGGTGCAGCATAGCCAATCAGAGCTGCAGTAGGCCTATATGCAAATTGACCATTGCTAAATGGATATGTGCCATTTACTTTGAACTGGACTGTGTTTACAGCTGTGGCCATGAGTAGATGCACTTGTTTTGAGATCAAAGCAAGAGCTGCATGTAGCCATATTTTGTTCATATCCTGTGCTAGTTAGTGAGTTATTAGCCCAGTTATAGAAAATGTGTAGTCAGCAATAGGTGAGTTACTACTTCTTACAAGAGCACAGAATGTGTACATTTCTAGACAGCTTTGAAAAGCCAGTCAGGTAAAGAGTTGGTCGGGTCTTAAAGGGGCAGTGTTGTATTTTGAGACAGGCTTTAATAAGCTTAGTAGCCAATAGTTAGAGCATAGCATAATTTGTCTGATTCTCTCCAATAATGGTATGGGAATTATAATGCATTTTATTTTGTAAAGTGGTTTCTTGCATCAAAAACCACAACATGTTCAGTCACCTCCTTGTCTGAAGGACAAGTGAATAAACCGGTTAATGTCAAGCCCTGCATGTTTTTTTCATAAGTATCATGGAATGTAGGACTACATTGAACACCACACATTGGCTGCTACTGTAGGCTGAATGATAGAACAGCTATTTCCATGTTAAAATGTTATGCATTTTCTCCATTGTTTTTGACAGTAGGCCACTACATCGTGATCAAATAACCGCAGAAGACTACTTGGCCACTGTTAAAACTGTAACTTGAAGCAGGTACGCCCAGTGTTCACAGTAAACGCGTGCTGGAAGCTGCACAGAATTTTCACAACGTTCAGGTTTGCGCTCAGCTGACCTGAAATTTGCTCAGTGCCAAAAAAATTGAGGGAACGTTGACATACATTCAGTTTCATTTGGTATAGGCTACACTAAAATAAGTTGTGCTCTTTCTTGCGTACATTGTTTAACCTGAGAAGTAAAAAAGTTAGAAAATATTGCGCAAGACAAGAGGGAGGAAATACCAATGCATGTGGTTCTTCCTCTTCAAGGCTGCTGCTGTAGACCTACTTTATTAGACTACACCAGACGGCTCCTGGAGACGCAGCGCAGCAGGACAGTCGGCAGGTTCTTTCACCTTCAAGATGTGATGATCGTCCGACTGTCTCGGTCCCTGTGCCCCTCCGAAAGTCATCGGTCGTCACGCCTCCACGACCGGTGTCGGCCTTGTCATCCACTCATATACTGGAATGCAACAGATGTGTGTCCAATATGAACAGGAGTTGTCCAATGGCAAGTAAGTAGGCGGTGGTTAGCAGCAGAGGACAGAGAAGAAATATGGTATTTATCTTGGCTACGGGAAACTTTGGGTTGGACGTCTGACTGCAAACTGTCCGTCAAGCCTTTCAGAAGAGTCACCATGTAACTGTTTCTAGTCAAGTTTAGATTGCTCGTTGTTTCACATGCTGGTGAAATTGTTTCAATAGGTTAACACAGTAGTAGCCTATAACCTGTTGGTTTCGAGAGAAGAATACCGAGGCACAAAATACTGACGAAATTACTTTCTGAAAAACCACACCCTCATAAACCGGAAAAAGAAAAAATGAGAACTCCAGTTGAAATACATCAAAAACGTAGTAGCCTAGATTTTAGCCTGCTGTACAGCTTCTACGTGGAGTCTAAATGTAAAATTTCATTTAAGTCCCAATGGTATAAAACGCCGCAAATACAACAACAAAAACTCCAGAACACGGGCTCATCAGGGACATTCTTTTGCATGGATGTGTCCAGAACGTGGTATCATGGAACGAAAACTTTCCTGCCTGTGTGTTTAACCTGTTTCAAACAAGGAGAAGCAATGTCAATGGCATAGCACTGACAGCATTATTCAAATGTTTGAGGGGTTATATGTCTATGGGTCTTGGTGCCTTTCATTTCAAATATGTAATATTCTGTATTATCAGCAAAAGTATTTGAAGTGGGCTACACAATCAGGTTTTTAAAAACTGCCCTATCCTATTTGTGTCTGCAGTTCATATACAATGTACAAAACAAACTAAGAATGAACTGCTTCAGATAATCAACAAAGGTCTACTTTGTAGCTTGGAAGCTCCCTTCAAATGGTGCAGACAATTATGTAATATGTTGACATTACCAATTTGGGCAGTACCTCATTGGCAGTGCCCTACTCATGGGGTTGTTCTCCAAAAGATGTGGGGGGACATTTTCCTCTGCTGCTGAAAGACCCACTTTATCTTTTGTTATAGTTCAAAAATAGCTAAAGGGGTGTTCTTGGCAGCTCCAAGCTCGTTCTTAGAATTTGGTTGAGTGTTACCTTTTCCCGAGGGTTCTTTGGGTGTACTACACTATATATACAAAAGTATGTAGACACCCATTCAATTTTTTGGATTTGTTTATTTCAGCCACACCCGTTGCTAACAGGTGTATAAAATCGAGCACACAACAATGCAGTCTCCAAAGACCAACATTGGCAGTAGAATGGCCTTACTGAAGAGCTCAGTGACTTTCAACATGGCACCGTCATAGGATGCCACCTTTTCAACAAGTCAGTTTGTCAAATTTCTGCCCTGCTCGAGTTGCCCCGGTCAACTGTAAGTGCTGTTATTGTGAAGTGGAAACGTGTATGAGGAGGAACAGCTCAGCTGCGAAGTGGTAGGTCACACAAGCTCACAGATGGGCGAGTGCTGAAGCACGCAACACTCACTACAGAGTTCCAAACTGCATCTGGAAGCAACATCAGCACAATAACTGTTCATGGGGAGATTCATGAAATGGATTTCCATGGCTGAGCAGCCGCACACAAGCCTGTGATTTTGGAACGAGATGTTCGATAAGCATGTGTCCACATACATTTGGTCATGTAGTTATTTTGCTTCACGGTATAGAGAATACACCGAAGTGGTAAAAACATAGGTGTGTGAAGCCTACATTCTGTGGGTAAGTAGGTAGGTATACCCAAAACACTTATCTAGCACAACATGTGGGTTAACCCCAAATGCAAAATACAGTTAAAGGGATAGTAGACACACATTTCAAAATGACACATTGGTTTTCTTACCCTGTAAGCAGTCTATGGACAAGGTAAACTGAGTTTACTTGAATTACCCTCCATTACTGATCCTCTGTTTTCAAGGTATTTGTTAATGGTCAGCTGTAAAGCAACCTAGAAAACAAATAAGGGTAGGTTACTGTCGCCATTAGCCAGCATTCAAGCTTTTCTTGTTCAGATAATTGCTAGAATTTCTGGATTTTTCACTTCTTTTCTGCCTTGTATTTAAGAATTATGTTAAAATATCTGAAACACCTAAAGAATCATCTGGTCAGACACAAAAGCTAGGCTGCCGTACGGATTCTAAGGTTACATAACTTTTAGGGCTGGATTCACAGATTCTGATTTTCCATTGAGATTTTTTGTTGTCCAGGAGTTGGCTTAATCTGGGTGTGGAAAACCCTTCCTCAGAAAAGCTATTTTTTGCCAAACTATTTAAAATATATCCACTGTGTGGCACTGTTTCCTTTCTCATTGATGTACGCTGCGTACACCAAACATTAGGAACACCCTCCTAATATTGAGTTGCACCCCCCCCCCCTCCACACACACACACACCTTTTGCCCTCCGAACAGCCTCAATTTGTCGGGTCACAGATGCTTCAAAGGGTCGAAAGTGTTCCACAGGGATGCTGGCCCATGTTGACTCCAATGTGTCAATTTGGCTGGATGTCCTGTGGGTGGTGGACCATTGATTTGATTTAATTCTTGTTGCACACTGGAAACTGTTGAGCGTGAAAAACCCAGCAGTGTTGCTGTTCTTGACACAAACCTGGCACCTACTTCCACAGCCCGTTCAACGGCACTTAAATCTTTTGTCACGCTACGAATGGTACACATACACAAACTGTCTCAAGGCTTGAATATCCTTCTTTAACCTTTCGCCTCCCCTTCATCTACATTGAAGGGGGATTTAACAAGTGACTTCAATAAGGGATTGTAGCTTTCACTTGGTCAGTTTATGTCATGGAAAAGGCAGTTGTTCTTAATGTTTTGTATACACAGTGAAGGTTACATGCAGAAATGTAGAGCGAGCAGAGCTCACATATTTGTATCTCTTCATTCTCCTGGTTGTGAGATAAAATGGAGCTTTGACTTTATAATTTTATATACATGTACGATCCAGATGTTTAGAATGTACTCAACTTTTATTGAGCATAAATATCTCCAGCATCTTCTGTAGTGTTGTGCTTTGCTCTCGTGAGTTGTGAAATAGAGCAGCTTGTGGAATAGATCAGATCTATCCAATCCATTTGATTAGGTCCCTTTTTTAATGGTCTTTTTTATATGTATATATTCTTTTAAATGTAATTTCTTTTTCATATATTGGCCTCTTATTTCTTATATTTGAAAATCATGTCAACAATTTATTTCTGATGGTAAGCAATCAATAACAACAATGTCAGCTAATATCTTTGAGTTAGAATGAGGGTAATGGCCATCCATTGTGCATCTACTTCTCAGATCTACTTCTATACCTTAACATACACTTCCAAGGCAATCTTGCTGTGTCCCCTTGCAATATATTGCTCTATTTATTAGATATTCCTGAAATGACCATCCATGCAAACACATTTATAACAACACTTTTGGGACCTTCTCAATCAATATTCCTCAGTATTGCTGATGTTGAAAACCAATGAGCCGGTCTGTATTGACAGCATCGTCACAAAACATCTGCCATCTGTTATACAACCTAAACAATATGACCCCTTTAAATTGCAGCATAAACACTAACAGATCGCTTAAGGAAATTAACATTTTCATGGACCAAACCATTAGGATACTGTGGTCTCTAAGGATTGCTTTGTACTGCCTATTTTCCTATTTCACGTTGTGATATATATGTGTGGTGGTTTCATTGTGAAGCTCATAGGTGTCAGCCAGGTAACCTCGTCTCCAGGTTAATTGTCAACAAGTGCCGGCTGGTGGATAAAACTAGAGGTTGGATAACAGGAGTTGGGTGTCTGATACCTACAGTACACTGATTGATACACTGTGATTCCCAAAAACCTCAATCACTGTCTTATAAATGTTAAAAGCTCCAACACGTAATCAATATCTCAATTGAGACAAAGACAGCAAATCCATTACATTTACATTTACATTTAAGTCATTTAGCAGACGCTCTTATCCAGAGCGACTTACAAATTGGTGAATTCACCTTCTGACATCCAGTGGAACAGCCACTTTACAATAGTGCATTGATAAGAAGGTTTATTTATGGATGTTGAATGAGATTTGGTTGCAGGGTTTCACATATTGCAGAATGTTAGCTATTAGCTTAAAACACATCCCTCGGCCTTCTTTTTATTTATCTCTTTCTCTTCAGTGTATTACAGTTTTCTTTGTATTGCTTTGGTACTCTTTTCAGAAGTATGTGGTACATTATCACAACTCTTAGTACAAAACTCGAAACTGGTCACACTTGTAACGCAGCCAGTCTTTCATTCAAAACCTGTCATTTTGCATTTGGATTGCAAACATCTCTCACAACACAACCATTGATTAAAAATTGTTTTATTGTGAAATATAGTGAGAACATTAGTTTAATCACCAAAACATAACATAATGATATGTTTTCAATGTATTCATTTAAACTACCAGTTAATCCAAAAGCAAACAATGCAAGACACATGTTTCAAATCGCCTTTAGGATAGCTGAAAGTAATATGCTACAGTACTGTAAATTACAGTACATTACAGTATTCACTTTAGGCTATACACTTTACCCAACAAAATTGACAGAGAATCTATCATTTCCATATCTATTCAATACAGTGAGGGGAAAAAAGTATTTGATCCCCTGCTGATTTTGTCCAGAGAAACGCATGTCAAAAATGTTATCAATTGATTTGCATTTTAATGAGGGAAATAAGTATTTGACCCCCTTTCTGGCTCCCAGGTGTCTTTTATACAGGTAACGAGCTGAGATTAGGAGCACACTCTTAAAGGTAGTGCTCCTATAAAAGACACAATCAGATTCCAAACTCTCCACCATAACCAAGACCAAAGAGCTCTCCAAGGATGTCAGGGACAAGATTGTAGACCTACACAAGGCTGGAATGGGCTACAAGACCATCGCCAAGCAGCTTGGTGAGAAGGTGACAACAGTTGGTGCAATTATTCGCAAATTCAAGAAACACAAAAGAACTGTCAATCTCCCTCGGCCTGGGGCTCCATGCAAGATCTCACCTCGTGGAGTTGCAATGATCATGAGAATGGTGAGGAATCAGCCCAGAACAACACGGGAGGATCTTGTCAATGATCTCAAGGCAGCTGGGACCATAGTCACCAAGAAAACAATTGGTAACACACTACGCCGTGAAGGACTGAAATCCTGCAGCGCCCGCAAGGTCCCCCTGCTCAAGAAAGCACATATACAGGTCCGTCTGAAGTTTGCCAATGAACATCTGAATGATTCAGAGGACAACTGGGTGAAAGTGTTGTGGTCAGATGAGACCAAAATGGAGCTCTTTGGCATCAACTCAACTCGCTGTGTTTGGAGGAGGAGGAATGCTGCCTATGACCCCCAAGAACACCATCCCCACGGTCAAACATGGAGGTGGAAACATTATGGACCTGGAATGGCCTAGACAGTCTCCAGACCTTAATCACATAGACAATCTGTGGAGGGAGCTGAAGGTTTGAGTTGCCAAACGTCAGCCTCAAAACCTTAATGACTTGGAGAAGATCTGCAAAGAGGAGTGGGACAAAATCCCCCCTGAGATGTGTGCAAACCTGGTGGCCAACTACAAGAAACATCTGACCTCTGTGATTGCCAACAAGGGTTTTGCCACCAAGAGGGGTCAAAAAATGTCCCTCATTAAAATGCAAATCAATTTATAACATTTTTGACATGCATTTCTCTGGATTTTGTTGTTGTTATTCTGTCTCTCACTGTTCAAATAAACCTACCATTAAAATTATAGACGGATAATTTCTTTGTCAGTGGGCAAACGTACAAAATCAGCGAGGGACAGGGCCTCCCGTGTGGCGCAGTGGTCTAGGGCACTGCATCGCAGCGCTAGCTGTGTCACCAGAGACTCTGGGTTCGCGCCGGGAGGTCCGTGAGGCGATGCACAATTGGCCTAGCGCCGTCCGGGTTAGGGAGGGTTTGGCCAGTAGGGATATCCTTGTCTCATCACACACCAGCAACTCCTGTGGCGGGCTGGGCGCAGTGCACGCTAACCAAGGTCGCCAGGTGCACAGTGTTTCCTCCGACACATTGGTGCGGCTGGCTTCTGGGTTGGATGCGCACTGTGTTAAGAAGCAGTGCGGCTTGGTTGGGTTGTTTCGGAGGACGCATGGCTTTCGACCTTCGTCTCTCCCGAGCCCATATGGGAGTTGTAGCGATGAGACAAGATAGTAATTACTAATAATTGGATACCACAAAATTGGGGATAAAAAAACGGGGTAAAATTGTAAATAAAAAATCATCCAGGGATCTCCCTCACTGTATGTTATCAAATGTGTGATCAATGACATCCTCTACAATCATTCATGTAAAAACAATATATTTTTTTTTCAGATATAATTGCAACATAGGTGTACTGTCTGTAATCACATGTAAGAAATTATACTGAACAAAAATATAAATGCAACATGTAATGAGCATAATAGGACAAATAGGATACATTGACATATAGGGGCCAAAATACCAGTACAGGATAAATCATTGACAAACAGTATAGGGGAGAACCAGTGCTATGAGGAGGTTGGTTTAAAGTGTGGTAGACATACTTAGTGCCATAGATAATACAGCAATCATCGCTTGACTGTAACCTTGGCAAACCTTGAAGTGTCAAACTAAAGTGACTTCCAGGAAGAAAATAACTGGAGTGTTTAGTGTGAATAGGAAGATGAGGAGGAGAGGTTGGAGGATGCTCAATTGAGACTGAAAAACACTGTCATCATTATCTGAAAAAAACTAATGGGGGGTATTCCTTTCCAAACTATTTTACTACTGAAGAACTAAGACTTAGAAATCAGTGTTGGGGTCAATTCGAATTGAAGGCAGTCAATTCAGGAAGTGATTTGAATGTAAATCAAAAAGGAAAAACGTTTGCAAATAAATACACTGAACAAAATATAACATGTGAAGTGTTGGTCCCATGTTTCATGAGCTGAAATCAAAGATCCCAGAAATGTTCCATATGCACAAAAAGCTTATTTCTCTCAAATGTTGTTTTGAGCATTTCACCTTTGCTAAGGTAATCCATCCACTGGTGTGGCATATCAAGAAGCTGATTAAACAGCATGATCATTACACAGGTGCACGTTGTGCTGGGGACAATTAAAGGCCACTCTAAAATGTGCAGTTTAGTCAGCGGCCAATTGGCATGCTGACTGCAGGAATGTCCACTAGAGCTGTTGCCAGACAATTCAATGTTCATTTCCCTATCATAAGCCACCTCCAATGTCGTTTTAGAGAATTCAGCCCGACGTCCAACCAGCCTCCCAACTGCAGACCACTTGTAACCACGCCAACCTAGGACCTCCACATCCAGCTTGTTCACCTGCATGATTGTCTGAGACTAGCCACCCGGATAGGTGATGAAGCTGTGGGTTTGCACAACCAAAGAATTTCTGCACAAACAGTCAGGAAGCATTTTAGGGAAGCTAATCTGTGTGCTCGTCGTCATCACCAGGGTCTTGACCTGACTGCAGTTCGGCGTCGTAATCGACTTTAGTGGGTAAATGCTCACCTTCAATGGCCACTGGCACGCTGGAGAAGTGCAATCTTCATGGATGTATCCCAGTTTCAACTGCACTGGGCAGATGGCAGACAGTGTGTATGGCCTTGTGTGACTGAGTGGTTTGCTGGTGTCAACCTTGTGAACAGAGTGCCCAATGGTGGCGGTGGGATTATGGTATAGGCAGGCTACAGTGATGGATCTAGCTTGTATGGCTCCCTGGATGACCCCAACTTCAGCCCCCCCCCCTCTCCAAAAATGCACCATTCTGAACTAACTGTAATTTTTATTCAGACATTTGGAACAACACCGAATAAATAATCCTAACCTTTAAACCATATAAAAATATATACTAAAGTAAGACTCATATCAAAAAGAAGTAACAAAGACAAATAGAAACAAATGTGTTGATTTGGCACTCGAGCATCAATACATTACCCATCCACCAACACTGTCAACCATGAATCAAGACTAAACCAATTCACCTTGGTGCTGTGCAGACTGGTTTTATATTATTCTGAACGATTTCACACAAACCAGAAAAACATGCAACAATATGTCTGTGAAACTATATATTCACAGTATTATGAATGAATTGTGGTTTATTTGGTAACATTTCGTAGTGTGACTGATTTTACTAATTGCATTAGTA
Organism: Oncorhynchus masou masou; assembly: GCF_036934945.1. Lineage (NCBI taxonomy): Eukaryota > Metazoa > Chordata > Actinopteri > Salmoniformes > Salmonidae > Oncorhynchus > Oncorhynchus masou. The sequence goes on along the minus strand of NC_088223.1, from coordinate 29,630,015 downwards.
CTGTACAAAGTTAGAGGTGTGCTATTTGATAGATTCCCCCGCTCCCACTACCTCGGGCTTCCAATGGGGAGACCTGAGGTCAACCTACCCCCATCTCGTACTTCTGAGTGGGAGACCTTCCCAGGCAGTAGCCTGCCTAGCTCACAAACTAGAATCAGGGCCACCACTCCGACAAGGTTAACTGACCCACAGTCCCACACGGTGACATGATATCATTGACGTGACGTGCAAATGAGCGATAGAAAACCGATCGCGCAAATGTCACCATTTTGAATTTGTTTGTGCGGGCACCCTGTGCTGCCCCCGGCAAGATGCCGCCCTGGGCGACTGCCCATGTCGCCCATACCTAAATCCGCCACTGGGCAGGCATAAGCTACGTACAACAAACACAATTGCATTTTATCGTTGGCAATTTGAATGCATAGAGGTACCATGACGAGGCCACAATCAACAACCTGTTCAACTCTATGCAAAGGAGATGTGTCACGCTGCATGAGGCAAATGGTGGTCACACTCGGTACTGACTGGTTTTCTGATCCACGCCCCTACTTTTAAAAAAAGGTATCTGTGACCAACAGATGCATATCTGTATTCCCAGTCATGCAAAATCCATAGATTAGGGCCTGATTTGATTTGATTTGGATCTCTTTTAGTCCCCATTTGGACTAATATTCCAAGAGTCCTTAAACATTAAAATACAATTTATAATACGAACACATTTCCACATATAACACACTATTACAAACATACAAAATATACTAACATAATGACACAATAAATACTCAATCTAAAAAAATATTGATTCTTCATCTACAATAGTCCCACAACATTTCTATGTATTATATTTAAATTGTTTTAAAAAAATGTTTAAATTTATATATTGAAAGGTTTCTGGTTTGCTCAGTTAATTTATTCCTAGTGAATTTATTTAAATTGACTGATTTCCTTATATGAAATGTAAAAATCTTTGAAATTGTTGCATTTATATTTTTGTTTACTTTGGGCACATCAGTCAGACAGGAAGTGGAGAAAAATAGACCCTAGCCTGAAGAAGTTATATGAAATGTAACTCAGTAAAATCTTTGAAAGTGTTGCATGTTGAGTTCTATATTTTTGTTCAATGTAAATTAAACAAATTCAATGAATGAAAATAAAACATTACGTTTAGCACACGTTAATTTGCGTCAAACCTGCCTGGAGCATTTGGCCAAAAACTCTCATCCACATTCGGTATTTTTATTAGGATCCCCATTAGCTGCTGCACAGTCACAGTGGATGTTCTCATTGCTCATGCACTGCAGGAAAATCCTTTTGGCATGTCAAATCCAAGCTTGATATTGGTCTGCATTGATGTCTTCGCATGCCTCATCCATGGCCAGCAGCAGGGTGGCACGCTCATGGGGATGGCGATCGTACACCTTCAACCACCATGCAGAAAAATTATCCTCAATAGGTTTGAGGAATGGAGAGTATGGGGGCAGGTATAGGGTCACAGATCGGGGATTGGTCCAAAACCATGCCTGAACCACTGAACTTGACATTGTCCCACACAATGACATAGGTGACCCCTTAACCTTGACAGGCCTGTTTAATTGAGAAACAATGAGGTGTGCAGCGTTGTAGGATCCAAGAAATGGCCTGCATCCTACCACATCATCTTCAGATATAGCTGCGCACATGGAGATGTTTCCTCCACGTTGTCCAGGCACTTGGAGGGTCACCCATTGGCCAAAGAGGTTCCGGCCACAGCGCTGAGTTTTTGCCAGGTTGAAGCCCACTTCATCAACAAAGATATACTTGTGATGGTTCACAGCAGCATCAAGCACCATCACCCTATAAAAATATATATTGGTTAGTGATTTTTAAAGTATAGTTCCAATACGATATTGTGAGCATCTGGATCAAATATAAACAGTTATACAGTATATAATGCTGTACCTGAACATACTCACCTCGCTGTTGTTTCACCCGGTTGTCTTTTCTCTCAAAAGACACCAAGTAAATGTGATTCATAGATACGTTGTGCCTCTTCAAAAGGCGGGCGATTGTTGGTAGGCTGATGGATGCCACGTTGGCAAAGGTGTCATTGTTATCTGCAAAGCCCTGCTTTATTTCGAACAGCCATATTAAATTCCATCACCTTTTGCACCACACACACTCCTGCTGGTCAGTCAGCACACTGCCACGGCCATCACCATGGGCTCTTCTGTCAATTCTGAGGGTAGAACAGAGTATACTGTAACATGTTTTGTGAATTTACATGCATTACAACACGTAATTTGCTGTAAATGTAATGGTAAAGCATAGTGGATATCCTGCAGACTTTTTTTTTTTTTTTTTTTACTTTTTACCCATTTTTCTCCACAATTTCATGATATTCAATTGGTAGTTACAGTCTTGTCCCATCACTGCAACTCCCATATGGACTCGGGAGAGGCGAAGGTCGAGAGCCATGCATCCTCTGAAACATGACCCTGCCAAGCCACACTGCTTCTTGACACACTGCTCGCTTAACCAGCAAGCCAGCTGCACCAATGTGTTGGAGGAAAAATATATTTTTAAATTTAATTTATTTTAATTTTACCCCTTTTTCTCCCCAATTTCGTGGTATCCAATTATTTTAGTAGCTACTATCTTGTCTCATCGCTACAACTCCCGTACCGGCTCAGGAGAGACAAAGGTTAAAAGTCATGCGTCTTCCGATACACAACCCAACCGAGCTGTACTGCTTCTTAACACAATGCGCATCCAACTCGGAAGCCAGCCGCACCAATGTGTCGGAGGAAACACTGTGCCCCTGGCAACCTTGGTTAGCGTGCACTGCGCCCGGCCCGCCACAGGAGTCGCTGGTGCGTGATGAGACAAAGATATCTCTGCCGGCCAAGCCTTCCCTAACCCGGACAACACTAGGCCAATTGTGCGTTGCCCCACAGACCTCCCGGTCGTGGCCGGTTGCGACAGAGCCTGGGCGCAAACCCAGGGTCTCTGGTGGTACAGCTGGCGCTGCAGTACAGTGCCCTTAACCACTGCGCCACTCGGGAAGCCGGAGGCGACTAAAGTCAGCTTACAGGTGCCCGGTCCACCACAAGGAGTCGCAAAAACGTGATGGGACAAGAAAATCCCGGCCGGCCAAACCCTCCCCTAACCCGGACGACGCCATGCCAATTGTTTGCCGCCTTATGAGTCTTCTGGTCGCGATGCAGGGCCTTAGACCACTGCACCACTTTGGAGGCCCATATCCTGCAGACTTACCGGTTTTCTTGGCGAAATGTTCTCATGATTGAATTGACAGTTGATCTTTTCAGATTGGGGTGAACTAATCTGGCAGCCTCGGCCATGGTAAGGCCTCTGATTACCACATGGGCTACGACAGTGGCCCGGACTTCATTAGACACAACAGTTCCCTGCAGTCTACCTCCCTCTCTCTGATGCCCACCTCTCTGATGGGCCTCTTGTCCACAAGCTCTTTCATTTCTTCCTCTCCCTTGCTGTCTATCCTGCTCCATGTTGAAATAAATTGCAAGTGTTCACACACACCCTTTTATATGATGACCAATTGTGGTGACCACTATGTGAAATCAATTAGCAGTACAAGTAGTCATTATGTATGGTTATCATGTGTCCTACATGTACTTTAGATGTTTATACTTTGCAAACACATTTTATTTATGTATTATATAGTTCAAATTACATATATAGTAGACAAACCAGTTTAAAATCTATGGGTTTACCAAATGGTTAAGTGAATTAAACACAGTTGGATTAACTGATGGTCAAATGTATTTAAACAAATGAGAAGAGAATCATGTGAAAACTATTGTGAGCCTTGCATTGTGAAAGATAATTACTTCATATGGAAGGTATTTCTAGATGAAACACTGATTAGGTTCTGTGAAAAAAGTTACATTGGTTAGTCAATTGAAAATGTGCTTAACGTTTTGAAAAACAGCCTTTTTGATGATCTGTTTTGAGTTTTGTACTAAGAGTTGGTAAATTGTACCACATACTTGTGAAAATAGTACCAAAGCGATTTAAAAAAACTGTAATAGACCCTCACCAAACCTTTCATGTTTCCCCAACCAGCTAAACAGGGCTCATCTGGAAAATGGACCTTGGTTTCAGCATTGACTTCCTGTCAAAATAATGGTGAAATAAAAAATAAAAGGTAATCGCAAATATGAGTGTTGGGAGGATGAGAAGTTCATGTATTGACATTTAGTATTTCAAACCTTTTGACTTGAAAAGAAACTTCAAGCTGCCATGAAGTTCCAGCAAGTGCTATTCTCCACATCCTGTGGCCTAATTGGAGAGGATGGTTGTGGGCCAGTGTTAGCTGGATATTGAGGTGGCATTTCGCTGTAGAATTCCCCTGGTTCCACTACGACCAGCCCGCTGTTCCTTCCTCCTTCCTTCATTTATCAACGTCTGCCTGCTTTTGCTGAGTAGTTTGTTTTTGCCCTTCGCACAATATATCACCTGTCATGTTTAATAGGATGCTGCATGGAGTACACTGAACCCAGCCACATCCCATGGGTTCCTCTCTGCTTCCAGTTTCAGTATTGCATCGCCAGAGATATATAACTTCTTTAATAGCTGTGTCTTCCTCTGCTTCTGCCTGCAACCTGCACTCCCACTCCACCTCTGAGTACTTCTCCTCTCTGTGCTGGCTTGAACATAAGCCAAAACTGTCTATTTATGTAATATAAAGCAAATGTTGATGGATTTAAAGTCCCATAAACCACCTGTAATCCACGATTATAGCAGAACTTTAGGGGGAATGTTAGTCAGTGCATCTATACGGAACAAAAATATATACGCAACATGTAAAGTGTTGGTCCCATGTTTCATGAGCTGAACTAAAAGATCCCAGAAATGTTCCATACGCACCAAAATCTCATTTCTCTAAAATGTTGTTTACATTTAACTAGGCAAGTCAGTTAAGAACAAATTATTATTTACAATAATGGCCTACCCCGGCCAAACCCTAACAATGCAAATAGTCTAGGTAGCCATTTGATTAGCTGTTCAGGAGTCTGAAGGCTTGGGGGGTATAAGCTGTTTAGAAGCCTCTTGGACCTAGACTTGGCGCTTCGGAACCACTTGCCGTGCGGTAGCAGAGAGAACAGTCTATGACTAGGGTGGCTGAAGTCTTTGACCATTTTTAGAGCCTTCCTCTGACACTGCTTGTTATAGAGGTCCTGGATGGCAGGAAACTTGGCCCTGGTGATGTACTGGGTTGTACACACTACCCTCTGTAGTGCCTTGCGGTCGGAGGCCGAGCAGTTGCCGTACCAGGCAGTGATGAAACCCGTCAGGATGCTCTCGATGGTGCAACTGTAAAACCTTTTGAGGATCTGAGGACCCATGCCAAATCTTTTCAGTATCCTTTGGGGGAATAGGTTTTGTTGTGTCCTCTTCACGACTGTCTTGGTGTGCTTGGACCATGTTAGTTTGTTGGTGATGTGGACACCAAGGAACTTGAAGCTCTCAACTTGCTCCACTACAGCCCGGTCAATAAGAATGGGGGCGTGCTCGGTCCCCCTTTTCCTGAATGTCCACAATCATCTCCTTTGTCTTGATCACGCTGAGGGAGAGGTTGTTGTCCTTGCACCACACGGACAGGTCTCTGACCTCCTCCTTATAGGCTATCTCATCGTTGTCTGTGATCAGGCCTGCCACTGTTATGTAATCAGCCAACTTAATGATGGTATTGGAGTCGTGCCTGGCCGTGCAGTCATGAGTGAACAGGGAATACAGGAGGGGACCTAGCACGCCCCCCTGAGGGGCACCCGTGTTGAGGATCAGTGTGGTGGATGTGTTGTTACCTACCCTTACCACCTGGGGGCGGCCCGTCAGGAATTCCAGGATCCAGTTGCAGAGGGAGGTGTTTAGTCCCAGGGTCCTTAGCTTAGTGATGAGCTTTGAGGGCAGTCAATGAATAGCATTCTCACATCGGTGTTCCTTTTGTCCAGGTGGGTCTGTTGATGTGGTATGCAAATTGGAGTGGGTCTAGGGTTTCTGGGATAATGGTGGTGATGTGAGCCATGACCATCCTTTTAAAGAATTTCATGGCTACAAACGTGAGTGCTGCGGGTCGTGTATGGTGTGTATGGTGACGTTTGGGCGAGTGCTTTGCTGATGTCAACGTTGTGAACAGAGTGTCCCATGGTGGCAGTGGGGTTAAGCTACGGACATTTAATACAATTGCATTTTATCGATGGCAATTGGAATGCACAGAGATACCATGACGAGGCCACAATCAACAACTTGATCAACTCTATGCGAAGGAGATGTCACGCTGCATGAGGTGGTCACATTAGATACTGACTGGTTTTCTGATCCACACCCTACCTTTTTTTAAGGTATCTGTGACCAACAGATGCATATTAGTATTCCCAGTCATGTGAAATCCATAGATTCGGGCCTAATGATTTTATTGATTGATTTCCTTATATGAACTGTAACTCAGTAAAATTATATTTTTGTTCAATATAACTGCAAATAGAAATATGGGTTTTGAGACTGAGAACTCAGCATTCACAGTCCTGGCTGTCTGATTGTGAAGTGCTTATGTTGTTCCTTTTCCTCTCTATATAGGCCTATTGGCTTCTTTCAAGTGAAGTGACTCTTCACTTTTTCTGTATGTCTGTAATTATATTGTTTGCGATTGAGAGTTTTACATTGTTGAATGTTCATAGAGTTAATATGACATTTGAAACAGGACAGGTGGTAGGATTCTTCTAGTGTGGTTTTAATCTGTCTTCACATATTGTTCACATAGCCTGGAAATAATTTTATCTTGTTTATTTTATATATCTTGCAGAAGCGCAACGATTTAGGGGAAGACTGTAGCTAATTCTGATCACTGATACTGCTGCTTGTAGAGTGCGGACACCCTGGAAGTTCGCGTCTGCGGTCAAAAAGGAGACGCTGGTGGTTGTCACTTGCCAGGAAGTGGGGCTAAAGAAGTCAGACTAAGAGGCGAAGCGAGAGTGATAACTGGGCCTAAAATCTGTCTTCTCCAGCAGGTGGCGGGTTTTCGCTCACCGAGCAATTCATTTTTGTATGGACGTCAATGTGTGTCGAATTTTGTTAGCAAACAAATATAGTTATTTATTTGCAACGTGTGGCTTATTTGATCGAATAGAAGTTTCGTAATGATTAGGTTTCTATGAGTGCACTGATATAAGTAGGACACGTAACATTATAGCAACTTTGAGAAAAAACACTTTATATCGGAGGTGTGCCGAGGCATCACTAGTTCAAGCACATCGGTAAAGTCATAAACCCCGTCTTTCTACAATTTCTCTTCTTAAAATGGGATTTTAAAACTAACCCTAACCACACTGCTAGTTTTATGCCTACCTTTAAATTAAAACCCTAAATATGCATTTTCAGGATTTTCTTACGTTTTAGACAATGTTCATGTGCTGCGGTATTGTAACTAGTGCCTGTTGTTCACTCTCGTATCTACTCTCTCATTGGCTAGAATGGTCCCACCTGATCATGCCTCTTCCCGACTGTCTTCCATTTGTAAATACATTTATTTGCATTGGTAGCGCGGCCACTAGAGTATCTGCTCAATATAATGGAGAATCTGTGATGAAGTTCATTTTTCACAGTTGGTGATGGCGGGTGTTGTCGAAATCGACACCATGAAGAATTACCACATAGCCTTTGAGAGAATAGACCCCGATACGAGCCGTTATCCCTACTGTATTGTGTGGACACCTATCCCCGTGCTATCGTGAGTTCCCGGATTAAACATGCATGTTTACTTTGTTTTGCGCGTGATCATAATGGGGCGAGTTATTGGTGACGGTTCGGTAGCTAACGTTAGCGAGCTGGTTAGCCATTTGCTATCAGTCAGTTTGTTAACTGTTCTCACGCCCAGTCGGTTAGAAATGCCGACAGGTTCAGATAAAAAAAAAATGTATAATTTAAAACGCTGACTTTCCTTTTTCGACGGACCCAGTCAGGGACAGTTGACAGCATAGCCCCGTGGCTAGTTAGCCTTTGCTGACATAGAAAGGCACACAGTCTAAATATGTTATATTAACGTTAGCTACAATATGATTAATCCAACAAATTGGTTTTGTATCAAAGTGGTTTAATACAATCTATCCGTTTCAGCGAGGCAACTCGCTACATTTTATCAAAGCCACGAGCTGGTATAGTAGTTCAAAGTTACGTCATCTTCACATACAGGTTGTAGGCTGCTATATCATTGGCATTTTGCACATTATACGTTTTTATCAGCCTACTAAAACAAAATCGGCTAATTGCTAGGTTTTGGCTGTTTTAAAACAAATGTGTTTTATGAAATCACCAGTTCTTTAGTCTACCTGTTAGCTATGATTTTGGTGTGGTATTGTAGGGAGTGTGTTTTCGATCAACCAGGAGACTGAAACTGAATGTGTACTTAATGGAACCGTATTCCCTTTATAGTGCACTAATTTTGACTGGTCAAAGTTAATACACTAAAGAGAATAGGGTACCATACAGTCCTCACCACCTGCTTTTTGGCCAACAACTCACCCGCCCCACATAATATCTCACTGCTTAGTATCTAGGTCGGCATGACTGCACTGCACTATCTCCAGGAATCCTGTGAGATTAATATAGGATCAGGCATTATCTAGGATGCCTCCTCTGTGCTGTGCCCCTCTCTCCTGCACCATTTCACTGTTGCAAAATGACATCTCTTGAATGCATAATATAAGGGTATCATTGGTATAAACCAATCATATGAATATGCTCTAAGCGGCTGCCAGATTTATGAGCACTTCTATAGAAGAAATTATGTTCTGTGTCCAAATGGCTCCTTGTACCCTATGTACTGCACTATAAAGAAATAGGGTGCCATTTGGGACTTAAGCGCTGTAACTCGATGCAGTCATGCCTCGATCAGACCGACAGCATCATTGCATCAATGCTGCATAATAAATTCTGCAGTCAAACTTTTTTTTCATTATGTAATAAAACAATTTTTGTGGATATGTGTGCAACAAAAGTTCCACATTCACCTTTTGCTACTATTTCTGTCAAGTCTACTCACACACTTTGATGCATATGTTGGGTACTTCCAATGTATGCACCACACAGAATGCACTGCCTCTGCAACGCAATACTGCAAGGCAAACGAATGTACTTCTGGTGTACAAAAATGCAATGCTGCTGTTGGTCTGATCAAGGTGTGAGGATTCATGGACAATACACTGCCCTATTTGTTAATTTGATCAGCTAGGCATTATTCCACCTTGGAACTGGAGAGAACCTTTGTATTCACTGTGGATGACTTTCAATGCAATGTGTAAATCCTGATGAACTTTACAATTATTTGTTTTATTTTTATTGTGACAGTGTGAGGCAGGCTATTTTATATTTTAATGTCTATTCAAATCATATTCTTTGTTTTCAGATGGCTGCTACCATTCATTGGACACATGGGAATCTGCACCTCTTCTGGTATCATCCGTGACTTTGCTGGGCCCTACTTTGTCTCTGTGAGTACTTCTGTTCTTCCTCTCCTCTCTTCGGTTCTTTCTTTCCTCCTCTCTTATTTTCTTTCTGTTCTTCCTCTCAAGCGGCTGAAGGAAATTGACACACAATTTGGTTGAAATCCTAACAGGCCTAGCTAGACACACTACACACACTGGCATAGATTTAGGGCCCATTTCCCAAAACCAGATTAAGCCTACTCCTGAAGATGAATCTTGGTCAGTGGGAAACCGCCGTCACTGTTCCAGAATGTTGAGTTTCGTCTTTAATACTTGTTTTCCCAGACGTCATAAGAGTTTGGGACCGGCGGCAAGTATACATTGGAGCTGGCTTCAAACCACATTGAAATATCTCTCGGCTGCCTGGAGAGGGAGTGAACTATAGATTTATATACAGTGCATTCAGAAAATATTCGGACCCCTTGACTTTTTCTGCATTTTGTTACATTACAGCCTTATTCTAAAATGTATTAAGTAACTGTTTTTCCTTATCAATCTACACACAATACCCCATAAAGATAAAGCAAAACAGGTTTTTAGAAATGTTTGCAAATGTATTCAAAATCAAAACGGATACCTTATTTACGTGAGTATTCAGACCTTTTGCTATGCGACTTGAAATTGAGCTCAGGTGCTTCCTGTTTAGGGCTGTCCCTGACAACAAAAAAATCTTGATCAACTGAAAGTTGTCTTTTCTTTCGACCAAACTTTTTGATTTTTTTAAACGTATTTTTCTATTATATAGACACGTGTTTTTAATGAAATCAACTAAACTCAGCAGTTCATAAATATTTGTATGAACATAACAAGATTCAACAACTGAGACATAAACTAAACAAGTTCCACAAACATGTGACTAACAGAATCAAAAGTCAAAATCAAAAGTAACAGTCCGTGTCTAGTGTGGCCACCATCTGCATTAAGTACTGCAGTGAATCTCCTCATCCTGGACTGCACCAGATTTGCCAGGTCTTGGTGGAAGAGTGGGGTAACATCTCACAGCAAGGCACCTGCAATTTCCAGGACTTGGGGGCCCTAGCCCTCATCCTCCGATCCAACAGCTCCCAGATGTGCTCAATGGGATTGAGATCTGGGTTCTTCGCTGGCCATGGCAGAACACTGACATCCTTGTCTTGCAGGAAATCATGCACAGAACGAGCAGTATGGCTGGTGGCATTGTCATGCTGGAGGGTCATGTCAGGATGAGCCTGCAGGAAGGGTACTACATGAGGCATGCTGCAATGATGAGGGAGGAGGATGTCTTCACTATAACACACAGCGTTAAGATTGCCTGCAATGACAACAAGCTCAGTCCGATGATGCTGTGACACACCGCCCCAGACCATGACGGACCCTCCACCTTCAAATCAATCCCGCTCCAGAGTACAGGCCTCGGTGTAAAGCTCATTCCTTCGACGATAAATGCAAATCCAACCTTCACCCCTGGTGAGACAAAACCGCGTCACGTCAGTGAAGAGCACTTTTTGCCAGTCTTGTCTGGTCCAGCGACGGTTGGTTTGTGCCAACGTTGTTGCCGGTGATGTCTGGTGAGGACCTGCCTTACAACAGGCCTACAAGCCCTCAGTCCAGCCTCTCTCAGCCTATTGCGAACAGTCAGAACACTGATGGAGGGATTGTGCGTTCCTGGTGTAACTTGGGCAGTTGTTGCCATCCTGTATCTGTCCCGCAGGTGATGTTCAGATGTACCGAACCTGTGCAAGTGTTATCCTCTGCTACTGCAAGGAAAATCAGCTGTCCGTCCTGTCTCCCTGTAGTGCGGTCTTAGGCATCTCACAGTACGGACATTGCAATTTATTGCCCTGGCCACATCTGCAGTCATCATGCCTCCTTGCAGCATGCCTAAGGCACGTTCACGCAGATGAGCAGGGACCCTGGGCATCTTTCTTTTAGTGTTTTTCAGAGGCAGTAGAAAGACCTCTTTAGTGTCCTAAGTTTTCTTAACTGTGACCTTAATTGCCTACTGTCTGTAAGCTGTTAGTGTCTTAACGACCATTCCACAGGTCCATGTTCATTCATTGTTTATGGTTCATTGAACAAGCATGGGAAACAGTGTTTAAACTCTTTACATTAAGATCTGTGAAGGTATTAGGATTTTTATGAATTATGTTTGAAAGATAGGGTCCTGAAAAAGGAAGTATCTTTTTTTGCTGAGTTTATATGCATTGAGCTTGTCTTATGCTTAAGGTTTGATGAAATAAGACATGCCTCAAGAGGGCACCAGAGATCTAGATAACCAGAAGAAAAAACCTTAACCTGGCCCAACTTTTCTCCTCCTGCTCTTGCTGGCTTTCGCAGATTCTGCCATTACTCTCCTGAAGTTGCCGGTAATGGGCTACCCGAGGAGTCGGCAACATTTCTCATGTGGAATGCCAATTTATCTTACCATTTCTATCGTTCTGCTTGCCTGTTATGGTTTTCATATGCATATTTGTGAAACTGTTTAATTTAATTTATAATATCTCAGTCATTGTCATGTGCTTAATCAAAATTATATCCAAATCTTAAACTAAAAAGTAACTTCTATTGCTATTGCCAACTATTTGAAAAATAGCATACATAAAGCCAGCAAATAACAATGTTATATCCTGCAGGTAGAAAATATCAGGCTAAAAATAAATATCCTATAAATCACATTGGTTACACATGGCCTGTCTGCAATGAACTTGAAACTTTTTATTAACTTGGGTCAGTCTGAAGCTTGCACTAGCAAACTTGCAACATTGTATAACATATTCTGGGCCTCAGTTTCTCGTGTCAGTGAGCTCGGGACAGACACAGCTGTAGGATATTTGCGCAAGGGATAAGAAGCAGTGCTTGACCTGGGCAGGAGCTCACTGGAGCCGAGTACCGGAACCTCATTGTCTTACATTTTTCCCTTTCACGCTGAGTAGTTATCAAAAGGGAGAGAGCTGGAAAGATTTTTCAAATACATTGGCATTCTCTCAACCTACTTCATGAGGTAATCACCTGGAGTACATTTCAATTAACAGGTGTGCCTTGTTAAAACCTCTATGGGCTAGGTGGCCCACTAGAGGGATAATAAAGACAACTTCCTGTGAAATTGGAGAGCACCAAATTCAAATGACAAAATCATTATATAAAACATTCATGGATATACAAGTGTCTTACAACATTTAAAAGCTTAACTTCTTGTTAAGGCTTTACGGGGAAAGCATACCATGCGATTATCTGAGGACAGCGCCCCACATCAAACTACTTTTTCAACCAGCACCGGCTTCACAAAAAATCACAAATAGCGATAAAATAAATAATTTACCTTTGAAGATCTTTCTCTGTTTGCAGTCCCAAGGGTCCCAGCTACACACTTGTTTTTTTTGTTTGATAAAGTCCTTTATATCCAAAAAAAAGTCAGTTTAGTTGGTGCCATTGATTTCAGTAATCCACTCCTTCAACATGCATACAAAGGAATCCAAAAAGCTACCTGTAAACTTCGTCCAAACAAGTGAAACAATGTTTCTACTCAATCCTTAGGTACCTTAATATGTAAATAAATTATAATATTTCAGGTGGAAAAACGGTGTTCAATAGGAAAGAAAAATAACAAAGAGTGCGCGCCAAAAGCCTAGCTTTCCTGATGACAACACCTTGGACAACACCTTGTTTTTCAAAAAACAAGCCTGAAACCCTGTATAAAGACTGACATCTAGTGGAAGCCATAGGAACTGCAATCTGGGAGGAATTTTGATATAGACCCATAGACTTCCATTGGAATGGCCTGTGACCGCCCCCCTCAAAAAAAAAAATTTATGGATGGATTTTCCTCAGGTTTTCGCCTGCCATATCAGTTCTGTTATACTCCAACATTATTTTAACAGTTCTAGAAACTTCAAGGTGTTTTCTATCTAATTCTACCAATTATATTCATATCCTAGCCTCTGGGCCTGAGTAACAGGCAGTTGACTTTAGGCACGTCAGTCTGGCAGAAATTCAGTATACTGCCCCCTCGCTCGAAGAAGTTAAAAGCCAATTTGTGGAATTCCTTTCCTTAATGCGTTTGAGTCAATCAGTTGTGTTGTGACGAGGTAGGTGTGGTATACAGAAGATAGCCCTATTTGGTAAAAGACCAAGTCCATATTATGGCAAGAACAGCTCAAATAAGCAAAGGGAAGCGGCAGTCCATTACTTTTAGACATGAAGATCAAACAATACGGAAAATTAAGGACTTTGAAAGTTTCTTCAAGTGCGGTCGGAAAAACCATAAAGCGCTATGATGAAACTGGCTCTCATGAGTACCACCACAGGAATGGAAGACCCAGAGTTACCTCGGCTGCAGAGGAAAAATTCATTATTGCTACCAGCCTCAGAAATTGCAGTCCAAATAAATGCTTCACAGAGTTCAAGTAACAGACAAATCTCAACATCAACTGTTCAAAGGAGACTTATTTTTTTAAATTCCCACCTTTATTTTACCAGTTAGGCTAGAGAACAAGCTCTGATTTACAACTGCGACCTGGCCAGGGTAAAGCAAAGCAGTGCGACACAAACAACACAGTTACACATGGAATAAATCAGACCTTCATGGTCGAATCGCTGCAAATAAACCACTCCTAAAAGACACCAATAAGAAGAAGACACTACCTTGGGCCAAGAAACACGAGCAACGAACAATTAGACCGGTGGAACTATGTCCTTTGGTCTGGAGTTCAAATTGGAGATTTTTGGTTCCAACCGCTGTGTCTTTGTGAGACGCGATGTGGGTGAACGGATGATCTCCGCATTTGTATTTCCCACTGTAAAGCATGGACGAGTGGGTGTTATGGTGCTTTGTTGGTGACACTGTCTGTGATTGTTTTAGATTTCAAGGCACACATAACCAGCAAGGCTACCACAGCGATACGCCATCCCGTCTGGTTTGTGTTTAGTGGGACTATCATTTGTTTTTCAGCAGGACAATGACCCAACACACCTCCAGGCTGTATAAGGGCTATTTGACCATGAAGGAGAGTGATGGAGTGCTGCATCAGATTACATGGCCTCCACAATCCTCCAACCTCAACCAAATTGAGATGGTTTTGGAAGACTCGGACAGCAGCGAGAAGGAAAAGCAGCGAGTAAGTGCTCAGTATATGTGGGAACTCCTTCAAGACTGTTGGAAAAGCATTTCAGGTGAAGCTGGTTGAGAGAATGCCAAGAGTGTGCAAAGCTGTCATCAACACAAAGGGTGGTTATTTGAAGAATCTCAAATATAAAATATTTTGATTTGTTTAACGCTTTTTTTGGGTTACAACTTGATTCCATGTGTTGTCATAGTTTTGATGTCTTCACTATTATTATACAATGTAGAAAATTGTAAAAATCAAGAAAAACCCTTGAATGAGTAGGTGTTCTCAAACTTTTGACTGTGTGTGTACAATTGAAGTCGGAAGTTTACATAATCTGAGTTTAAATGCATTTGGCTAAAGTGTTTCACAATTCCTGACATTTAATCCTTGTAAAATTCCCTGTTTTAGGTCAGTTAGGATCATCACTTTTATTTTAAGAATGTGAAATGTCAGAATAATAGTAGAATGATTTATTTCTTTCATCACATTCCCAGTGGGTCAGAAGTTTACATACACTCAATTAGTATTTGGTAGTATTGCCTTTAAATTGTTTAACTTGGGTCCCACAATAAGTTGGGTGAATTATGGCCCATTCCTCCTGACAGAGCTTGTGTAACTGAGTCCGGTTTGTAGGCCTTCTTGCTCGCACTCACCTTTTCAGTTCTGCCCAGAAATGTTCTATAGGATTGAGGTCAGGGCTTTGTGATGACCACTCCAATACCTTGACTTTGTTGTCCTTAAGCCATTTTGCCACAACTTTGGAAGTATGCTTGGGGTCATTGTCCGTTTGGAAGACCCATTCCAATTGCACTCCTGCGACCAAGCTTTAACTTCCTGACTGATGTCTTGAGATGTTGCTTCAATATATCCACAGAATTCTCCTGTCTCATGATGCCATCTATTTTGTGAAGTACACCAGTCCCTCCTGCAGCAAAGCACCTACACAACATGATGCTGCCACCCACGTGATGCTGCCACCCATGTGCATGGTTGGGATGGTGTTCTTCAGCTTGCAAGCATCCCCCTTTTCCTCCAAACATAATGATGGTCATTATGGCCAATCAGCTCTATTTTTGTTTCATCAGACCAGAGGACATTTCTCCAAAAAGTACGATCTTTGTCTCCATGTGCATTTGCAAACCGTAGTCTGGCTTTTTTTATGGCGATTTTACTGTGGATATAGATAATTTTGTACCTGTTTCCTCCAGCATATTCACTTTGCTGTCGTTCTAGGATTGATTTGCACTTTTCACACCAAAGTACGTTCATCTCCTGAGCGCTATGATGGCTGCGTGGTCCCATGGTGTTTATATTTGCGATCTTGGCTGATTTCTTTTGATTTTCCCATGTCAAGCAAAGAGGCACTGAGTTTGAAGGTAGGCTTTGAAATGCATCACTCAAATGATGTCAATTAGCCTATCAGAAGCTTTAAAGCCATGCCATCATTTTCTGGAATTTTCCAAGCTGTTTAAAGACAGTCAACTTAGTGGATGTAAACTTATCACCCACTGGAATTGTGATACAGTGAAATAATCCATAATAATCCAGGTTTCATTACATACAGCCGAGAAGAACTACTGTATATAAGATCAGCGTCAACTCACCATCAGTACGACCAAGAATATGACTTTCGCGAAGCGGATCCTGTGTTCTGCCTTTCAACCAGGACAACGGAATGGATCCCAGCCGGCGACCCAAAAAACGACTCCGTAAAAGAGGGAAACGAGGCGGTCTTCTGGTCAGACTACGTAGACGGGCACATCGTGCCCCACTTCCTAGCATTCTTCTCGCCAATGTCCAGTCTCTTGACAACAAGGTTGATGAAATCCGAGCAAGGGTAGCATTCCAGAGGGACATCAGACTGTAACGTTCTGTGCTTCACGGAAACATGGCTCACTGGAGAGACGCTCTCGGTGGCGGTGCAGCCAGCGGGTTTCTCCACGCATCGCGCCGACAGAAACAAACGCCTTTCTGGTAAGAAGAGGGGCGGGGGCGTATGCCTTATGGCTAACGAGACATGGTGTGATCACAGAAACATACAGGAACACAAATCCTTCTGTTCACCTGATTTAGAATTCCTCACAATCAAATGCAGACCGCATTATCTACCAAGAGAATTCTCTTCGATTATAATCACAGCCGTATATATCCCCCCCCCCCAAGCAGACACATTGATGGCTCTGAACAAACTTTATTTGACTCTTTGCAAGCTGGAATCCATACATCCTGAGGCTGCATTCATTGTAGCTGGGGATTTTAACAAGGCTAATCTGAAAACAAGACTCCCTAAAATGTACCAGCATATCGATTGCGCCACCAGGGCTGGCAAAAACTTGGATCACTGTTATTCTAACTTCCGCGACGCATATAATGCCCTGCCCCACCCCCCCCTTTCGGAAAAGCTGACCACAACTCCATTTTGCTGATCCCTGCCTACAGACAGAAACTGAAACAAGAAGCTCCCACGCTGAGGTCTGTCCAACGCTGGTCCGACCAAGCTGATTCCACACTCCAAGACTGCTTCCATCACGTGGATTGGGACATGTTTCGTATTGCGTCAGGCAACAACATTGACGAATACGCTGATTCGGTGTGCGAGTTCATTAGAACGTGCATTGAAGATGTCGTTCCCATAGCAATGATTTAAAACCTTCCCTAACCAGAAACCGTGGATTGATGGCAGCATTCGCGTGAAACTGAAAGCGCGAACCACTGCTTTTAATCAGGGCAAGGTGACTGGTAATATGACTGAATACAAACAGTGCAGCTATTCCCTCCGTAAGGCTATCAAACAAGCTAAGCGTCAGTATAGAGACAAAGTAGAATCTCAATTCAACGGCTCAGACACGAGGTATGTGGCAGGGTCTACAGTCAATCACGGACTATAAGAATAAATCCAGCTCAGTCACGGACCAGGATGTCTTGCTCCCAGGCAGGCTAAATAACTTTTTTTGCCCGCTTTGAGGACAATACAGTGCCACTGACACGGCCTGCAACGGAAACATGCGGTCTCTCCTTCACTGCAGCCGAGGTGAGTAAAACATTTAAACGTGTTAACCCTCGCAAGGCTGCAGGCCCAGACGGCATCCCCAGCCACGCTCTCAGAGCATGAGTAGACCAGCTGGCTGGTGTGTTTACGGACATAATCAATCCCTATACCAGTCTGCTGTTCCCACATGCTTCAAGAGGGCCACCATTGTTCCTGTTCCCAAGAAAGCTAAGGTAACTGAGCTAAACAACTACCGCCCCGTAGCACTCACTTCCGTCATCATGAAGTGCTTTGAGAGACTAGTCAAGGACCATATCACCTCCACCCTACCTGACACCCTTGACCCACTCCAATTTGCTTACCGCACAAATAGGTCCACAGACGACGCAATCTCAACCACACTGCCCTAACCCATCTGGACAAGAGGAATACCTATGTGAGAATGCTGTTCATCGACTACAGCTCAGCATTTAACACCATAGTACCCTCCAAGCTCGTCATCAAGTTCGAGACCCTGGGTCTCGACCCCGCCCTGTGCAACAGGGTACTGGACTTCCTGACTGGCCTCCCCCAGGTGGTGAGGGTAGGCAACAACATCTCCACCCCGCTGATCCTCAACACTGGGGCCCCACAAGGGTGCGTTCTGAGCCATCTCCTGTACTCCCTGTTCACCCACGACTGCGCGGCAACGCACGCCTCCAACTCAATCATCAAGTTTGCGGACGACACAACAGTGGTAGGCTTGATTACCAACGACGACGAGACGGCCTACAGGGAGGAGGTGAGGGCCCTCGGAGTGTGGTGTCAGGACAATAACCTCACACTCAACGTCAAACTAAGGAGATGATTGTGGACTTCAGGAAACAGCAGAGGGAACACCCCCCTATCCACATCGATGGAACAGTAGTGGAGAGGGTAGTAAGTTTTAAGTTCCTCGGCATACACATCACAGACAAACTGAATTGGTCCACTCACACAGACAGCATCGTGAAGAAGGCGCAGCAGCGCCTCTTCAACATCAGGAGGCTGAAGAAATTCAGCTTGTCACCAAAAGCACTCACAAACTTCTACAGATGCACAATCGAGAGCATCCTGGCAGGCTGTATCACCGTCTGGTACGGCAACTGCTCCGCCCACAACCGTAAGGCTCTCCAGAGGGGTAGTGAGGTCTGCACAACACACTGACACACTGACTCAACTCCAGCCACTTCAATAATGGGAATTGATGGGAAAGGATGTAAAATATATCACAAGCCACTTTAAACAATGCTACCTAATATAATGTTTACATACCCTACATCATTCATCTCATATGTATACGTATATACTGTACTCTATCATCTTCTGCATCCTTATGTAATACATGTATCACTAGCCACTTTAACTATGCCACTTTGTTTACATACTCATCTCATATGTATATACTGTACTCGATACCATCTACTGTATCTTGCTTATGCTGCTCTGCACCATCACTCATTCATATCTTTATGTACATTTTCTTTATCCCCTTACACTGTGTATAAGAAATTAGTTTTGGAATT
Organism: Oncorhynchus masou masou; assembly: GCF_036934945.1. NCBI lineage: Eukaryota > Metazoa > Chordata > Actinopteri > Salmoniformes > Salmonidae > Oncorhynchus > Oncorhynchus masou. The sequence goes on along the minus strand of NC_088223.1, from coordinate 29,610,898 downwards.
GTTAGTTAGATTACTTGTTGGTTATTACTGCATTGTCGGAACTGGAAGCACAAGCATTTCGCTACATTAACATCTGCTAACCATGTGTATGTGACAAATAAAATTTGATTTGAACCGACTTGCCAAAACTATAGTTTGTTAACAAGAATTTTGTGAAGTGGTTGAAACACTTCATTTGGAGTCATTAAAACTAGTTCATTTAAACTTCAACTGTATGTATGTGTGTATAATATATGTACACTACCGGTCATACTTTTGGGGTCACTTAGAAATGTCGTTGTTTTGAAAGAAAGGCAACTTTTTTTTTGTCAATTTTAAAATCACATCAACACTGATCAGAAATTCAGTGTGGACATTGATAATGTTGTAAATGACTATTGTAGTTGGAAACAGCAGCTTTTTAATGGAATATCTACATAGACCCACAGAGGCCCATTATCAGCAACCATCACTCACTCCTGTGTTCCAGTGGCATGTTGTGTTAGCTAATCCAAGTTTATCATTTTGAAAGGCTAATTGATCATTAGAAAACCCTTTTGCATTTAAGTTAGCACAGATGAAAAGTGTTGTGCTGATTTAAAGAAGCAATAAAACTGCCCTTTAGACTAGTTTAGTATCTGGAGCATCAGCATTTGTGGGTTTGATTACATGCTCAAAATGGCCAGAAACAAGGGACTTTCTTCTGGAACTCGTCAGTCTATTCTTGTTTTGAGAAATGAAGGCTTTTCCATGCGAGAAATTGCCAAGAAACTGAAGATCTCGTACAACGCTGTGCACTACTCCCTTCACAGAACAGCGCAAACTGGCTCTAACCAGAATAGAAAGAGGAGTGGGGGAGGCCCCGGTGCACGACTGAGCAATTGTGGAAAGGGCCTTGGTCAGGGAGGTGACCAAGAACCTGATGGTCACTCTGACAGATCCTGAGTTCCTCTGTGGAGATTGGAGAACCTTCCAGAAGGGCAACCATCTCTGCAGCACTCCAGCAATCAGGCCTTTATGGTAGAGTGGCCAGACGGAAGCCACTCCTCAGTAAAAGGCAAATGAGAGCTTGCTTGGAGTTTGCCAAAAGGCACCTAACCATGAGAAACAAGATTCTCTGGTCTGATGAAACCAAGATTGAACTCTGGCCTGAATGCCAGGTGTAATTTCTGGAGGAAACCTGGCACCATCCCTATGGTGAAGCATGGTCATATTGTATAGTATTGGTCACATACACGTGGTTAGCAGATGTTCTTGTGAGTGTAGTGAAATGCTTGTGTATAGTGAAATACTTGTGGTGGCAGCATCATGCTGTAGGGATGTTTGTCAGTGGCAGGGTCTGGAAGACTAGTCAGGATCAAAAGAAAGATGAATGGAGCAAAGTACAGAGAGATCCTTGATGAAAACCTGCTCGGGTCCTCAGGCTGGGGCAAAGGATCCCTTTCCAACAGGACAATAACTCTAAGCACACAACCAAGACAACGCAGGAGTGGCTTTGGGACAAGTCTCTGAATGTCCTTGAGTGGCCCAGCCAGAGCCCAGATTTGAACGCGAACAAACATCTCTGGAGACGTGAAAATAGCTGTGCAGTGACACTCCCCATCCAACCTGACAGAGCTTTAGAGGATCTGTGGAAAGTAATAAGAGAAACTCCCCAAATCAAAGTTTATTTGTGAGGTGTGCTGAATACAACAGGTGTAGACCTTAGTGAAATGCTTACTGACAGGATGTAACCAATAGTGCAAAAAACGGTATTAGGTGAACAATAGGTAAGTAAAGAAATAAAAACAACAGTAAAAAGACAGGCTATAAAAGTAGCGAGGCTTCATGCAGACACTGGTTAGTCAGGCTGATTTGAGGTAGTATGTACATGTAGAAATGGTTAAAGTGACTATGCATATATGATAAACAGAGTAGCAGTAGCGTAAAAGAGGGGTTGGCGGGTAGTGGGTGGGACACAATGCAGGTAGCCCGGTTAGCCAATGTGCGGGGGGCACTGGTTGGTCGGCCCAATTTGAGGTAGTGTGAACATGAATGTATAATTAAAGTGACTGCATATATGATAAACAGAGAGTAGCAGCAGTGTAAAAAGAGGTGGTGGGGGGAGGCACACAATGCAAATAGTCCAGGTAGCCATTTGATTACCTGTTCAGGAGTCTTATGGCTTGGGGTAAAAACTGTTGAGATGCCTTTTTGTCCTAGACTTGGCACTCTGGTGCCAAATGCTGGTGTGCCACGCTTGTAGCGTCATACCCAAGAAGACTTGAGGCTGTAATCGCTGCCAAAGGTGCTTCAACAAAGTACTGAGTAAAGGGACTAGACTGGGGACTAGGTTTCAAGAGAAGATGTGTGTTTGCTCACACATTGTCCTTCCTGGGAGAACTTGTCAGGGACATAGAAGTCCCCTCAGGGATCAATAGAGTTCAATTTGGTCCGTTAACTCCCTGACGCTCCCCTACATGCACACTTGTTGGCCCCAAAAAGATAATCCATTATTTGTGATTGCTAAATTGAAGAAAAAAAATCTATACCAATAGGATTATCCTGGTGTGTACAGGGTGAAAAACTAGACCACCCCTCCACCATGAGTATGTTTGTTCTCACTCAGGGATGGGAAACTGGGGTCGCGGCCCCCCTTTGTAGGTCCGCTGATCAATTTCCATTTTTTTCAGGGGGAACTCAATCGGGGTCTCAACTTGCTCTTGTTAGAATAGTGGAATACTATAGTTTTCCCCTGCTATGTTAGCCACTGACAGTCACTCAATTCGCTCATGTCAGATAAACCTTGTTTCTTCTTCGAGCCAGCTATCTAAACTTGTAGTAATCAGGCTCGAATTACCGACCGGGTGGCCCCATTGATTCACTTCTGTCCCCCAAAAGGCTAGGGCCGGCTCTGACTGCATGTGTGGGTATGGATGTTGGTATGCAGACCCTCGAGCCACTGCGGTCCCTCATAATGCGTTCCAGTGGAGGCTGCTGAGGGGAGGATGGCTGGAATGGAGTGAATGGTATCAAACACGTGAAAATCATGTTTGAGTCCTTTCACTCCATTCTACCCTCCACTGATGAGTTTGGATTTTGTGTGGCCCCCAACCCCGTCAAAGTTGCCTATCCCTGTTGTACCTAGACGTTGACTTTGTCTTTGTGGCGTTTGGAAGATCCCAGTTATAAGCTTTGTATCTGTTCACTAGTTTTAATGGCCTCATTGGGAATTCCATGATCTAATGCACCTCTGCCCCCTGTCCATGTTTTGTATTCCACACCCAGCCAGCCTGGTTGGCAGAGTCGTAATAAAATAGGTTTATAAATACAGAGATTCTGTGTTTAACACTCAAGGGTGTTTCATGGTTAAATAAATAAGGACAGTAAGTGAAACTGCCCCAGGGGACAACAAGTGGGGTATACTGTAGCGCGCGCGCACACACACACACACACACCAATGCTATTACCTCCTGGGTGGTCTTTATCTGCTTCCTGTATTACTTAAACAACAAACCATATAAGGTGTTGATCTGTTGATTTTATGAAAATTCATATACCCCAAAAACTGCACTTTAGGATGATTTAACATTTTGTTTTTGCATCATTCAATAGGTTTGATATAATGAACACATGACCATTTATATTGCATATTGTTTTCTTTTTGTTTTATTGCAGGAAGACAACATGGCCTTTGGGAGACCAACAAAGTAAGTGAATAGAATGTTCGTGGGAGGTGTTAATCTTATCTTGATGCCTGAAATGTTTGTCCTCTTCATGGTCAAATCAGTAGAGGGATATGAAAACCTCAGCATCTTTTCTCAACATACAGTGGGGTCCCAAATTATTGCCACCCTTGATAAAGATGAGCAATAATGACTGTATAAAATAAATCAGATTCTGGGCTATATAGTATGCAACAAAAAAAAGTGATATTCTATTTTATACTAATGCAATTAGAATAATCCTGAATGAATTATGATCAGTGAGAAAGTTACAGATGGTAAAAGATCATATCACTAAGACATGCTAACCTTCCCTGTTATTGTAATGGTGAGAGGTTAGCATGTCTTTGGGGTTTGATGTTTGAACCTCAAACTTTCTCACTTATCATTGCTTCTTTCAGGATTATCCGTAATCATGGTAGCATCCCTATTTAATGTTGAAGTGTTTAGTGATATTCTTATTTACAATAAAAGTGACTCGAAAATGACACATTATTTACCATTCATTTCTATTTGGCACAAAATCTGAAACACAACCAAAACAAACTGCAAATGCATCCAATAAATTTGTAATCCCACGTTTGATGTAGTCATTGCAATATACAGATATACATATACAATATACAGAGTGTCCAAAACATTAGGAACACCTTCCTAATAATGAGTTGCACTCCCCCTTTTTGCCCTCAGAACAGCCTCAATTCGTTGGGACATGGGCTCTACAAGGTGTCAAAAGCGTTCCACAGGGATGCTGACCCATATTGACTCCAATGAGACTTTGCTGGATTTTCTTTGGGTGGTGGACTTTTCTTGATACACACAGTAAACTGTTGCGCCTGGAAAAACTCAGCAGTGTTGCATTTCTGGCACCTAATACCATACCCTGTTTAAAGGCACTTCAATATTTCGTCTTTCCCATTCACCCTCTGAATGGCACACATACACAATCCATGTCTCAAGGCTTAAAAATCTTTCTTGTCTCCTCCCCTTCATCAACACTGATTGAAGTGGATTTAACAAGAGACCTCAAAAAGGGATCGTAGTTTTCACCTGGATTCATCTGGTCACTCTGTGTCATGGAAAGAGCTGGTGTTTCTAATGTTTTGTACACTGAGTGTAGCTCAGTATTTGAATTAGTTATTTTATACAGTCATTATTGCTAATCTTTATCAAGGGTGTCAATCATTTCGGGCCACACAGTATCTTGAATTAAAGCACTTCTGAGAGAGAATATTGGTGCAGAGCAGTTAACTTGGACCCAGATCTATTTGTCCTGTATACCCAACTCAAGACAGCACAAACAGATCTAGGACCAGTAGCTTTAGTTTCTGATAGAAGATCTATGTATTTGAAGGTACTGGATGCTGGACGTAGCCAAGGTGTATGCTAGTGGCTCCAACGCCTGGGACACAGCAGTGCATGACGCCTCAGAAGAGTACAAAAACAGAATGGTAAGGAATTGTGGGTGTAAGGTTGCAACTGGAAGGTTGTCGGTTTGAATTCAAATTCTGGTGGTGTTCTAGGTATCGTAGATGCCATCTCGTGCCTTTGAGCAAAGTACTTAACCCCTAAACTGTTCCAGGGGTACTGCACCGTACTAACTTTGATTATACTTCTCTCTCCCCAGCACAACCTCTGCTGTGACAACTGTCACTCCCATGTGGCCATGGCTCTGAACCTGATGCGCTATGAGAACAAGACCTCATGGAACATGATCAACCTCTGTCTGCTTTCCCTAGTCCACGGAAAACATGTCAGGTACTGACATACTGACTTTCTGTCTTTGTCTGCTCTCCCTCTGCTACAGCAAACACATCTGGTACTGACTGTTTCTGTCTTTGTCTGCTCTCCCTCTGCTACAGCAAACACGTCAGGTACTGACTGTTTCTGTCTTTGTCTGTTCTCACTCTGCTACAGCAAACACGTCAGGTACTGACTGTTTCTGTCTTTGTCTGTTCTCACTCTGCTACAGCAAACACGTCAGGTACTGACATACTGACTGTTTCTGTCTTTGTCTGCTCTCCCTCTGCTACAGCAAACACGTCAGGTACTGACTGTTTCTGTCTGTCTGCTCTCACTCTGCTACAGCAAACACGTCAGGTACTGACATACTGACTGTTTCTGTCTTTGTCTGCTCTCACTCTGCTACAGCAAATACGTCAGGTACTGACATACTGACTGTTTCTGTCTTTGTCTGCTCTCACTCTGCTACAGCAAACACGTCAGGTACTGACTGTTTCTGTCTTTGTCTGCTCTCACTCTGCTACAGCAAACACGTCAGGTACTGACTGTTTCTGTCTTTGTCTGTTCTCACTCTGCTACAGCAAACACGTCAGGTACTGACATACTGACTGTTTCTGTCTTTGTCTGCTCTCACTCTGCTACAGCAAACACGTCTGGTACTGACTGTTTCTGTCTGTCTGCTCTCACTCTGCTACAGCAAACACGTCAGGTACTGACTGTTTCTGTCTGTCTGCTCTCACTCTGCTACAGCAAACACGTCAGGTACTGACATACTGACTGTTTCTGTCTTTGTCTGCTCTCACTCTGCTACAGCAAATACGTCAGGTACTGACATACTGACTGTTTCTGTCTTTGTCTGCTCTCACTCTGCTACAGCAAACACGTCAGGTACTGACATACTGACTGTTTCTGTCTTTGTCTGCTCTCACTCTGCTACAGCAAACACGTCAGGTACTGACTGTTTCTGTCTTTGTCTGCTCTCACTCTGCTACAGCAAACACGTCAGGTACTGACTGTTTCTGTCTTTGTCTGCTCTCACTCTGCTACAGCAAACACGTCAGGTACTGACTGTTTCTGTCTTTGTCTGCTCTCACTCTGCTACAGCAAACACTTCAGGTACTGACTGTTTCTGTCTTTGTCTGCTCTCACTCTGCTACAGCAAATACGTCAGGTACTGACATACTGACTGTTTCTGTCTTTGTCTGCTCTCACTCTGCTACAGCAAACACGTCTGGTACTGACTGTTTCTGTCTTTGTCTGCTCTCACTCTGCTACAGCAAACACGTCAGGTACTGACTGTTTCTGTCTGTCTGCTCTCACTCTGCTACAGCAAACACGTCAGGTACTGACATACTGACTGTTTCTGTCTTTGTCTGCTCTCCCTCTGCTACAGCAAACATGTCAGGTACTGACATACTGACTGTTTCTGTCTTTGTCTGTTCTCACTCTGCTACAGCAAACACGTCAGGTACTGACATACTGACTGTTTCTGTCTTTGTCTGCTCTCACTCTGCTACAGCAAACACGTCAGGTACTGACTGTTTCTGTCTGTCTGCTCTCACTCTGCTACAGCAAATACGTCAGGTACTGACTGTTTCTGTCTTTGTCTGCTCTCACTCTGCTACAGCAAATACGTCAGGTACTGACTGTTTCTGTCTTTGTCTGCTCTCACTCTGCTACAGCAAATACGTCAGGTACTGACTGTTTCTGTCTTTGTCTGCTCTCACTCTGCTACAGCAAACACGTCAGGTACTGACATACTGACTGTTTCTGTCTTTGTCTGCTCTCACTCTGCTACAGCAAACACGTCAGGTACTGACATACTGACTGTTTCTGTCTTTGTCTGCTCTCCCTCTGCTACAGCAAACACGTCAGGTACTGACATACTGCTGCAGAAATGGTTCAAGTCAAAAGAATCTCCTGCATTTGCATTGTTCAGATTTACCACAGTGTGACACAACTTTTCTTACTTATGCTCCACAAAGCCATGCGAGGTAGGGCTAGATATTGGGGATGTGTAATCTCTGGGTCCCATGACCTGATGGTTATGATGTCACTGAATTTCCTCTGAATACAGGGAATCCTGAGAGACAGAAGGACAGAGGGCCTCCTGATGATTTTGTGGAGATATTAGGATTGAGTCTGATGGATGAGCAGTATCTTGTGGTTGAAGGAATGTGACAGCTCGTTCTCATGCCCCCTCCTGTGAGAGTGGTAATGGCCACTAGTCTTCCCACTAGCATACTACCTAGATACAGTTCCTATTTCTGCAACTTTTAAAAACCTGTGATTCTCCAGGAAGGATTTGTTGTTGCAATTAATTGAATCTATTTACTACATTGGAGTGTATCCAGGATTATAATTCTCAATACTCTGCTATAAACAAGTGATGCTTCATATCTTGTATAATATCTGAGTCTAATTTAACAGCTTTTATCTGCAGCTTTATTAAAATATGTATTTTTCTTTGAACTCGATTGACAATTATGTTTAGACCTGTTTTAATGATGGCTCTTTTTGAAACGGGATTATAGATTTCAGATAATCTCATTAAGTGTGTTGGATTATTTGGATACTTCCTGCAGTTGCCATGGTAACCTCTGTGGAACCCTGGACTCATAACTCTGGATTGCAGATGGGAATGAAATGCATGATGTTCTAGAATGCTCATTTGTTCATTTGTGTTCTAGAATGTGAACCCATACCATGTATTCATGCAATCTGAGTGCGTATGCATGCTTCTATGCACTAAGCTCCTGGCCTGGCTGGAGTTTAGCGGTTGCCGTGGCGACTGCCTGAGCCTCGGCGTAATTGATTACGTGCATGCGATCTCTAACATATGCTGCCACGACAACGGGGGAAATTATGTGAAGAATCAGATTTTGACTCGGTCACTCCTCAGACCTCAGCTATGATGACTTACGTCTTGTTGTTGTTCCAGAAAGCCAATGTCTCTCTCGCTCTCTCCCTCCCTCTTCCTCTGCTCCTCATCTGTATCGCCCACTCTCTTTGCCCTCCCCTCTCTGTCTTTCTCTCCCTATTTCCAGCTGTGCAGGGTTCTTGAAGACCTGGCTTCCCTTCCTCATGTTGCTGGGCATTATCCTGACTGTGGCTCTAACCATTAACCTGCGGTGACCAACCAACCAGGTGGGAGGACACAGCTTACAGGGTGGAAAGGGGGAGGGACTCCTTGCAGGAGGGGGATGAGGGAGATGGGGGTTGAGTGAGGTGAGAGCACACACGGGGAGGGGGGACCCCCCCTGCAGGTTGGAAGTTGAGGTGGGAGGTGTCACTCTACACCTACTCTGCTTGTGAGGACCGAGCGGTGAAAAAAGACATGGAACTGTGACATCCCAGCAACAAACAAACCAATGAGAGAAAGGCAATAACATCCTCCTCTCGACTTAACACAAAGCCTGCTTGTTTCTAGGACCAGGCAACCTAGCTTTCAATGGTGGCGGATGGCAATTTAGTTGTTTGTTTATTTTGGCATTGAGGTAAATTGTTATTGATGGACGGTAGCTTACTTATAAATGTTTTAATCCCCCTCCACACACTTCCTAACCCCATGCAATTTAATGCAGTTTTCAAATGTTTTGATTTTCAATTAAGTCCTACTATGGGGTGTATAGACCCTCATAATTTCTAGGTAATGGATGATGTTGCAGGTTCTGTAGACTAGAGGAGCGATGGTAGTGGTGAAGGGGGCAGAGGTTGTTGTTTCTTTCAGGGGTTGTTGTTTCTTTCAGGGGTTGTTGTTTCTTTCAGGGGTTGTTGTTTCTTTCAGGGGTTGTTGTTTCTTTCAGGGGTTGTTGTTTCTTTCAGGGGTTGTTGTTTCTTTCAGGGGTTGTAGTCTTGTCTTCCACAGCGACAGCAGTATCCATCTCTTTCTCTCTCTGCCATGCTGAAACAAACACCCACCATCCATCTAATGACATGGGAATGATGATGACTCAGTGCTTCCCATACTCCATCTTGATGATTGGAACAGAAAACATGACATTTCCCTTTTAATGCCTTTAAAGGAATGTGTTATTGTGTTGACATTTTATACTTGGATTGATACAGTTCCTATTTCTGCAACTTTTAATAGCCTGTGATTCACCAAGAGTGATTTGTTGTTACATTTAATTGAATCTACTACATTGGAGTGTATCCAGGATAATAATTCTCAAAACTCTGCTATAAACAAGTGATGCTTCATATGTTGTATAATATCTATGAGTCTAATTTAACTGCTTGTATCTGCATTTTATTAAAATATTTATATTTTTCTTAGAACTCGATTGACAATTATGTTTAGACCTGTTTTAATGATGGCTCTTTTTTAAATGGGATTATAGATTTCAGAAGTGTGTTGGATTATTTGGATACTTCCTACAGTTGCCATGGTAACCTCTGTGGAACCCTGGACTCATAACTCTGGACTGCCGATGGGAATGAAATGCATGATGTTCTGGAATGCTGCAGAGTTAATTTGTGTTCTAGAATGTGAGCGTGCCAAATGTAGAGCTTCCCGGTCCCTACAGGAGAGGGATCACCGCTTTCTGATCTGTTCCACGCGCAAACTTTAACCCCAATGTGCCCCAGAAGAAAGGAGCACCTCTGAAACCTGGCTCGGCCTGGGTTGACAAACTGAAAGTAATTCATATAGTTGGTGCCTGGAAAAACATGGGTCTTCCTGGATAACATGTATGTGCATGAATGGCTCAATTTATATCAAACTTCATTTTTAGACCGTACCATCTATATTGATTTTGTATGTAGTAGCCTACTTTCAAACACTGGCTAATCCTAGATCAGGGGTTCCCAAACTTGGTCCCGGGGCCTCCCCTGGATGCAGGTTTTGGTTTTTGTCCTAGCACTAAACAGATGATTCAAATAACAGAATCATCAAGCGTTGATTATTTGAATCAGCTGTTTAGTGCTAGGGCAAAAACCATGGGGGGCCTCTGCACCGCGTTTGGGAAACCCTGTCCTAGATGATGGTTGGCTCACAAAATCCAATGACATGGCTTTCTTCTGTGGTGGCAGGTTCAAATCCCCTCATTGTTTGAGTGAAAGCGCTGAGCCTTGAGCCTTTTCTCTTTATCTGTGGAGCTGCCAGAAGCAGCAGGTAGCCTGCTGGCTCCTCCAGGTTTACACACCCTTGTCACACTACCGAGCTGGACTGAACCAATGTACTGAGCTGGCCCGATGTACTGAGCTGGCCTGGATGCCAATGCATCTCTATGCAGCCCTTTTCACATTCCTGCTTCTTTCTCTCTAGTTGGACTTTATTATTTGAAATTCCAGTAAATGTGATATGTCGCTCTACTACTGCAATAACCCCAAATTGTATGTAGAAAAACAAACAGAAAACAATGTTTAGATTTGTATAGGAAGTCCGTAAAGATCCTTCTTTGCTTTCCATTACTTTCACAGTCAAGGCAGTTTTACACTACTTCTGTAGCTGTTGGTGATTTTATGCGAGATGCCAATTGTTTCCAGGGTATTGACATTCCTTTGGTGTGCTTATGGAGTCTTTCATCTTTATTTTTCCTTTCATGTTCATGTGTAAATATTTGACCAAGTGCTTTTGTCTTAGGATACTTGAGATTATAAATCACACCTGTTTTTAATGTTCTGTTTTAATTTATATTGTAAATGAGCTATCCTCCTTAATTCCCTTCATTTTCTACATGCAATACCATATGATACAATATCAAAACTCATCACTGTTCTGCAATGAAACAATTTTGTGCCTGAATGCATGAGTGAGTGTGTCAAAAGAAGTGTGTGGGCGTGTACATGCATGACGGCCGGTTGTGCATGTCCTGGCTGCGTGGTCTATGTCTTTGTGGACACAACTATTTTCTTGAATCCTGTGGCTTTTTGGGGAATTGACAATAACTGCATATGATATTAGATGGCTGCATATAACTTCCTTTATATGCACTTATTTATTACCCAAATTGTTATCTAAAATTATGTAAATGGATAAAGGTATATAGTACATAATAGACTAGACTGTAATGGACCTTTTTTAAATGATCCATAGTTGACCCAAGTTTCCCAGTCTTGATATTAATTGTCTACACTCTTAGACAAAAGAGTTCCAAAAGGATGCTTCAGCTGTCCCCATAGGAGAACCCTTTTTGGTTCGGCGTAGAACCCTCTGTGGAAAGGGTTTTACATGGAACCCAAAAGTGGTTTTACATGGAACCAAAAGGATTTGACCTGGAACCAAAAATGGTTCTTCAAAGAGTTCTATGGACATCAGGTCAAACTTGAGGGAATCTTATTTGAGTCCGATAAGGATGTTCATATGATAGGCTCTCTGCAAGGTATTGTATAGTTTACCTATCCAACTGACAATCTCTTAGGAAAAAATATAAATGATCAGAACCAAGAGTTAAAAAGAACTGATATTGGCACAAGGTGGAGGGAATGTTGGATCATAAGGTTACAGTTAACTAAAATGAACGTATGCATAGAATGTATTATACAAGAGACAACATTCACAAATTCTACAGCACAATGGCAAGAGTCATGTCTGAAGTGTAAAACTAATGACTCAATAATCCATGCCTTCTGGGAATGTTATAAAGTCAAAGTTATAGGCGGAGTTAAAGTTGGCTGTCAGAAGTATTACAGTGTAAATGTACTTTTAATCTGTCTCTCTGTATATTTTAAGACATGGCATACTGTATGAGGGTGCAGTGAGATACCCAATGTGTTGGACCATACTTTTCTCGCCAATCATCTTTAAAAAAATTATACTTAGACTGGAAATCGACCAATACTCTGTAATTTACGCAATGGAAAGTTCAAATGCTTTATCTAAATGTTGAAAGTGCGTGGGCTACAGAGAGAAACAAAATGGTGCCGTTTGAGGCCATGTGGCATAAAGGGATGTGGGCGCTGGAGATGGGGGTGTGTGCTAGTGGTTCTGGGCAGGTGTGATGTAATTGATGTTTGTATGATGATGTTTTGTGTGTGTAAATTGTTCTAAAAATAATAATAATAAAGTTCTCCAGTGGGGACAGGCGAAGAACCCTTTTAGGTTCTACAGTAGCTCTTTTTTTCAGAGTGTAGGAGGTGCCATGTAATAGAAAGGTAGATTAAAACTAACAGCAGAAGGATTGCACCTCCTTTCTGACGTCATTGATGACTGAACTAATATTGTCGTTGAGGGATGAGCATCACCTGAGATGCAGGAGAATAGCTCTGCTCAGTGTTATCAAACCGACTGGGGCTTGAAAACAGTGCTCAAGTACCAAAAGTGGTCCCTGTTTTTTGTGTACCGTCGTCAAATTGTGTACTATGTCATCCATTTTGTATGATACACTATAAAGTGCATTCTGAAAGTATTCAGACCGCTTTCTTTTTTTTCTACATTTTGTTACGTTACAGCCTTGTTCTAAAATTGATTAAATTGTTTTTCTCCCCTCATCAATCTACACACAATAACCCATAATGACAAAGCATGCACTGTATACAAAAGTATGTGCACACCTCTTCAAATGAGTGAATTTGGCTATTTCAGCCACACCCACTGCTGACAGGTTTATAAAATTGAGCACACAGCCATACAATCTCCATAGATAAACATTGGCAGTAGAATGGCCTGACTGAAGAACTCAGTGACGGCCTCCCGAGTAGCGCATGTATGTTACGTCCTGCAACAACAAAAACCGTTAACATATGATACGAAATGGATGACATGTTACAAATCCAATTAACTATATGTTACCTATTTGTTTTGCTTAGATCCTAGTGTGCGCCTTTATTTTCAAATTATTTATTTTTACCCCATTTTCTCCCCAATTAGTAGTTAGTCTTGTCTCATCGCTGCAACTCCCGTACAGACTTGGGAGATGTGAAGGTCGAGAACCGTGCATCTTCTGAAACCCAACCATGCCGCACTGTTTCTTGACACAATGTCCACTTAACTCGGAAGCAAGCCGCACCAATGTGTCGGAGGAAACACTGTAAACCTGGCAACTGTGTCAGTATGCACTGCACCCAGCCTGCCACAGGAGTTGCTAGTGCACGATGGGACAAAGATATCACTGCCGGCCAAACCCTCCCCTAACCCAGGCTACACTAAGCCAATTGTGCGCTGCCCCATGGGTCTCCTGGTTGCGGTTGGCTGCGACAGAGCCTGGACCCGAACCCAGAATCTCTAGTGGCACAGCTAGCACTGTGATGCAGTGCCTTAGACCATTGTGCCACTCTGGAGGCCCAGAGTGAATCTTTAAGTGGAATTGATTTAGTTCTGATAGGTGGGTAATTTGAGAATGAGAATTTAGAGGCAAGATTGGATGTAAATTGGGGCCTTGATTCCATTCTGAAGCCTTACTCTGTTTTCCATTAGAGGAAAGGAGAAGAAAGCATGTTTTTTGTGTGCAATGGAACCACTCCTATTTAAACTTGTACCAAGGTTCACCGGTTTGTTCTCAAATTCTGTTCTGTTCAAGAATCTGTTCTAGAATCAGTAATACTCTTTAGAGTGTAGTTGAATCGATATTAATGTTCTTTCCTCCAGTTGTAACTAGGTGCTGGGTTGTGGAATGTGGACACCTGTGGTTTCACACATTCAGTGCTAACAAAAGACAGTTGGGATGCTATTATGACTGAGGGCCAATAATCATATAAAGTCATACAAATCCTAACACCAATACACTTCTTTTGTTCTTTAAATCCCTTGAAATGTCACTATGCTGCGTAAGATTAGGAGTTCTGTTTTCCCATGAAAGAATCTGCAAGGGACTGAGTGAACTGAATGTATTTAAATGACATGTAACTATGATACCAATAAAGACGTTTATTTATTGTAGACAATTTGTGAAGAAATGGTGTATACATTAGGCTACTATTTCTAGATCATATCAATATGACTTGCGCCTACTCATACAGCATAGACTTATTAATTACTACATGCACTCAACATTATAGTTTGTGTCATGGAGAAAAGGCTAATCGAAAAAAAATCAACGCTCAATTTCAAGTGAATTTCACCTCTGATCCAACTGCTCGTAGCGTCTTTCAGAGATGACACTTGGCTATCAAAAGGACAACCTCGGATTCAATTGCCATTTGTCATCATCCTGCAAACATCCTATCTATGCTCTTTCCCTCTTTTACTGTAGAGAGCATTGGTGGAGGACGGGTGGGCAGACATCAGAGGCTCCGCTTCCCCTCCCTCTAAAAAGCATTGTTGATCTAATATCAATTCAAGGGCTTTATTGGCATGGGAAACATGTGTTAACATTGCCAAAGCAAGTGAGGTAGATAATATATAAAGTGAAAAACAATAAAAATTAACATTAGATATATCACCTAGAGTGAGAGAGGAAGGCGCGTCTACTTCTCACCATTGTATCCGCATTTTCTGTAGCGCAGCTTTTGATCTGCAAATGCTCGAAGGTGCTACCGTCTTTGATATAGATACATTCACTTTTCTCTTGTGGAACATGAAAAAGCTCTACGCATAGCCTGTGTTATTCATTGTTATAACATTGTCAATGACTTTGGCGCGTATTCAGATGTATTACACTTGATGGCTCAAAATATACAATTAATTAGGGACTTTACATTTTACATCTTGCTGATGTGGACCCCATGAGTGCTTATTCAGTGCCCCAATTGTTATAATCAAGTGTCATTCCACAAGGATCTGGGAATGTGCCAGTTCTTAATCATCTTGCAGTTTAATTCTGGGCATTTTGCGCTTCTGGTTATTATTAGGTATTGGTAGCATCTTTAGCCTAGGCCCTGTCTATCGAATAGCTTGAAGATAAATGACTTATTTGATTATTATTCGGGAATCGCCTATTAATAGGGTCGTATGAGATATATCCTAACAAACTAATCATTTGAAGGCATAGGTTGCAACATTGATCCATGTTTAAAATCTAAGAAAACACTACCAACTTCTACACTTGTTAAGGTTTTTGTCAAATTCAATAGTTGCATTTCTCTTTCCCGCCGGGTGTAGACCTGGCCTGCATGCTGTTAATTAAAGTGGGAGGACAGAAAGGCTCCGGACGCGGTGAGGGGGAAGCTGAAAAGCCCCTCCCCGCAGACTGTAGCCTACGATGCGATGGTGCTTTAATTTCATTGTTTGAGAGGAGCGACGCTCGGTGTACATCTGCTGGGATCAAACAGCCCCGAAAGAGATCCCCTTTTGTCATGGAAATCAGACCCTGACTCTGTCACACGTGGGCTTCAGAAATGCTAAGAAGTTGAACATCCAGCCAGGACTTGTAATACAGAATAGAACGGGTCAAGGAGATGGCGAGGACAATCTGACCAGTGTACGATAGGACTCTCCACGTTTCACTCTCTGTGCACAGTCAATGCGCTGTAGTCAACAGCATATGCAGCCGCATATGCATTTTTTTTGTCGCGCTTAGAAGTAGGCAAGAAGGTTGAGTTTGTTATTCTTCTGAAATGGCAATCAAGTAATTTGCGGTAAATGTAATTCGCTCTGTATAGAATACTTTTTTTTGTTTTCAATGTATAGAAACTATATTTATCACTGTTCTGGTATCGCGTAGCCTGTTTTTCAAAAATGCTGGATTTGGTTCTACGGATGGTTTTCTGTGCGCTGCTCTGTTCTATTTCTGCGCGCGCATCCGGGTGCCCTCTTCGTTGCGAATGCTCGGAAGCTGCTCACACGGTGAAGTGTGTTTCCAGAGACTTGCGGAGTGTCCCGCCTGGGATACCAGGGTACACGAGGAATCTGTTCATAACTGGAAACCAGATCAGCAGAATTGGACCGGAATCGTTCAAAGGGCTGGACAATATAACAACGCTGTCACTGAGTAACAATAGGTAAGAGAAACATTGCCAAGCGGGGAAAAAAAGTCTGATTTCTGCCCAAGTTTATATATGCCTCATGATTTGAAGTGTCAATGTATTATTATAGCAAAAATGTCATAGAGCTTGTCTGTCAATATTTTCGCACACTTTTGAATGCATCTTAACATGAAGCCTTTGATGAATGGCATCCTGTTATGTTGGGTAAACTTGAATAAACCGTGTGCTTAGTATTGTTTTTTATTTTATTTATTTAACTAGGCAAGTCAGTTAAGAACAAATTCTTATTTACAAGGACGACCTACTCCGGTTGTGATACAGCTTGGAATCGAACCAGGGTCTGAGGTGACGCCTCTAGCACTGAGATGCAGTGCCTTTTTAATTTTATTTAACCTTTATTTAACTAGGCAAGTCAGTTAAGAACAAATTCTTATTTACAACGACGGCCTACACCGGCCAAACCCGGACGACACTGGGCCAATTGTGCGCTCCCCTATGGGACTCCCAATCACGACCGGTTGTGATACAGCCTGGATTCAAACCAAGGTGTCTGTAGTGACTTAGACCACTGCGCCACTGTTATTATAGACTATGAGTGACTATGCATCCTCTGCTTCCTCTGTATCCCTCCCTCACTGCAGGATAACAGAGGTAGAGTCTCAGACTTTCTCTGGGCTGCGTTCCCTCCGGTCTCTGGACCTGAGCTCCAACCAGCTGGCTGTCATCAACCCAGAGGCCTTCACTGTTCCGGGCCACACTCTCAGGGAGCTCAACCTCAGCCGAGCTCTCTACAACCACTCCTCTCTCATGAACCTGGCTATGTCTCTTCGCTGGTCCACCCTGGTTGAGCTCCGGACCTTGGACCTGTCAGGTAACAGGCTAATCTACCTGCCCTCTCACACCTTCTCCTACCTGGGGGGCCTGCGGAGGCTCATCCTGGCCAACAACTCCCTGGTGGCCCTCTACAATGGCACCTTCTCTGGGCTGGACTCTCTGGAGCAGCTGGATCTGACCCTTAACGCTCTGCGGACTGTCCAGGAGGAGGGCCTGGCTGAGCTGGCCTCTCTGCCCCCCGGGGTGAGACTCCTTCTCGGGGAGAACCCCTGGACCTGTATCTGTGGCATGGAGCCCTTCGCTGCCTGGCTCAACTCCTCCCAGGGACATGTGGGAGACGCAGAGGGCCTGGTGTGTGCCTTCCCCTCAGACATGAGAAACACCTCTCTGCTGAGGTTGGCGGCTGGACAGGCTGGGGTGGGCGGGGACGGGGTGGCGCTGGGATGCCACAGGGTGGGTGAGGGGGCAGACCTGGCCCTCCAGACTTCCTACGTGTTCCTTGGGATCGTCCTGGGCTTCGTGGGACTCGTCTTCCTCTTGGTCCTCTACCTCAACCGGCAGGGTATCAAGAAGAGGATCAATGACATGCGGGAAGCGTGCACTGAGGTGTTGGAGGGATACCACTACCGCTACGAGCACGACGCCGACCCCAGGCTCTCACAGGTCTCCACCACAGCAGACATTTGATGATAAGAGGACACTCCCAGGGGCTTCCATGATCCTTTTTTCATAATCAAAAACGTTTTTTCTATTGCATTTATAAGTAGATAAGATCATGTAAAAACTGTACATGTGAATTGTATGTAAATTTAAACATACAGTAAGTATATGACTGAGTTTTATTATTGTTCCTAGTAGCCTTGTCCATGATTAAAGCATGCACTGTCTGATCTGTAGTCCTTCACAACCAGTCCTCACTTTCAGTCTACACATCGTCTGAGACTGGGGATTACCCATGGCTAACAAATGGGCATTGACTGTGAAAGAGAACTGTCGTATGGATGGGGGACTGACTGACTGTTCTTCTACATAGATTTCCCCCTCTTAAAAGTGGGGCTTCTCTGTCTGTCCTAGAATGAAGTGTCATGTGAAGGAGTGAAGCTACATTTGGACAATATAATTCATGTATGTTATGATTCTTGCAACTGAGAACAGATATGGATGAATATACTTAATTCACGAAGCTGAAGTAAATGAAACTGAAGACTGTTCTTAAACATTTCACTTGCTATGACTTTACTTAAGTATTGTTCTTTGAGAGGTCTTGTAAATGTATATACTATCGCTACCAAGCTCACATACAGCATAATTAATCAGCTCATGAGTTGCAAGTTGTGTGACACCAACCCCTGTGAAGCTTATGCACAATGGCCATGTCTGAAATTGCACCATATTCCCCTGTATGGTCCCTGGGCAAAAGTAGTGGACTTATAAAGGGAACAGGGTGCCAATGGGACGCAGGGTTCAATGAGAGATTGTCTGAGGGCCAGCTCACCCCAGGACTGAGGAGCGTTTCTTTGGTCTTCTATCCCTCTGCCCCAGGGTGCCTGAAATGAATCCCAGCAGATTAGTCTGCATAGCATTCCAAAGGGAGGAGAACCTCTCCTCTAATCTCTCCTAAAAGCAACTCTTTCTCTCTCTCAATTCAAAGGGCTGTATTGGCATGGGAAGCATATGTTTACATTGCCAAAGCAAGTGAAATACATAATAAACAAAAGTGGAAAATAAACAAATCAGAAATGAACAGTAAACATTACTCACAAATGTTTCAAAGGAATAGAGACATTTCAAATGTCATATTATTGCTATGTACAGTATTGTAACGATGTGTACATAGTCAAGGGAAAAAATAAATAATCAGAATATGGGTTGCATTTATAATGGTGTTTGCTCTACACTGGTTGCCCTTTTCTTGTGGCAACAGGTCACAAATCTCAATGTTGTGATATCACACTGGTATTTCACCTAATAGATATGTGAGTTATGAAAGATAAGATGAGAAGAAAAAGGACTGTTCATTCAGTTCACACTGCACAGCCAAAGTCATCCAGCAACGGAAATCTCAAAACACTCTTTCATGAAAATGTGCTTTGTTTTAAGTTCTCTAGTTTTATTGTCATGATGATGAGAACCAGCATGAGGCTGGAGCTATAGGGCTGTAACTGAGGCTGGGGCTGTAACTGAGGCTGGGGCTATAGGGCTGAGGCTGGGGCTATAGGGCTGTAACTGAGGCTGGGGCTATAGGGCTGTAACTGAGGCTGGGGCTATAGGGCTGTAACTGAGGCTGGGGCTATAGGGCTGAGGCTGGGGCTATAGGGCTGTAACTGAGGCTGGGGCTGTAACTGAGGCTGGGGCTATAGGGCTGAGGCTGGGGCTATAGGGCTGTAACTGAGGCTGGGGCTATAGGGCTGTAACTGAGGCTGGGGCTATAGGGCTGAGGCTGGGGCTATAGGGCTGTAACTGAGGCTGTGGATGTAACTGAGGCTGGGGCTATGGGGCTGGGGCTATAGGGCTGTAACTGAGGATGGGGCTATAGGGCTGGGGCTATAGGGCTGAGGCTGGGGCTATAGGGCTGTAACTGGGGCTGTAACTGAGGCTGGGGCTATAGGGCTGAGGCTGGGGCTATAGGTCTGTAACTGAGGCTGGGGATGTAACTGAGGCTGGGGCTATAGGGCTGAGGCTGGGGCTATAGGGCTGTAACTGAGGATGGGGCTATAGGGCTGAGGCTGGGGCTATAGGTCTGTAACTGAGGCTGGGGATGTAACTGAGGCTGGGGCTATAGGGCTGAGGCTGGGGCTATAGGGCTGTAACTGAGGATGGGGCTATAGGGCTGAGGCTGGGGCTATAGGGCTGTAACTGAGGCTGGGGATGTAACTGAGGCTGGGGCTATAGGGCTGAGGCTGGGGCTATAGGGCTGTAACTGAGGATGGGGCTATAGGGCTGTAACTGGGGCTGTAACTGAGGATGGGGCTATAGGGCTGAGGCTGGGGCTATATGGCTGTAACTGAGCCTGGGGCTATAGGGCTGTAACTGGGGCTGTAACTGAGGCTGGGGCTATAGGGCTGAGGCTGTAACTGAGGCTGGGGCTATAGGGCTGAGGATGGGGCTATAGGGCTGAGGATGGGGCTATAGGGCTGAGGATGGGGCTATATGGCTGTAACTGAGGCTGGGGCTATAAGGGCTGAGGCTGGGGCTTTCGGGCTGTAACTGGGGCTGGGGCTATAAGGGCTGAGACTGGGGCTGTAACTGAGGATGGGGCTATAGGGCTGAGGATGGGGCTATAGGGCTGTAACTGAGGCTGGGGCTATAAGGGCTGAGGCTGGGGCTTTCGGGCTGGGGCTGGGGCTATAGGGCTGAGGATGGGGCTATAGGTCTGTAACTGAGGCTGGGACTGTAACTGAGGCTGGGGCTATGAGGCTGGGGCTGTAACTAAGGCTGGGGCTATAGGGCTGAGGCTGGGGCTATAGGGCTGTAACTGAGGATGGGGCTATAGGGCTGGGGCTATAGGGCTGTAACTGAGGCTGGGGCTATAGGGCTGTAACTGAGGCTGGGGCTATAGGGCTGAGGCTGGGGCTATATGGCTGTAACTGAGGCTGGGGCTATGAGGCTGGGGCTGTAACTGAGGCTGGGGCTATAGGGCTGAGGATGGGGCTATAGGGCTGTAACTGAGGCTGGGGCTATAAGGGCTGAGGCTGGGGCTTTCGGGCTGTAACTGGGGCTGGGGCTGTAACTGAGGCTGGGGCTATAGGGCTGAGGATGGAGCTATAGGGCTGTAACTGAGGCTGGGACTATAAGGGCTGAGGCTGGGGCTTTCGGGCTGTAACTGGGGCTGGGGCTGTAACTGAGGCTGGGGCTGTAACTGAGGCTGGGGCTATAAGGGCTGAGGCTGGGGCTATAGGGCTGTAACTGAGGCTGGGACTGTAACTGAGGCTGGGGCTATAAGGGCTGAGGATGGAGCTATAGGGCTGTAACTGAGGCTGGGGCTATAAGGGCTGAGGCTGGGGCTTTCGGGCTGTAACTGGGGCTGGGGCTGTAACTGAGGCTGGGGCTGTAACTGAGGCTGGGGCTATAAGGGCTGAGGCTGGGGCTATAGGGCTGAGGATGGGGCTATAGGGCTGTAACTGAGGCTGGGACTGTAACTGAGGCTGGGGCTATAGGGCTGAGGCTGGGGCTATATGGCTGTAACTGAGGCTGGGGCTATGAGGCTGGGGCTGTAACTGAGGCTGGGGCTATAGGGCTGAGGATGGGGCTATAGGGCTGTAACTGAGGCTGGGGCTATAAGGGCTGAGGCTGGGGCTTTCGGGCTGTAACTGGGGCTGGGGCTGTAACTGAGGCTGGGGCTATAGGGCTGAGGATGGAGCTATAGGGCTGTAACTGAGGCTGGGGCTATAAGGGCTGAGGCTGGGGCTTTCGGGCTGTAACTGGGGCTGGGGCTGTAACTGAGGCTGAGGCTGTAACTGAGGCTGGGGCTATAAGGGCTGAGGCTGGGGCTATAGGGCTGAGGATGGGGCTATAGGGCTGTAACTGAGGCTGGGACTGTAACTGAGGCTGGGGCTATAAGGGCTGAGGATGGGGCTTTCGGGCTGTAACTGGGGCTGGGGCTGTAACTGAGGCTGGGGCTATAGGGCTGAGGATGGAGCTATAGGGCTGTAACTGAGGCTGGGGCTATAAGGGCTGAGGCTGGGGCTTTCGGGCTGTAACTGGGGCTGGGGCTGTAACTGAGGCTGGGGCTGTAACTGAGGCTGGGGCTATAAGGATTGAGGCTGGGGCTATAGGGCTGTAACTGAGGCTGGGACTGTAACTGAGGCTGGGACTGTAACTGAGGCTGGGGCTATAGGGCTGAGGATGGGGCTATAGGGCTGTAACTGAGGCTGGGACTGTAACTGAGGCTGGGGCTATAAGGGCTGAGGATGGGGCTTTCGGGCTGTAACTGGGGCTGAGGCTGAAGCTGGGTGTGCATGTGGCTGAGCCAAAAGCAATCCCTCCTCCTTGAAGACAACAAGCCATTCTCTTTAAAGGAAGGAAAGCCTGGCTGGAGCTGCAGCTTTTTATGTTTAAGGGACATTTTTCAGTGATAAGATACAGATGATTCTGGAATGCCAACAGCAGAGCAGGCAGCAGTAGTTTCATTGAGAGGCCAAAGCCTGTTCTGCTCTTTTTAACCAGTGCCGTGGAGGAACTGTTGTTGTCTTCCTACAACAGAAATATACTATTTGTTTTACACTTCAATTATATTTAATTCCTCTACTGTAAACCGTGTTTCTGACTAATTTGTGAAGTGATAGTTGACTGAAATGGGTTGGGCGTACACATGAAGGGGGTCTGGGTCTCTTTGAGATGTGCTCTTTGTCATGATCTGCGATGTTTCTGTCATGATAATTGGTCCCAGGTTAATGCTCAGTCTGGTGTGGAAAAACTAGAGGGAGAATTTAACAATAAAGAACACATTTCTTATCGATTTCTAACTCCATTTGATGCTTTCGTTTTGATTGCATGTTTTTTAGTTGAATCAGAAAGCCTGCACATTGTGTCGAATCCTTTTCACCAAACTTGAAATTCTCTAGGCATATTTGAATGAGGTTTTCCTTTTTTATATATACTTCAGATAAAAGCCTATAAGTGTCCGCCTGGTTTTGCCATAGCCCTGGTCAAAGATAGCGTGCTATGTAGGGAATAGGGTACCAGTTCAAACAGACACAATAACTTCCTAAAACAAGAAGGTGCTCTACTCTGCTGTGGTTGAATTGAACAGAGTTTGACATTCCTTTCTGACTCTGCTGGCTCTCATCACAGTGTTGTTCCTCATTATCCTCCTGCACAAAAGCTGACTCACTCCCTCTGTGGCCGTGGTGATGTAGGACGTGTCACAGAGAAGGACCTAATGACGAACAAAGCTCCACTGCTAATTGCAGGGAGTGCTGAGAGAGAGAGAAAATAACATGTGAGAGAGGTGGAGGGAACTAGAGAGAGAGATGGGGGGGCGTGGGGGTTGTGCCTATCCTTTATCATATTGAAATGTTATTCAAATCTCTCTGGTAGTAATAAAACAGCATTGGTTACACACTTAGAGTCAGACAATTGTGCTGCATGCTAGAAATGACAAAATAAAGTATTATTGAAAGGTACAGTATTTTTTTTAAGTCTGTCTATTCATTTATGTTCATGGATGGTACTGTGAAATTGGGCAAGTCTTCAGGCCAAACAAGTGAATTGTGTATCAAATATACATTTCCCAAGTTGCAGAACCCAATCTATGTGGCCATTTACACTGAGAAGAGAAAGCAATTGAGGCTACTACAACAACAAAACAAAGACAGCCTCTAGCTAATTGCATGTTCTGTGAACTGTGCATTGTCCTCCTATGCTAAGATGCGTTGTGATGTGACAGCAGCTAGCTTCTCCCACAATCATGACTAGGGTGTGTCTGAAATGGCACCCTGTACCATTCAGTATACTACTCCAGCCACCCTAGTCATAGACTTCTCTCTGCTACCGCACGGCAAGCGGTACCGGAGCGCCAAGTCTAGGTCCAAGAGGCTTCTAAACAGCTTCTACCCCCAAGCCATAAGACTCATGAACAGCTAATCAAATGGCTACCCAGACTATTTGCATTGCCCCCCCCCACCCTCTTCTACGCTGCTGCTACTCTCTGTAATTATCTATGCATAGTCACATTAATAACTCTACCTACATGTACAGTGGGGCAAAAAAGTATTTAGTCAGCCACCAATTGTGCAAGTTCTCCCACTTAAAAAGAGGACTGTAATTTTCAACATAGGTACACTTCAACTATGACAGACAAAATGAGAGAAAAAAATTCCAGAAAATCACATTGTAGGATTTTTAATGAATTTATTTGCAAATTATGTTGGAAAATAAGTATTTGGTCAATAACAAAAGTTTATCTCAATACTTTGTTATATACCCTTTGTTGGCAATGACAGAGGTCAAATGTTTTCTGTAAGTCTTCACAAGGTTTTCACACACTGTTGCTGGTATTTTGGCCCATTCCTCCATGCAGATCTCCTCTAGAGCAGTGATGTTTTGGGGCTGTTGCTGGGCAACACGGACTTTCAACTCCCTCCAAAGATTTTCTATGAAGTTGAGATCTGGAGACTGGCTAGGCCACTCCAGGACCTTGAAATGCTTCTTACGAAGCCACTCCTTCGTTGCCCTGGTGGTGTGTTTGGGATCATTGTCATGCTGAAACGTTTCACGTTTCATCTTCAATGCCCTTGCTGATGGAAGGAGGTTTTCACACAAAATCTCACGATACATGGCCCCATTCATTCTTTCCTTTACACGGATCAGTCGTCCTGGTCCCTTTGCAGAAAAACAGCCCCAAAGCATGATGTTTCCACCCCCATGCTTCACAGTAGGTATAGTGTTCTTTGGATGCAACTCAGCATGCTTTGTCCTCCAAACACGACGAGTTGAGTTTTTACCAAAAAGTTATATTTTGGTTTCATCTGACCATATGACATTCTCCCAATCTTCTTCTGGATCATCCAAATGTTCTCTAGCAAACTTCAGACTCGCCTGGACATGTACTGGCATAAGCAGGGGGACACGTCTGGCACTGCAGGATTTGAGTCCCTGGCGGCGTAGTATGTTACTGATGGTAGGCTTTGTTACTTTGGTCCCAGCTCTCTGCAGGTCATTCACTAGGTCCCCCCGTGTGGTTCTGGGATTTTTGCTCACCGTTCTTGTGATCATTTTGACCCCACGGGGTGAGCTCTTGCGTGGAGCCCCAGATCGAGGGAGATTATCAGTGGTCTTGTATGTCTTCCATTTCCTAATTTCCTGATTTCTTCAAACCAAGCTGCTTACCTATTGCAGATTCAGTCTTCCCAGCCTGGTGCAGGTCTACAATTTTGTTTCTGGTGTCCTTTGACAGCTCTTTAGTCTTGGCCATAGTGGAGTTTGGAGTGTGACTGTTTGAGGTTGTGGACAGGTGTCTTTTATACTGATAACAAGTTCAAACCGGTGCCATTAATACAGGTAACGAGTGGAGGACAGAGGAGCCTCTTAAAGAAGAAGTTACAGGTCTGTGAGAGCCAGAAATCTTGCTTGTTTGTAGGTGACCAAATACTCATTTTCCACCATAGTTTGCAAATAAATTCATTAAAAATCCTACAATATGATTTTCTGGAAAAAAAATTCTCTCATTTTGTCTGTCATAGTTGAAGTGTACCTATGATGAAAATTACAGGCCTCTCTCATCTTTTTAAGTGGGTGAACTTGCACAATTGGTGGCTGACTAAATACGTTTTTGCCCCACTGTACATATTACTTCAATTACCTCAACACCGGTGCCAAATCATGTAACGGTACCCCCTGTATATAGCCCCACTATTGTTATTTATCGCTGCTCTTTAATTATTTGTTATTCTTATCTCTTACTTTTTTGGTATTTTCTTAAAACTGCATTGTTGGTTAAGAGCTTGTAAGTATTCGGTGCATATGACAAATAGAATTTGATTTTATTTCAATGCCCATTCCCTATATCGTGCACTACATTTGACGATGGACAGTAATGCACTATATAGGGAATAGGGTGCCATTTCAGGTACAGCCTATGTCTGGCAGTCTGATACAGCAGGCATTAACAGTGAAGTGTCATCATTCCTAATAACTGCCACTGAGAAAGAAATCCATGAGAAGTAGGCCTATTTCCATTTGCCTTGATGCAATGTGTCATGACAAGAGCAAAGCATGAGAATGAATGCAGTAGTGCACTATAAAGAGAATAGGGTGCAATTTGGGATGCAGACAGACAAACAGAGATTGGTGACTGTTGGTTATTACTTGCCCCTCAGGTTATTATTGGGTGGATCTGTGACTGGGTTCGATTAACGGACTTATGATGTCTGGCTTTGGCCATAACTGTTGTCTTGAAAAATCAATGGTGTCAGTTTTCAGATATAAAGATTTCAGAGTTTCAGTTTTCAGAGATAAAGAGAGAAATAGATTCAATATAAACTGGCCCGGTCTCTCAGAGGAATACAGCCTAGCTAGTTAAAACCACAAGACAAATTTAACCAATTAGCTGTTGTTTTTTGTTGTTGTTGTTTTGTGTTGTATGATGATGAAAAATCATGTTTACATCCCCCACATAGAAATGATTGCCACAATGATAGTACTGTCTCTTCTAGAACATGTCAATCAAAATACTTCCATGTCTCTCTCTCCCACATGGGAAGTTCCTGTTTGACAGAGAAAATCCCTGGTTTATAATTTGCTTTCATTTCTTCTTTTCCGCTTCAAGCAACAAGCCGGGGTTTTTTTAACGACTTGAATGATACAAAACTTTTGCAAGACCACTGGGCAGCTTTTGAAGAGGCAACTTTCATTCTTTGATATTTTATTATTTTCACTAATCTCTGCTATGTGGTTTGGCTATTAAATAGAGAGAGAAATAAGGGAAAAAGATATTTGTATGTTTCTAAGTTACTTTTGAAAACGTTCCTCTCAGGCAATTAGCCATTTATATAAGCCCTTTCTGTTGGGGAACATCTTGGCGCCATTAGCTGGGTTTAAGCGCTATGATAGAGAATATGGCTTAAAAGTGAATCCCACATCTGTGAGAAATTGAACATGTAAAAAAAAAGAGACCACAACAGTCAGTGGCATGACGACAAAGGCAAAGTGGCAGCCACTTAGCCGCTGGCTATGTAATGGCAAACAGACAGATGGAGCTCGAGAGAAAGAGGAGCAACTTCCTTTGTCTTTCGCTCTCTCGTTCTGTCCCTCTCTCTCTGTCTCTCTTCCTCCTCTCTCCCTTTCTTTCTCCCTCCCTCCCTCCCTCCCTCACATTTTCTCATTCTCTACCCCTCTCTTCACCCCTGCTTCCACTCGATCGAAGCATCTCTCTTCCTCTCTCTGTCTCTCTCTCTCTGATCCACGGTGGATCTGTAGCCCCTCTCGCCTCTGACTCTGTCCAGAACGAACCCATGCCATGTTGAAGTGGAGCACAATTGGTTTCAAAGCAACACTCATTATCGACAGGAGTCAATCCCAACCCCCATTTACATGACCAGCACCTCATTGGAACCACAATCAGTTAGAATCAGCACACAAATAACATACAATATGTTACTGTAAGATTCCTGTACACATTTGGTGGCTCTCGTATTTATCACAGTATGTCCATGTCCATAGTTCCATCAATTGATTGAAATGAAAGCGCAGGCTCTCCTCTTCCCCTTCGCTCATTTAACCATCCCTCCATAGACCTATCATATTGACCCAGCCGTATCTGTATCTCTATAGCTTGGTGCAGCGACAGTAGGCTCTACACACAAACAGATATGGGACCAGGCTAATGTCTCCTGTCCAGCATGTCAAAACAGTCCTGAGACAATAGTCAGCTACAGAACCACAGAGGGATTGGCCCATCTATTGTTCTGGTGCTCAATTGATCAATGGCAGCTAGTAATGTTTGCCAGAGGGTGGAAGAGCAGGGAGAGGTGGGAGAGAAGTTGGTACAGCTGAAGCAATACACCCATTAAAGCAGGGCAGCCTCCCATTCATCACTTTCAGAAGGGCCGGCTGTATCGACACACACAAAGGCTGTGTTCATACCATTAGAACAATTCAGATCGTTAGCAAAATATTTGCATATCTGATTAAAAAAACACATGGAATCGGATCTTTTGACTTCAAATTTATTCCACCTCCATATGTCGATATGTATCCTGATACAAACCTGATCCTTCATATGTGACCTCTGGCTGGATGCTCAGATCAGATTCTGTTTTTTTTTGCTCAGAATGATTTATTTTTTCTTCAACACTTGCCATTGTTGGCCTGATCACCAACAATGATGAGACAGCCTACAGGGAGGAGGCGAGTGCCCTTGGAGTGTGGTGCCAGGAAAATAACCTCTCACTCAACGTCAAGAAAACAAAGGAGAGGATTCTGGACTTCGGGAAACAGCACCCCCCTATCCACATCAACGAGGCCGCTGTGGAAAAGGTGGAAAGCTTCAAGTTCCTCAGCGTACACATTACTGACAAACTGAAATGGTCCACCCACACATACAGTGTGGTGAAGAAGGCTCAACAGCGCCTCTTCAACCTCAGGAGGCTGAATAAATTTGTCTTGGCTCCTAAAACCCTCACAAACTTTTACAGATGCACAATTGAGAGCATCCTGTCAGGCTGTATCACCGCCTGGTACAGCAACTGCACCGCCCGCAACCGCAGGGCTCTCCAGAGGGTAGTGAGGTCTGCACAACGCATCACAGGGAGCAAACTACCTGCCCTCCAGGACACCCACAGCCCCCGATGTCACAGGAAGGCCAAAAAGATCATCAAGGACAACAACCACCCGAGCCACTACATGTTCACCCCGCTATCATCCAGAAGGTGAGGTCAGTACAGGTGCATCAAAACTGTGACCGAGAGACTGAAGAACAGCTTCTATCTCAAGGCCATCAGACTGTTAAATAACCATCAGTTGCAACTTAGAGGCTGCTGCGCTATATACATAGACTTGAAATCACTGGCTGCTTTAATAATGTTTACAGATTTTGCATTACTCATCTCATATGCATATACTGTATTCTATTATATCTTCTATTCTACTGTATCTTAGTCTGTGCCGCTGCGACATTGCTCATCCAAATATTTATATATTCTCAGTGTTAATACTCTAATCATATTTTGTTCACATGCAAAATGGAGTGTGGACAGTCGGAAAAAAAGATTGGATATAGAAAGAAAATCTGATTTGGGTTCTTAGGGTGGCTGTGTAAACACGGCCTTATACACACATGCGCGCGCATGGACGCACACACAGGCTCTGGTTGGTGCTGAAGTGTTGGGGTCTGCTTTATCCTAAGACTGGCCTTGTTGGGGTTTTATGGCGTGGTACATTCCATCCTAATGGTCTCTACCTATCTAAACGTAAAACAATGCCTCTTTTATCACAAGACTTCCATTCACTTCAGATTGGTTGACTCGGGTATTGAGCGCTCAGAGAGTTAGAAACGTTTCAGGCATTTGGTAAAAACAAAAACAGCCATGTGAAGCAGTGGGAAATAGTGAAACCACACTAATGTGGCTTCCCTCTGAAGTCTTCACACAACCATTCATCTGGGAAGTGTGTGTGGAAGCATGTGTGTGATGGTTCCTTTGTCTGTCTATCTGGCTTGTAAGAAGTTATGTTCTGTTGTAGCTGTGGTTGTTTAGAGGGGATGAGGTTAGGCAGTTATTAATTAGACATTCAGTTTTCCCTCTCACACACACACACACACACACACACACACACACACACACACACACACACACACACACACACACACACTTGTGGGGATCAAACAATTGATTCCCCTTCAACATTTTCCCTAACCTTTAATCCTAAACCCAAACTTCTAACCCGAATTGTAACCCTGAATCTTTAAAAAAAAACTGGATTAAGGAAGCCCCCTGCACCTCTCGGATTCAGAGGGGTTGGGTTAAATGCAGAAGACACATTTCAGTTGAATGCATTCAGTTGTACAACTGACTAGGTCTCCCCAAATCAAATCAAATCAAGCCTTTTTCCTTCCTGTTTTACTATCCTAGACTTCATCTATAATTCATGCATCAATGGCCGTCATTGTAAATAAGAATTTGTTCTTAACTAACTTGTCTAGTTAAATAAAGGTTAAATAAAAAATTATAAAATAAATGGTCTGATATCTAGTATTGGGCCAAAGACCAAAACAATAAATTCATCTGGAAGCAGCAGTCATCTCAACACATCAGGGACCAGTTCCCTTTCCCTCTCATTAAAGGCCCACTGTGATTTCTCTCATTGAAGGCCCACTGTGATCTCTCTCGTTAAAGGCCCACTTGGGGATATCCCTCAGTGAACAAGAAGAAGAATTTTAGGGATGGTTTTCCCGAACACAGATGAAGCCTTGCCCGATACTAAAAATCATGGTCAATGGAGATTCTCCAGGACAAGGCTCAATGTCCCGGAAACAAGCCCTCAGATCTATTAATCTCCTTTTCTCGATTTGATGGCATCTCGTTTCCTCACACAGCACATATATGTCTTGTAAAGTGATTATAGGTATCAATTTACCAGTATGCCTAGTTTACTGAGTCAATTGGGACCTTTTAAATGCACAAATAAAATGACACAAATGTACATGTAAAATTATTGTTATTGTGGTCAAAACAAAATCTAGTTGGCAGCTATTATTGTAGTTAATATTATAGTGGCTAAAATAAATGCTTGTGTAATGCTAGAACTCTAGGACAGACTTGGACAGGGCTCTGCTTCACTTGTCATTTCTGATGACGAATCTGTGATCTGCGTGGTCACAGCAGTAGGCATGGCTCTCTATAGGTAGCTTGACCTCTCGCCTGTAGGGGGAGGAGTCTTATGCTTGTTATATCTCAGGTTATTATTACCTTCATTTCTTCACCACAACGACCAGATGCCGAAGCGAGAGGGGGCCTGGCGCGCCCGACAGGGATCTGAAGCACCTGATTGCCTGGGAGGGGAAGTACGTTCTGAAGGTCAAAGGGTAAATTCTTCCAGAGAGGAGATGAGAGGAGACACAACCTGCCTGGTGTTGTGCTGACGGTCGCACCTCTCTCTGAATTCTACTACTGACATTAAAACACGTAACAGACAGGGACAGTCAGTGATGTAGGCATATACTGTACATCTGTCAACCTCCAACAATTCAATGAAGCCTACCTATCGCAAATATCACTATCACTGCTACTATCATTACAATCCCTACTACTACTATTATCACCACTACTGCTACCAATTCTACTACGATCACTATCACTTCTACTACTTGGCATAGTCAGAGAGCAAGAGATAGATGGAAAGAGAGCGCAAGATGTACGTTGTACAGTATGCCTATTATGATGAAACATCATGGGTGAAGCAGATGGTTCAATGGCCTGACAGAGTGTCATCGTCCCATTAGAGAGAACAGTCACCTACGTCCTCTTGATTAATAGATCTCATTTTCAGTATGATTTATGAAACATTTCTCCTCTTCATGCAAATCTCCAATCCATCTAAATGTCCTGTCAGAAAGAGTTTCTGCTGATGTCAGTGGAAGGAAGACATTTCTCTATTTTTTCTTCCACATGTTTTTTTCTCTTTATGAATGTTCCCAGTCATGATGGAAAAAGAGAGGAAACGAAACAGCTCCTAAAAGAGTTCTCTCTGTGCCGCCGTTACTTCCTCTGGCAGGAAATAGCATAGCTTTTATCTGAACCACCAGACATGGCTGGTCAATGCATATGAGGTGTCGCTCTCTCATTTAACTGTGACAGACGGGGGTAAATCTGTTCCCCTCCTGGCTCGTCATACACCTCACTGTAAATGTCAGACAGGTCTTCAATAACCTAACATCTCAAATGTAAGCAAACATTCTGAATCTCGACTCCACGGCTAACTAGTCAGACCTGTGATATCTTTGCGCTTGAACCTGGCTGGACTGCCAGATATGGGTTTGTACTCTTGGGATTATTCTATTGGTTCCACTGAGCCAGGCACAGTCAACCAAGCACAGAGGAAGACTTGGATTGATTGAATATCTGAACCTAGGTTGTTTAGCAATGCCATGTGTCTCATTAGAAGAGGGTGAAAGTGGGACAGACAGCCTCATGGATACAAGGACTGATGACAGACTCCTCCTGCTCAATCAGGACCGGACATTAATGAGCCTATCATTAACAGATTGACACCCGCCAGACAGATGTGTTAGAGAAGTGTCCTACATAACTGGTTGCAAGTGTAATTACATGTAATATACTACCTAGTTATGAGTCAAATTGGTCAAGCAGGCACAACAAAAAGTTAATGACATTCAGGGTTGGTTTGCTAAGTGAACTTCCAGGTGTGACAAACCAAGACCCTGGGTTATGAAACACATGCAAATACCTCAATAGCACTGCCATTCTATTACTGTTGTCTCATAATTAGGGCCAGGAGTTCCCCATCTGACCATGTGTGACTCCTAGTCATAATACATTTGTCATGCTTATGGTAGGTATTAAGGCAAAATGTAGGGCTCATAAGGGGACATCAAGAGCAGAAATGTCATGGTCATTGGCATTAACAAAGACAATGTATCAGGGTGTCAAATAAATATGAGATTGAATTTCTGGAGAAAAAAAATTATATAATCCACTGATGGTTGTGATGTACACAAACTAAGTCAAGTTGCATTACAACCTGAAGTGTGCTCTGGGTCTCCCCAGGTGCAGGGGGTGAATGAAGCATCAAATGTTACACCCAACACAGCTTCAGGCTCATTGTAGAGGTCCAGTCATGCAACATCTTAACAAATGACAGCATTCAAAAAGTCCTGCTGGACCAAGCAGACATGCCAGTAAAAAAAAATACTTAATGGATACAACAGTAAGACTGAACTTGGATAAGATTCAACGTTTTTTATTAAAACCATTGAAGTACAGCACCTGTCATCACTTCATGGTCTCAGCACCTAGAAGACAAACAGTAGATTATTAATAAGCAAACATGAAGACAGGCTTCCCAATTCTGATTACTACCCCCCCAATTTTCGAGAGCAGAGTGGCAAAAAGATCAAAAGCTGCCCGTGTAAACCTAACAGGCTCAGTAGCATAAAAATAAACACCAATCACCTCAACTGGTGGTTACAGCTCTCACCTAGTCATGTTCTGGGCTCCCATCTAGTAGAGTTTGAGACTTGGACATAGGGAGTGCTGGGACCCTCCTGTTTGGCAGGTGGAGTGTGGTTTTGCTGTGGCTTGTTAACACTTGAGCTGGTTTTGGAGTGGCTAGTGGAGGCACTACGCCCACTATGAATACGGTTTTTGAGACGACGGATATGAGTGCCACCGTAGCGTGCTGGGATGTTGTAGATGGAGACCAGAACCAAGCTTTGAGGTGTGGTGGTACTGCTGGTCCTGCTCTGGGTAGGTCCTCTGGCATAGCTAGGGATTGACTTCACAGCATTGGGAGTATAGCTGCGCTGATAGCTTTGCCTGGGGGCAAGTTTAGATGTGTTTGGTTTCTGGACATAGGTTGAAGAACTGCCAGCCTGGGCAGAACTGTAGAGGATGGAGATTGGCCCACTACTGGCAACATAACGAGGCTGGTAGTCCCCCACCTGACCAGAGACTTGTCTGTGGTTGCTGTCGGCAGGTGTAGTGCTACCTGGCTTCTGGTTGGCGGCAAGGACATTCTGTCTGTAGATTGAAGCACTGCCACCCTGGTTAGAACTGTAGAGGATGGAGATTGGCCCACTACTGGCAACATAACGAGGCTGGTAGTCCCCCACCTGACCAGAGACTTGTCTGTGGTTGCTGTCGGCAGGTGTAGTGCTGCTTGGCTTCTGGTTGGCGGCAAGGACATCCTGTCTGTAGATTGAAGCACTGCCACCCTGGTTAGAGGTAAACATGCTCTGGCGTGGTGTTGCACCAAGGGTAGAGCCAGGCTTGTAGGTTCCATGGGAGTTTTTACTTGGCGTAGAACTCGGGGTAAAGAGACTGGAGCTAGACCCCAGGCTAGGTATAGGGATACTGCTGCTTTTGGAGGCAACATCTATACTCTGGGCATATTGACTAGAAGTTGAACCACTACTGGCGGAGGCATATCTACTCTGGTATGGCTTGACATATTGAGAGAAGCTGGGCTTGTACGCATTTGTTGCACTCCCACCTTCAGTAGACCCAAAATGCAGAGGACCTGGTCTAAATGAAGTTCCCGAAGAACCACGTGAGGGAGCTTGAAGGTAAGGGGTGGAAGCCATTTCCCTTACGGACTGGTAGATTCCACTTTGTGCCACAGAATTCTGGGGGGTTGCTTTGAATAAATGGCTTCGCAGGAAATTCTGAACAGATCCAGAGTTGCTTGAACGAGGCTGTAATGGAAAGGTTTTGGGCTGGATTCCCTTTGCTTCCCAACTTGAAACCATCTTCACTGCACTTGGGTTGGTGACACTTTGGCCTGAGGTTATACTGGCACGGGTGTGACGCTTGTTGTGGCTGACAGAGGTTCTACTGGCTATAGAGCCAGAGAGGCCTAACATTCTTGGGGCAGGCTGGATAGAGCTTGAAGCAGAGCCTCTAAGGGATAGTTCCTGGTTATGGGTGTTGGGGCCAGTCTCTCTGGGAGTAGCATCACTATGGACAGATCTTGAAGTACTAAAAGTTGGTTTGATTGGATCCTGACGATAGCCATCACCTGGTTGTTTCTGTTCATCTTCCACTTGGGAAGAGCCAGAATACATGTAGCATCTTAATCTCTGGGCATCTAAACAGATTAAGGGAATTATGAGTCGCCGGAATTTTAAGGCTGGTCTTCAAAAAAACACAATGTATTGTTCATGCCTTACCATGTGGAGCACAAGCAGATCTTAAATGTTCTGAGAATATGGAGCAAAGCAACACAATCCTGTTAAGAAAAGAAATTCAGTGCCCGTGCAACACAAGTGAAATTTAACAACATCAAAAGGTCAAGCAGGACCCATGTAGGAGATCAACAACACATTGTTCAAAGACTCTTACCACAAATTAATTCCAAAAGCCATATCTAAGTACCAACTGACAAGCCACCACTATAGTTGCCAAGTTGAACCCTTAAACCCACTGTGATTTACTGCCTTGCTTAGTTGCTATACTAGCTGGGAGTATATTTATTGCCTTAACCTGCAATTGCCATTCAATCACTGGCTCATTGATTGAGCACGTTCAGCTTTATGTCTTTGTTGAGAGAACAGATTTTAAATCAATCAAGGATGGAGGAAGGAAGAAGTTAAAGGGAGAATTGCTTACTCCTCGCGTCCTCTCTCCTTACCTCCTTCTCAAAACCCATTGAAGAAGCAGATCAGAGGGGCGGGACCTCTGGCTTTCTCATCCAATGGGTTTTGAGAAGGAGACAAGGAGAGAGGACTCGAAGAGTAAGCAATTGAGATCTTCCCAATCAGAGAGTTAAGAAATTCATCCAAACAAGAGGGCTATCGTTATGACATCACAATGACATGCAGCTGAACATGATCAATCAAGCAAACAGTGATGACGACTGCATTTTCATACAGGCAACCCAATTTAGATTTTTTTCCCACCACTAGTCGGCCTTTCCACCAATCACATTGGATCTTTTCACATCAGCTCTTTCTCAGAGCTGATCAGATTGGTCAAAAGACCAATTAGTTTATTAAAATAAAATCTGATTTGGGCTGCCTGTCTAAACACAGCCCAAGTCACAGCGCAAGCGGGCCTAAGTTTGCAAGCTGGCAGCAATTGCATTTTTTAGTCTGTGCGTGCTGTTGTACTTAAATGCCCACACCAGCAGAAATTCTGGATTTTATTTGAATGTTACAACCCACCAGCATGGCATTGTTTATTAATCAGAAACAGCTGCAAAGTTATTCCATGGAGCAATTTAAAATAGGGTGTGCAAACTTATGATTTTGGACCTTCACTTTTTTTTTACCAGAAAATTATCTTTATTCTTTTCACTTTTTTAGCTAGTCTGTACTCAAAAATAAATTAACATAATATATAATTATATATATATATATGTATATATATAAGGCACTGCATCTCAGTGCAATAGGATGTATCACATCTGGCCGTGATTGGGAGACCCATAGGGCGGCGCACAATTGGCCCACATTCAATGCACTATGCATTATGTGGGTTGAATGCTGTAATAACACAGAATAAAACAACTGATAAAAGTCCCATGACGGTAGTGACTGCTTATCACTTATTAACCATAATTTATTCACATTACATTACTTTATAAAATATTTCAGTTGATCATGTATTTTCAGGTAGATACCTCGCAAAGCAACTGCTGTCTATCCCTCTCGACCACGAATGCTTCTGTCTCTGCTCTCCCTCCCCTTCTCTTTCCTACACTAACCTAATGTAGCAGGCTTGAAAGAAACACAGAACCGTCAAGTAGGCGCAAAATGGATTATGATCATGGTAGTTAATTACGTTTTTTGCGCTAAACTGTGTTTAATATTGGCCTGTTGGAAACGCCCTACTTCATCGCACAGTTCGGGCTTGATCTGGTATACACATTGAGCTCACAGAAAAAACAATTGAACAGATGTCTGTCAATTAACCGAAAAATAACCTACATTTCGGCTAATCAGTCAGCACTAGGATTACGTCTGTTATGATTATCACGTCACATTGTGCGATGTACACCAATTTAAAATCTTGATACCAATTTGACTAGATTGTGATTACAGAATTGAAGCAAATCGTAAAATCTGAGATTGGTTTGAGGCCACGTCAACTGCAGCGGTGTATTTGATCTGCGCATGTACCAGCAGCGCAAATCTCACTCTATTGTATGAGTGAAGTGAGTTCCGAAAAACTGTACATTTTCACAGACAGTAAGGCATGCATGTTAGCTAAAACTCTTCTCCAATAGAAATCCCCGATCACACTTTTAGGTGATGTCATGGTGGCTTTGGCTAGCTAAATTCACGTGTAGAAACATGTCATCGGGTCAAAAGGTCGTCTCGCGCCGAACTGCGCATGTGCTGGCCGTGAATTCAAAGGGACTCGTTCGATATAAAGTTGTTTGTGACGAAAATGAAAACGTGTCAGTTTGTCGCTTTCACGAAGTTAGAGTAATAACATGTTCAACAGTATGTAACCTGGCAACAGTATGTAAAGTTATGACATTACCAACCAGAACGTCACTAATAGGTCCGGTATCACATCATCAACTTGTATCCACCACATTTTTACCAACATGGCAGAATATTGTTCTAAAGCTGTATCAGTGGTACTAGGTTGTAGTGATCATAAATTGGTTGCACTCTAGGCAAACTAAAATACCAAAGGCTGGCCCTAAAATAATCTACAGAAGGTGCTACAGAAGTGTGCAGTAAGGATGGTCCTGAAATGTCACTCGGTTAGTTTATTAAATGATTTATGAGTATAGCTGACAAGCATGCCCCTTTAAAAGAAAATGCACTGTGAAGTCAATCAGTGCCCATGGATTGATGATGAGCTGAGAAATGGAATGATTTTTAAAAAGCAGCAGATAAATATGGTACTCTGTTTGATAAGCAAGGTTATTGTAAATTAAGAAATCTGGTGACCAAGTTTAACAAAGGAAAGAAGAAGGGATTCTATCAACACAAAATGTATGAAGTAAAGGGTGATGAGAAAAAACTGGGGGAAACGTTGAACGTTATTATGGGTAGGAATTCGAAACATGTCTGTCTCTTTTGTTGAATTTGTTGAATGTTTATTACAAAACCACACGACATCGCAAATGACTTTAATGAATATTTTACAGGCAAAGTGGACAAGTTGAGGAATGCTATGATTCCAACTGATGGCTCCATGTCATATACCCTTATAAAAGATTGTATCAGGCAATACATGTTCTTCAAAAAAACACAATGTATTGTTCATGTATTGTATTGTTCATGCCTTACCATGTGGAGCACAAGCAGATCTTAAATGTTCCTAGAATATGGAGCAAAGCAACCCAATCCTGTTAAGAAAAGAAATTCAGTGCCTGTGCAACACAAGTACTTAGAGTAATGTCCAGTTATATGGTCAATCCCTGGTCCTATCAAACTTAGAGTAATGTCCAGTTATATCCAATTATATGGTCAGTCCCTGGTCCTATCACTCTTAGAGTACTGTCTGGTTATATGGTCAATCCCTGGCCCTATCACACTTAGTGAACTGTCTGGTTACATGGTCAATCCCTGGTCCTATCACACTTAGAGTAATGTCCAGTTATATCCAATTATATGGTCAGTCCCTGGTCCTATCACTCTTAGAGTACTGTCCAGTTATATGGTCAATCCCTGGCCCTATCACACTTAGAGTACTGTCCGGTTATATGGTCAATCCCTGGCCCTATCACACTTAGAGTACTGTCCAGTTATATGGTCAATCCCTGGTCCTATCACACTTAGAGTAATGTCCGGTTATATGGTCAAGCCCTGGTCCTATCGCACTTAGAGTAATGTCCAGTTATATCCAATTATATGGTCAGTCCCTGGTCCTATCACACTTAGAGTACTGTCCAGTTATATGGTCAATCCCTGGCCCTATCACACTTAGAGTACTGTCCAGTTATATCCAATTATATGGTCAGTCCGTGGTCCTATCACACTTAGTGAACTGTCTGGTTATATGGTCAATCCCTGGTCGTATCACACTTAGAGTACTGTCCAATTATATCCAATTATATGGTCAGTCCCTGGTCCTATCACACTTAGAGTACTGTCCAGTTATATGGTCAATCCCTGGCCCTATCACACTTAGAGTACTGTCCAGTTATATGGTCAATCCCTGGCCCTATCACACTTAGAGTACTGTCCAATTATATCCAATTATATGGTCAGTCCGTGGTCCTATCACACTTAGTGAACTGTCTGGTTATATGGTCAATCCCTGGTCGTATCACACTTAGAGTACTGTCCAATTATATCCAATTATATGGTCAGTCCCTGGTCCTATCCCACTTAGAGTACTGTCCAGTTATATGGTCAATCCCTGGCCCTATCACACTTAGAGTACTGTCCAATTATATCCAATTATATGGTCAGTCCGTGGTCCTATCACACTTAGTGAACTGTCTGGTTATATGGTCAATCCCTGGTCGTATCACACTTAGAGTACTGTCCAATTATATCCAATTATATGGTCAGTCCCTGGTCCTATCCCACTTAGAGTACTGTCCAATTATATCCAATTATATGGTCAGTCCCTGGTCCTATCACACTTAGACTACTGACTGGTTTTATGGTCAATCCCTGGTCCTATCACACTTAGAGTACTGTCCAATTATATGGTTAATCCCTGGTCCTATCACATTTAGAGTACTGTCCAGTTATATCCAATTATATGGTCAGTCCCTGGTCCTATCACACTTAGAGTACTGTCTGGTTTTATGGTCAATCCCTGGTCCTATTACACTTAGAATACTGTCCAGTTATATGGTCAATCCCTGGTCCTATCACACTTAGAGTTCTGTCCAATTATATGGTTAATCCCTGGTTCTATCACATTTAGAGTACTGTCCGGTTACATGGTCAATCCCTGGCCCTATCACACTTAGAGTACTGTCCGGTTTTAACGTCAATCCCTGGTCCTATCACACTTAGAGTACTGTCCGGTTATATGGTCAATCCCTGGTCCTATCACACTTAGAGTACTGTCTGATTATATGGTTAATCCCTGGTCCTATCACACTTAGAGTTCTGTCCAATTATATGGTTAATCCCTGGTTCTATCACACTTAGAGTACTGTCCGGTTTTAACGTCAATCCCTGGCCCTATCACACTTAGAGTACTGTCCGGTTATATGGTCAATCCCTGGTCCTATCACACTTAGAGTACTGTCTGATTATATGGTCAATCCCTGGCCCTATCACACTTAGAGTACTGTCCGATTTTAACGTCAATCCCTGGTCCTATCACACTTAGAGTACTGTCCGGTTATATGGTCAATCCCTGGTCCTATCACACTTAGAGTACTGTCTGGTTATATGGTCAATCCCTGGTCCTATCACACTTAGAGTACTGTCCAATTAAATGTATAAAATGTAAAATGTAAAAGTATAGCTATCATGCTTGTAAACAAATTATAGTTTAAAAATCATATTAATAGATTGCTTTTTACAAATAATGTTTTGTTGCATTTAACTGCCGAAAATGCTGTTATCGAGATGATAATTTACCACCCCAAGATATTCCTGAGCAACGTCTATTTGCGCCCCTACTGGAAGGAAATTACAAATGTAATGGCTGTGCTCAATGCAATGGCACTTATAAATGTAGATCCTTCAAACACCCACAAACAGGGAAATCGATCCCAATAAAAGGTGTTATTACGTGCTCCACTAAGGCAGTTATTTATCTTATAACTTGTCCTTGTGGTAAAAATTATGTAGGTAAAACAAAGCGCGAATTAAAAGTACGTATCTCAGAGCACCGTAGCACCATTAGGTGTAAAAACTTGACTTATCCAGTTGCGGCCCACTTCTTGGAGGCAGGCCACTCGATTTCGTCCCTGGTGCTATCACACTTAGAGTATTGTCCAATTATATCCAATTATATGGTCAGTCCTTGGTCCTATCACACTTCGTGAACTGGCTGGTTATATGGTCAATCCCTGGTCCTATCACACTTCGAGTACTGTCTGGTTATATGGTCAATCCTTGGTCCTATCACACTTAGACTACTGACTGGTTTTGTGGTCAATCCCTGGTCCTATCACATTTAGAGTACTGTCCAGTTATATCCAATTATATGGTCAGTCCGTGGTCCTATCACACTTAGAGTACTGTCTGGTTTTATGGTCAATCCCTGGTCCTATTACACTTAGAATACTGTCCAGTTATATGGTCAATCCCTGGTCCTATCACACTTAGAGTACTGTCTGGCTATATGGTCAATCCCTGGTCCTATCACACTTAGGGTACTGTCCAATTATATGGTCAATCCCTGGTCCTATCACACTTAGAGTACTGTCCGGTTACATGGTCAATCCCTGGCCCTATCACACTTAGAGTACTGTCCAGTTTTATGGTCAATCCCTGGTCCTATCACACTTAGAGTACTGTCCAGTTATATGGTCAATCCCTGGTCCTATCACACTTAGAGTACTGTCTGATTATGTGGTCAATCCCTGGTCCTATCACACTTAGAGTTCTGTCCAATTATATGGTTAATCCCTGGTCCTATCACACTTAGAGTACTGTCTGGTTATATGGTCAATCCCTGGTCCTATCACACTTAGAGTACTGTCCAATTAAATGGTCAAATCCTGGTCCTACCATACTTCGAGTACTGTCCAATTATATGGTCAGTCCCTGGTCCTATCACATTTCGAGTACTGTCCAATTATTTTGTCAATCGCTTGTCCTATCACACTTAGAGTAATGTCCAGTTATATGGTCAATCCCTGGTCCTATCACACTTTGAGTACTGTCCAGTTATACGGTCAGTCCCTGGTCCTATCACACTTAGAGTACTGTCTGGTTTTATGGTCAATCCCTGGTTCTATCACACTTAGAGTACTGTCCAATTATATCCAATTATATGGTCAGTCCCTGGTCCTATCACACTTAGAGTACTGTCCAATTATATGGTTAATCCCTGGTCCTATCACATTTAGAGTACTGTCCAATTATATTATTATATTATTATATGCATCAACTGAATGTTAAATGTGTTTCCTGTCAGATATTTTAATGATCTGTATTGTCTACTTGTAAAATGTTTGTAAAGTCTTAATTTTAAATTGTTTGTTATGTCTTATTAATTGGTGTTGGACCCCAGGAAGATGAACTAACGTTACGGCCTTAGCTAATGGGGATCCTAATAAAAATTCACAAAATAACTACTTAACACATTGGGTCAAATGTAGGTTGTGCCTTTATATTTCAAGAAGATTAACAACTAAGGAATCATTTTTCCCTTCTCTCATTGACTTCTCAAATACCAAAACCCTGCCAGGTCTGTTTGGTCTGTTTCACAAGCATTCCCGGACGTCTCGCGATGGGGGAAGGGACCAAATGATTAGGATGAGGCTCATGGGCTACTAACAGCTTACTACACAATATTCACGTAGTAATAATTTCTTAGCTACAGTATACATATCTCCCTGGCAAATTACATAATTTATGCAGCAGTATGGTGGGGAAATAAAACAAGGTCGAATCATGACGTCGGTGATCTTCAGGTTGGAGTTCTAGAAAGACACCCGAGTTTCCGACTTGGAATTCCGAGTTGGATGACAGTTCAAAACGTATTTTCCCAGTCTGAGCTAATTTTTTTCAGAGTTGCAAGTTGTCTTGAACTCACTGAAGTCTGAGATTTCCCAGATCAGAGTTTCTAGTTTTAAATGAGACAGAAGTCATGCCGGATAGGCAGAAGTCATGCTGGATTGACAGCATGGTGTAACGGTTTTCTTTAGGCGAAAGAGAGTCGGACCAAAATGCGGCGTGGCTATTTAGATTCATGTTTAATAAAAAACAACTAAACACAAACACTACAAAATAAGAAACGTAACACGAAAACCGAAACAGCCTATACTGGTGCAAAGTAACATATAGACAGTAACAAGGACAATCACCCACGACACACTCAAAGAATATGGCTGCCTAAATATGGTTCCTGGCCTGACCAAATAAATAAAGAAAACTCAAAATACTAAGACCAGGGCGTGACAGAACTCCCCCCCAAGGTGCGGACTCCCGGCCGCACACCAAAACCCATAGGGGAGGGTCCGGGTGGGCGTCTGTCCACGGTGGCGGCTCCGGCGGGGGACGTGGACCCCACTCCAACAAAGTCTTAGTCCATTTTCCTCGCGTCCTTAGATAGGCGACCCTCGCCGCCGACCTTGGCCTAGTAGCCCTCACCAAGGGCCCCACTGGACTGAGGGGAAGCTCGGGACTGAGGGGAAGCTCGGGACTGAGGGGAAGCTCGGGACTGAGAGGAAGCTCAGGCAGGTAGTTGACTCTGGCAGATCCTGGCTGGCGGATCCTGGCTGACTGGCGGATCTGGAAGATCCTGGCTGACTGGCGGATCTGGAAGAGTCTGGCTGACTGGCGGATCCTGGCTGACTGGCGGATCTGGAAGATCCTGGCTGACTGGCGGATCCTGGCTGACTGGCAGATCTGGAAGAGTCTGGCTGACTGGCGGATCCTGGCAGACTGACGGCTCTGGCTGCTCCATGCTGACTGGCGGCTCTGGCTGCTCCATGCTGACTGGCGGCTCTGGCTGCTCCATGCTGACTGGCGGCTCTGGCTGCTCCATGCTGACTGGCGGCTCTGGCTGCTCCATGCTGACTGGCGGCTCTGGCTGCTCCATGCTGACTGGCGGCTCTGGCTGCTCCATGCTGACTGGCGGCTCTGGCTGCTCCATGCTGACTGGCGGGTCTGGCTGCTCCATGCTGACTGGTGGCTCTGGCGGCTTCTTGCAGACTGGCGGCTCTGGCGGCTTCTTGCAGACTGGCAGCTCTGGCAGTTCCTTGCAGACTGGCAGCTCCTTGCAGACTGGCAGCTCCTTGCAGACTGGCAGTTCTGGCTGCTCCATGCAGACTGGTAGCTCTGAACAGGCGGGAGACTCCGGCAGCGCTGTAGAGGCGGAAGGCTCTGGCAGCGCTAAACAGGCGGGAGACTCCGGCAGCGCTGGAGAGGAGGAAGGCTCTGTAGGCCTGATGCGCGGTGCTGGCACTAGTGGTACTGGGCCGAGGACACGCACAGGAAGCCTGGTGCGGGGAGCTGCCACCGGAGGGCTGGTGCGTGGAGGTGGTACTGGGTAGACCGGACCGTGCAGGCGCACTGGAGCTCTAGAGCACCGAGCCTGCCCAACCTTACCTGGTTGAATACTCCCGGTCGCCCTGCCAGTGCGGCGAGGTGGAATAGCCCGCACTGGGCTATGCAGGTGAACCGGGGACACCAGCAAGGCTGGTGCCATGTAAGCCGGCCCAAGGAGACGCACTGGGGACCAGATGCGTAGAGCCGGCTTCATGGCATTTGGCTCGACGCTCACTCTAGCCCGGCCGATACGCAGAGCTGGAATGTACCGCACCGGGCTATGCACCCGCACTGGTGACACCGTGCGCACCACAGCATAACACGGTGCCTGCCCGGTCTCTCTAGCCCCCGGTAAGCACAGGAAGTTGGCGTAGGTCTCCTACCTAGCGTCGCCATACTCCCTGTAAGCTCCCCCCCCCCCCCCAAGAAATTTTTGGGGCTGACTCCCGGGCTTCCTTGCCAACCGTGTTCCCTCATCCTCTCTCCGTCTGCCTCTGCTCTCCTCGCTGCCTCCACCTGTTCCCATTGAAGGCGATCCCTTCCCGCCAGGATCTCCTCCCATGTGTAGCAACCCTTGCCATCCAATATATCGTCTCATGTCCAATCCTCATTGCGCCGCTGTTGCTGTTGCCTGTTGTCACGCCGCTTGGTCCTGTTGTGGTGGGTGATTCTGTAACGGTTTTCTTTAGGCGAAAGAGAGTCGGACCAAAATGCGGTGTGGCTATTTAGATTCATGTTTAATAAAAAACAACTAAACACAAACACTACAAAACAAGGAACGTAACACGAAAACCGAAACAGCCTATACTGGTGCAAAGTAACACTTAGACAGTAACAAGGACAATCCCCCACGACACACTCAAAGAATATGGCTGCCTAAATATGGTTCCCAATCAGAGACAACGATAAACACCTGCCTCTGATTGAGAACCACTTCAGACAGCCATAGACTAAGCTAGAAAACCCCACTAAGCTACAATCCCAATACCTGTGAAAAACCCCAAGACAAAAACACACCACATACCAAACCCATGTCACATCCTGGCCTGACCAAATAAATAAAGAAAACACATAATACTAAGACCAAGGCGTGATACATGGCCAATTTATTCAACCTTTTCTTGCCCATGATGTTGCATGTGAATGTTTATCCTTTTAAGCTTGGCAAAGAGACCCTTAAACCAAGACTTGGACCACACACCCTCTCCACCGAATAGCAGGCTAGTGATTGATTTTGCGGTTAGTCACTGATTCCTTCCAAACCACTCAAATTGCAATTTCCAACTTGTTGTGTAATGTTTATGTCCAATGGCTGATGAGCACCAATACATTGTACCTATTATTTATCTTAATATGACAAGGATTAAAAAGGATTTGCCAGTAGATTGTCGACTTGA
Source organism: Oncorhynchus masou masou (assembly GCF_036934945.1). Taxonomy (NCBI): domain Eukaryota; kingdom Metazoa; phylum Chordata; class Actinopteri; order Salmoniformes; family Salmonidae; genus Oncorhynchus; species Oncorhynchus masou. The sequence continues at coordinate 29,566,166 of NC_088223.1, read as the reverse complement.
TGCATGATGATGACTGCTAGCTAAGATTTTATGTTAGATGTTGACATGATCAGTCCAATCAAAGCTACGGTAGATATAATGTGATTTGATGTACTTTTATCTGTGGCCAATGACCTTGAGCTTTCTTGGATTGGCACTTCTAATGTAAATCTATGGCAGCACCCAAGGGTCTTGAACTTTCTAGCTCTCCCTGTACATTTTGCAATGACGTAGTGTCCCCATGAGAGACAGAACACTGAGCCAATCACGGCGCAACTAGAGAATATTACCAACACCTAAGCTCTGTATTTTCCTCTGGCTGCCCCACCACCACAGAAATCACTGAGCTAGGCTGAAATACCTGCATTTTGGAGCTGCCTTACCCAAGAAAGTAAAAAGGAGACCATGTTTATATGCAGACTTTTTAACTCAATTATTTATTTGTTCATTTGTTTGGAAAATGATATGTAATATGTATTAATGGCAAAATAACAAACAAAACATGCATACAAAAAAGCACATAAAAAAATTGCCAAACAGGTGGGGCTCAAAACAGGTGGGGTTCTGGCCCACCTGCCCTGAATGATGGGTTGCCACTGGGTACAAGACTGTGTTTATACAGTATCTGGTTGTATTGACAAAATCACGACATATCCTATCGAGCCAAGTGAGGAGAGGCTGGCTGGCCAGTCAAAAATGTCCAGCTAATCCTACGCCAATTACGGCAGTGGATCTCAAAATGTAAATTGGTTCCGACTTAAATAGCAATGATATCCTTCGCCACTGTTGTCTTACAACAGATATCTCGAACCAGTCATGACTATTCAACAAAATAGTATTTTCAGCATATTTCTGAGTTACATGATTGTATAACTAGCAAATTAGTTTTGAAGTTGAGGGTGCAGTATTTATGAACTTTGGCAATGAAGACGAAAACTAGCATAGCTCAGCTAGTCAGCTAGTTTAACCTGGAAAAAAATGGGGAAAACAAGCTTGGGCCAAGTCTAATTCAGGAGCCAGATTGTAGTTTTTGTGCCCTGATATCAGGAGCTGGAGGCAAAAAGTTTGAGTAAACAATTCAGAGACGAGCCCCGCGAGTGGTGCAGCGGTCTAAGGCACCGCATCCCAGTTCTAGAAGCTTCACTACAGACTTGGGTTAGATCCCAGGATGTGTCGCAGCCGGCTGCAGCCGGGAGACCCATGAGGTGGCGCACAATTGGTGCAGCATCGTCCGGGTAAGGGGAGGGTTTGGCCGGCCAGGATGTCCTTGTCACATTGCGCTCTAGTAACTGCTTGTGGCAGGCTGGGCACATGCAAGCTGACATCGGTCACCAGCTGTACGGTGTTTCCTCCAACACATTGGTGCAGCTGGCTTGCGGGTTGAGCGAGCAGTGTGACTTGGCGGGGTTGTGTTTTGGAGGACGCTTGGCTCTCGACCTTCACCTCTCCCGAGTCCATACGGGAATTGCAGAGATGGGACAAGCCTGTAACTACCAATTGGAAATCACGAAAAGGTGTAAAAAGTAATTATAATAATTTCAGAGCCTGAAACGAATAAATCAGATGACTTATATTTAAGGAGAGCGAATTGATATATACAATCTAGAAATCAGCTGTAACTGTCAATAGTAAAACAAAGCTTAAAATGATGTTTGAGTGAACCCTGAATACAGAAAATGAATGGTGTAGTCGCTTCCGGACATGGTAGACTCCTCCTCCTCAGCACTCTATTCACAATAATATTATTGTGTGCATACTCACGTGCCTGCCGAGGTCAGTCCCCGGGATTGTCTCATAACACCAGCGACACTATACAATATAGACTAAAAACTTATGACACTGCCAGAACTTTATCGGAGCCTACAACGACCACACATAGTGGTACTTATACAGCAGACCTAGACCCTCTCACACTGAACAAGCCAAGGTGTCCGACAATCATTTACGGTTTAAGAATTTGCCCACGACATTGAAATTTGGTCTGAGATGACAAAATCGTGGCACAAGACAGCTAAAATTGTCTGTGCGGGGCTTTACAAGCCAGAATGTTTAAAAGAAATTCATACAGCTGCTCTGAATCAGTTCAGAATTATTCATAACAACCTCCCGGAATTCTGTGGCACAAAGCGGAGGCTACAAGTCCAGAGCCAACACCCCCACATCAAGCCACTACGGTCAAGGCTATGTTAGGTTTCAAGGTATTGTCCCTGGTATAGCTGGCTCTGTCTCTAGTAATATGAAACCCTCTACTGGTGTATCTCCTCCTAACCACTATGGCTCTACCCAGAGTGGAATAAGATTTTCCACCTCCAGCCAACCCAACCAAGGTTGTGTCCAGACTCAGAGTAGAGGAGCCCCCTGCCACAGTGTTCAAGCTTCTACCCACACCACCTCCCTCACCCGCTATGACCAGGACCTCACCCGTTATGGCCATCTATCCTGGTTTCAAGAGGACCAATAGACGTTTCTGTCCAGTCTGGAAGGGAATCGTCTTACACACCTGACCGTCAAGTGGTCCCAAACGTCATTCAGAGCAGGTCCTCTGAGTTTTGGTTCTACTCAATGTAGGAGTGCAATAAAAAACTACAAGCCCAGCTTCTCCCAAAACGTCAAGCCAAAAACGTTCTCCCAAAGCGTCAAGTGGTTCAACCTCCAGTCAATACGCCCAAACCTCTGGCCATTAAAGTAGATGGAGCCTCTACCTCAAGCCTCTTTTGCCTGAGCTCTACACAAAGTGGAAACTCCTGTGGAATCTACAAGCCTGGCTCTACCCCTGGTGCACCAAGCCAAAACCTGTTACCTCTAACAAGGGTGGAAGTGGTTCAACCTACAGCCAGAATGTCCTTGCCACCAGCCAGAAGCCAAGCAGCACTACACCTGCCAAAAGCAAGCACAGACAAATGTCTGCTCAGAGAAGGAGCTACCAGCCCAGCTATGCTGCCAGTAGTGGGCCAATCTCCGGCCTCTTCAGTTCTGCCCAGGCTGGCAGTTCTTCAACCTACATCCAGAATGCCCCTGCCACCATCCAGAAGCAAAGTGGCTTTAAACCTGCCCTCAGTCAGCCCAAGCAAAGCTATCAGCCCAGGCAAAGCTATGAGCCCATCTATACACTCAATGCAGTGAAATCCGTCCAGGTTTGGCCGGTGTAGGCCGTCATTGAAAATGAGAATTTGTTCTTAACTGACTTGCCCAGTTAAATAAAGGTTAAATAAAGAGTGCCAGCAGTGGCACCTCCACAACCCCGCAGCGCTTTGCCCTGTCCACCATCTAAAACATCCCAGAACACTACAATGGAGCTTGAATCCATTGGCTCCAAGACCCTGTTCACAATGGGAGTAGTGCCTCCTCCCTTAGTCACTCCAAACCCAGCTCCTCAAGTGTTAACAAGCCACAGCCAAACTACACTGCACCTGCCAAGCAGAAAGGCCCCAGCACTACATACATTAGAGTCCAGAGATCTAGTATGAGAGACCATGGGTTGAGATATCACTAAGCATCTTTGGATGTTAGAAAAACTTTATAATAGTTCACATTTGGTGGTGGTCATGCACCTTAAGGTTGGTTGCCAACTCCCATATGAAATCAGAAGAAGAAAGATGAAAGAGGACAGATTAATCCAGGAAAACGAACTAAAAACAAACTAGGTTTTGACTTTTTATCTGTGGATTTATTTTCAGTGTAGTGAACACACGATTTTGAATGCTTTCAGCAAGCACTTCAGATGCTTTGTGTGACTTGCTACTAATCTACATGTCTTCTAGGTGAGACTCAAAACTGATGCTATTTTGGACTTCAATAAAATGTTGAATAATTAATATTATTCTACCTGTCTTGTTTTATGTATTTTCAGTTGATTTGACTTTCATTCAAATCAAATCACATTTTATTGGTCACATACACATATTTAGTAGACAGTATTGCAGTTGTAGCAAGATGCTAGGATACTTGGGAAATGAGTCACTTGCATGACTGTATTTAGACAAATATTTCAAATAAACCATTCAATCAACAGTATGTTTTTTGTGTTAGGAATTATTTAGCCATTTACTGTGCCATCCTTGAACCCTAGAGACCAGTGGCCAGGCATTGAGATTACTGTGTGGAAAGTAGGGCCACCATTTCCATGTCACCCCTATAGATGTGATGTAGGTGCCATCTACTGTTGAAAGGATGCACTACCATTTCTGCTTGTGCAGTGTGTCTCAGCTTCAGTAATATGTAGACAGCATGACATGCTGACCAAAAAGGCTGTGTTATGTGCACTGTAGTTTAACTAGCAAAAATACATGTACACACATACATGTTATTCAATAATTTCATCCAAACTGCTAGCCAGTCTCTAAAATAGAACTTGGTTCTATTTTAGACACTTGACGCCCTGAAATCCCGCCTCTCCCATCTACTCATTGGTTTTTACAAACATATAACCACAGATACATCAATGAGACAGATATTTTGGCAGATGTATAAATGTGAAGCATCTGGCTGGCGTTTCCACTCACTATCAAATATGATGGTGTGAGGAAGCTCAATGGTCGGCAGTGGGAGATGGGGCGAGATGGATTTTCACCGACATTCTGCTAGTTTTTTCATCAATGAAACATTTGATCTCAATATTATTCTTTGTTTCTAAAACTTGTGCTTGGCTCTGCCCACCTTGCTTGTTCTGCCCATAATGATTCATTTGCTCCCTTTGGAAATGACAGGCTGTGGTCTATCTTGGGCTAGTATAAAATTCTCTGATGTAGCTATGTGGGTGATTAAAAGATGAATGAGGTCCACACTCCAGTCCAGTTGGTGGTGGTAATGTACCTTAAAGTTGGTTGCCAACTGCCATATAAAATCACAAGAAGAAAGATGAAAGAGGACAGATTAATCAACAAAAACAAACTTAAAACGAATTAGGTTTTGACATTTTATCTGTCGATTAATTGTCAGTGTAGAGAACACATGATTTTGAATTACTCAAAATGGGTAGAAATTCTACAAATATCCAGCAATGAAAAGGACCATATGTATTTCAGGTAAAGTAACAACCCAATGTTTATCTCTGAGGACAAATTCTCTAATGGCAGTTGGCAACCAACTTTGTCTCTGCCTGGCTGGTTCCCCTCTTTCCTCTGAGATTCTCTGCCTCTAACCCTATTACAGGGGCTGAGGCCCTTACTAGGGCTCTTTCATGCCGTCCCTAGGAGGGGTGCGTCACTTGAGTGGGTTGAGTCACTGATGTGATCTTCCTGTCTGGGTTGGCGCCCCCCCCCCCCTTGGGTTGTGCAGTGGCACAGATCTTTGTGGGCTATACTCAACCTTGTCTCAGGATGGTAAGTTGGTGGTTGAAGATATCCCTCTAGTGGTGTGGGGGCTGTGCTTTGGCAAAGTGGGTGGGGTTATATCCTTCCTGTTTGGCCCTGTCCGGGGGTATCATTGGATGGGGCCATAGTGTCTCCTGACCCCTCCTGTCTCAGCCTCCAGTATTTATGCTGCAGTAGTTTATGTGTCGGGGGGCTAGGGTCAGTTTGTTATATCTGGAGTACTGCTCCTGTCTTATCTGGTGTCCTGTGTGAATTTAAGTATGCTCTCTCTAATTCTCTCTTTCTCTCTTTCTTTCTCTCTCTCGGAGGACCTGAGCCCTAGGACCATGCCTCAGGAATACCTGGCATGATGGCTCCTTGCTGTCCCCAGTCCACCTGCTGCTGCTCCAGTGTCAACTGTTCTGCCTGTGGCTATGGAATCCTGACCTGTTCACCGGACGTGCTACCTGTCTCAGACCTGCTGTTTTCAACTCTCTAGAGACATCAGGAGCGGTAGAGATACCGTGAATGATCGGCTATGAAAATCCAACTGACATTTACTCCTGAGGTGCTGACCTGTTGCAGGCTCTCAACCACTGTGATTATTATTACTTGACCCTGCTGGTCATCTATGAACATTTTAACATCTTGGCCATGTTCTGTTATAATCTCCACCCGGCACAGCCAGAAGAGGTTTCTTCCTAGGTTCCTGCCTTTCTAGGGAGTTTTTCCTAGCCACTGTGCTTCTACACCTGTATTGCTTGCTCTTTGGGGTTTTAAGCTGGGATTCTGTAAAGCACTTTGTGACATCAGCTGATGTAAGAAGGGCTTTATAAATACATTTGATTGAAATTTGATTGAATGTGCGGGGGGCACCGGTGTTGAGGTAATTGAGGTAATATGTACATGTAGGTAGAGTTATTAAAGTGACTATGCATAGATAATAACAGAGAGGAGAATTATTGTCCCAATCTATAACTAGGGTGGCTGGAATCTTTGACAATTGTTAGGGCCTTCCTCTGACACCGCCTGGTATAGAGGCCCTGGATGGCAGGAAGCCTGGGCCGTACGCAGGGAAGTTGCCAGAATGAAAAAAACACTCCCGGGCCCCTAACATAGAAATCAGAATGTTTCAGATTAAAATAACGTACTGAACAATGTGTTATTAAATGTACTAACTATAAGCTTCTGCTGCTCTATACAACAATTGTGCAGATTCTAGTTCCCATCTTCATCCTTTGCCTATATTAACAGTATTGAAAAAACAAAATTGGTTCCTAATGTTAACAAAAGCTGTTAACAAAAGCTGTCTATGTCATGAGATTTTCATTATGCTTTATAAATAACTACACAATTGGTGACTTGTTTTTTAATTGTAGTCAGTTTTAATGAAGAATTTACCAATGAGCCATGTTTCAGATTAAATAATTTATTACCAATTCTTATAAACAAGGCTAACCCTTTTCTGCCTCTGTAAGGTACTGGGAAGTCAGGCGCAGGAAAACAGAGAGTTCAATATAGTGCTCCTTTAATGCACACACGGTGAACCACGGCCACCCCACTAAACACTGGGTGCTCAAAACAAAATGCCCCAGACACGGTGAACCACGGCCACGCCACTAAACACTGGGTGCTCAAAACAAAATGCCCCAGACACGGTGAACCACGGCCACCCCACTAAACACTGGGTGCTCAAAACAAAATGCCCCAGACACGGTGAACCACGGCCACCCCACTAAACACTGGGTGCTCAAAACAAAATGCCCCAGACACGGTGAACCACGGCCACCCCACTAAACACTGGGTGCTCAAAACAAAATGCCCCAGACACGGTGAACCACGGCCACCCCACTAAACACTGGGTGCTCAAAACAAAATGCCCCACACACGGTGAACCACGGCCACCCCACTAAACACTGGGTGCTCAAAACAAAATGCCCCAGACACGGTGAACCACGGCCACCCCACTAAACACTGGGTGCTCAAAACAAAATGCCCCAGACACGGTGAACCACGGCCACCCCACTAAACACTGGGTGCTCAAAACAAAATGCCCCAGACACGGTGAACCACGGCCACCCCACTAAACACTGGGTGCTCAAAACAAAATGCCCCAGACACGGTGAACCACGGCCACCCCACTAAACACTGGGTGCTCAAAACAAAATGCCCCACACACGGTGAACCACGGCCACCCCACTAAACACTGGGTGCTCAAAACAAAATGCCCCAGACACGGTGAACCACGGCCACCCCACTAAACACTGGGTGCTCAAAACAAAATGCCCCAGACACGGTGAACCACGGCCACCCCACTAAACACTGGGTGCTCAAAACAAAATGCCCCAGACACGGTGAACCACGGCCACCCCACTAAACACTGGGTGCTCAAAACAAAATGCCCCAGACACGGTGAACCACGGCCACCCCACTAAACACTGGGTGCTCAAAACAAAATGCCCCAGACACGGTGAACCACGGCCACCCCACTAAACACTGGGTGCTCAAAACAAAATGCCCCAGACACGGTGAACCACGGCCACCCCACTAAACACTGGGTGCTCAAAACAAAATGCCCCAGACACGGTGAACCACGGCCACCCCACTAAACACTGGGTGCTCAAAACAAAATGCCCCAGACACGGTGAACCACGGCCACCCCACTAAACACTGGGTGCTCAAAACAAAATGCCCCAGACACGGGGAATGAAACAGTCCAGCACTATACACGAACATAAACCAACATGTTCGACAATAACAAACACCAGGGTTACAATAATCAATCCCACACAAAGAAGCCCAACTAATTACAACGAACTAAAACAGGTGATACCAATAAACACATAAGGAGGGAGAGGAAAGAAATCAGTGGCAGCTAGAAGGCCGGTGATGACCACCGCCAAGCGCCACCCGAACGGGAAGGGGAGCCACCTTCGGTCAGACTCGTGACAGCCTCATGCATAATTCCTAAATATATGCCTACATACCCAAAATAAAAATACATCCTGAACTATGTCGACTGCATGCATCATTGTGGTACCTACAGAGAACAAGCATCTGTGAAACTGCAACTGTTGTGTCAAGACATTATGTGGGCATTCCTGACTAAGTTCAACAGGAGATAAACCGTAGCAGAACATACTCTGAAATGGTATTTTGCCCATCCGCGGGCAGGCTTGGGTAGAACAAGTTAAGGCATTTGTCCTTGTGTTTGTTCCCTGTAAACAAAACTCAGAGGTTACACTGCACCAAGAGCCCATCGCCGAGCCTTCTTGTTTATAATGTCATTAAAGTAACATTTTCTAGCTAACTGGTTTTCATTTGAAAGGATGGCAAGGCTGTTCAACCTGTCTTGGCACATTGTGGATCTTAGATAGTTCTTTATAAGTTTCAGCTTACTGAAGGCACGTTCACCTCCAGCAACTGTTACAGGCATTGTACAGAATATTTGTAGTGCAGTGCACACCTCTCCAAAAATGCTCTGTAGCTGCATCTTGGGGATGGCATTTAGGATCTCTACATGAGAAACAACATCTGAAAAAGGGGCACTATACAGTGCCATGCGAAAGTATCCACCTCCTTGGCATCTTTCCTATTTTGTTGCCTTACAACTTGGAATTAAAATAGATTTTTGGGGGGTTTGTATCATTTGATTTACACAACATGCCTACCACTTTGAAGATACAACATATTTTTGATTGTGAAACAAACAAGAAATAAGACAAAAAAACGGAAAACTTCAGTGTGCATACTATTCACTCCCCCAAAGTCAAATCTTTGTAGAGCCACCTTTTGCAGCAATTCCAGCTGCCAGTCTCTTGGGGTATGTCTCTATATGCTTGGCACATCTAGCCACTGGGGTTGGTTTCTGCCCATTCTTCAAGGCAAAACTGCTCCAGCTCCTTGAAGTTGGATGGGTTCCTGCTGGTGTACAGCAATATTTTAGTCATACCACAGATTCTCAATTGGATTGAGGTCTGGGCTTTGACTAGGCCATTCCAAGACATTTAAATGTTTCCCTTTAAACCACTCGAGTGTTGCTTTAGCAGTATGCTTAGGGACATTGTCCTGCTGGAAGTTGAACCTCCGTCCCAGTCTCACATCTCTGAAAGTCTGAAACAGGTTTCCCTCAAGGATTTCCCTGTATTTAGCGCCATCCATCAGTCCTTCAATTCTGTCCAGTTTCAAAGTCCCTGCCGATGAAAAACATCCCCACAGCATGAGGCTGCCACCACCATGCTTCACTGTGGGGATAGTGCTCTCGAGGTGATGAGAGGTGTTGGGTTTGTGCCAGACATAGTGTTTTCCTTGATGGCCAAAAAGCTCAATTTTAGTCTCATCTGACCAGAGTACCTTCTTCCATATGTTTGGGGAGTCTCCCATATGCCTTTTTGGCAAACACCAAACGTGTTTGCTTATTTTATTCTTAAACAACAGTGTTTTTAGGCCACTCATCCGTAAAGCCCAGCTCTGTGGAGTGTATGGCTTAAAGTGGTCCTATGGACAGATACTCCAATCTCTGCTGTGGATATTTGCAGCTCCTTCAGGGTTATCTTTGGTCTCTTTGTTGCCTCTCTGATTTATGCCCTCTTTGCCTGGTCCGTGAGTTTTGGTGGGCGTCCCTCTCTTGGCAGGAATGTTGTGGTGCCATATTCTTTAAATATTTTAATAATGGATTTAATGCTGCTCCGTGGGATGTTCAAAGTTGCTGATATATTTTTTTTCACTCAACCCTGATCTGTACTTCTCCACAACTTTGTCCCTGACCTGTTTGGAGAGCTTCTTGGTCTTCATGGTGCTGCTTGCTTGGTGGTGCCCCTTGCTTAGTGGTGTCGCAGACTCTGTGGCCTTTCAGAACAGGTGTATATATACTGAGATCATATGACAGGTCATTTGACACTTAGACTGAACACAGGTGGACTTTAATCAATTAGGTGACTTCTGAAGGTAATTGGTTACATCAGATCTTATTTAGGATCTTCATAGCAAAAATCATAGCAAAATACATATGCACGCACCACTTTCCTGTTTCTTATTATTTAATATATTTTTATATTTAATATATTTATTTTTTTCATTTCACTTCACCAATTTGGACTATTTTGTGTATGTCCATTGCATGAAAATCAAATAAAAATCTATTTCAATGACATTGTAACGGTTTTCATGCGGTGAAAGAGAGTCGGACCAAAATGCAGCGTGTAGATTGCGATCCATGTTTAATGAACAAACGTAAACACGAATCAATACAAATACTACAAAACAAAAGAACGTAAGGAAAACCGAAACAGCCTATACTAGTGTAAACTAACACAGAGACAGGAACAAGGACACTAAGGACAATCACCCACGAAACACACAAAGAATATGGCTGCCTAAATATGGTTCCCAATCAGAGACAACGAATAATCACCTGACTCTGATTGAGAACTGCCTCAGGCAGCCATAGACTAACGCTAGACATCCCACAAAACCCCAAGACAAAAACACACCACAATAACCCATGTCACACCCTGGCCTGACCGAATAAATGAAGAATAAACATAATATATTTCGACCAGGGCGTGACAGACATGTTGTAATGCAACAAAATAGGAAAAACGCCTAGGGGGGTTGAGTACTTTTGCAAGGCACTGTATATCGTCTTTAAACTGGCACTTTTCAAATCCATCTGTGAGATCTTTGGAGTACTTGTTTCTCAATTTGTGGCAAGATACATACATTTGGCATTTGGTTTTCAGTCATTTTCCTAAATGTAAGTATTGGTGAAAACTCATCGTATATAGCTGCAATCATGTGGAACCGCGTGTCCGAATGACTGATTATACTATCCAGAGCCACATAAAACAGTGTTGAGAAATCCTGCGTCTAACTTCTGTTCATTTGCTATGTCATCTTCAGTCTCATCAGGGAAACGTTTTCTTTTTTTCTGGCGGCTCCTCTGTTCACTGAGAAACTGAGTAGTTCCACCAATTTAATTTGCCACCATGGAGGCTTCTGCCGGAAGAGCGCCCCATTGATTACACAGAGCCTGTATTTCTTTCTGTACTGCCTTAATGTGAGCTGCTTCAGTGTCCAGAGAATTATTTCCTGACTGAAGAATTAGGCTTCTATTCTCAATACACTGCAAAACTTTTACCCAGAAAGTGAGCGGGAAGATTGCCTTGAAAGACATGAAGTAGATTTGGCTTAGTTTGTCAGGCTGCAGGTAGCAAGAAGCATGTCTCGGGCCTTGACGATAGACGGTAAATGAGTTGCCACTGGTCGGACCGCAGCAATACGTGCACTCCATCGTGTGTCTGACAGCAGCCAGTCTTTTCCTTGAATGGCCATCGCTCTGGGCTGGCACTGAACAGATTGTAAAGACGATTCACACAGCCAAAATAGGTTGATACTTCTTGGCACGACTGAGCTGCATGTGAGCTGCATGTACACCCTCAAGATTGAGTATGGGAGGCACAAGGTGAGTATGTGAGGCACAAGGTGAGTATGGGAGGCACGAGGTGAGTATGGGAGGCACAAGGTGAGTATGGGAGGCACAAGGTTAGTATGGGAGGCACAAGGTGAGTATGGGAGGCACAAGGTGAGTATGGGAGGCACAAGGTGAGTATGGGAGGCACAAGGTTAGTATGGGAGGCACGAGGTGAGTATGGGAGGCATGAGGTGAGTATGGGAGGCACGAGGTGAGTATGGGAGGCACGAGGTGAGTATGGGAGGCACGAGGTGAGTATGGGAGGCACGAGGTGAGTATGGGAGGCACAAGGTGAGTATGGGAGGCACAAGGTGAGTATGGGAGGCACGAGGTGAGTATGGGAGGCACGAGGTGAGTATGGGAGGCACGAGGTGAGTATGGGTGGCACAAGGTTAGTATGGGAGGCACAAAGTGAGTATGGGAGGCACAAGGTGAGTATGGGAGGCACAAGGTGAGTATGGGAGGCACAAGGTGAGTATGGGAGGCACAAGGTGAGTATGGGAGGCATAAGGTGAGTATGTGGCCAGTGGATTATTTTGCAGTATGTGTGCTTGAACTCCCTTCACTTCCCCTGACATCATAGCCTTGACCATGTCAGTCTGCTATGTCAATACCATGCCCTTCCAATGCACTCAAAAACATTTCAGAAATGTCACTGCCTGTCCAATTCACCTGTTCCCTGAACTTTATCTTCATGTACATATCTCACCAATAATACATTTAGCTCAGTATGGGAAATGTCTAAAATTGCATCACATATAACTGAGTAATAGATTCTTCTCTTTCATGAAGTATTGTTTTCAAAACCCTGACCACATATTCCTATGAAGTCGTTTTGTCTCTCAGGGCTGAGGTAAAGAGTCAGTCGTGCTCCTTTCTTTTTGTCCCTGACTTTCTGTAAGTGCTCACGTAATAGCGGGTCATAATTTGACAACAGTTCCAGTAAGCCTAGGTAATGACCATTATGCACATCATCAAGATTGAGGGAATGGCAGAATCCTAGATGCTAAGAACAGTGTCACATCCACAATCCTTTCTAGAAGTCTCTGTTTTTATACATTTCTGACTGGATTTGTTTCTGCAACTGACTGTCTATACCTGTAGCTGTTGTTACGGGTTGCTGCAGATGTGTCTATTTCCAGTAACAGTTCTTGTGAGACACAATCCTCATTCTCTGGTAGTTTGTCAAACGTTCTCCGCCATTTCACTGATGATATCTTATAGCCATCCTTATAGCCATCCTTATAGCCATCCTTATAGCCATCCTTACTATTCAGAGAACTGGGTGAAGGTTAACCTTGCTCATGAGAAAAAAGAACACATGGAATGCAATATAATAATTCCTTTACATAAATAAGCCAGTCTCTCTACACCTTTTCTCTTCCATTTGCTGACTTACTGTACTGTAAATAGTTGGGGAATGGCTTGCCTTCTGAGTCTGGGGGCATGATTTTACACAGTTCTGTCTCCTCACCACACCTGTTGGCTATTCTGTGAATAATAGCTTCTCTTTCATGGTCTTGTACTGTCTCTGACCACAGTGCTGGATCATCTAAAACCTCATCTTCCTCACTTCAAATCTGCCCATACTCTTCCTTTCCCTTATTACTTGCTTGTTCAATCTCTTCTGTCAGTCCTTCACTGGCATTTCTGCTACTCTTTAAATCCTCTTCCTCCTCCCTGCTCTCCTCTGCGTCAGAGTCTGTCTGACAGCTTTCTGCAGAGATTCTGCCTACCTGGAGCTCTCAAGGCACTAGGAAGTAAACAAAGAGAATGTTGGGTTTAATATTCACTCCTACAAAGGTTACCCTACTAAGAAAGTGTGTCTAGGTCATCATGTGCCTAACTTTACAATTAAAAAATGGTCTAGTTATGCTGTAGCTGCTACAAAACAACTGCCTCACCTCCAAGGTCTGCTGTTTCAAGTTCATGTAGTAGACACACATTGGGATCTTTGTCTACAGCAGTAGTAGTGGTAGCATCTACAGTATGGATAGATAGGCTACATGTTAGGTTTTAATTTTAGTCTAGCTAGCTAACAAATATCACGCAAATATTGGGGAATACAGTTATAATAATATCTAAACAATAGCTCATTAGCTAGCCATAGCTGGGAGTGGTAGCTCTTTTTATCCTGGATTTTGCTGCATTTGTCTCTGTTTCCTTTCTTTCCTTTTCTGTTTTTGAGGGGGTCATAGTGGTTATCTTTCCTGAATGCTTAGGATACATGCCGGAGCAACTGTAAGACCTGCTGTATTTAGTTTTTTTCTCCTCGTGGAGAATGGACCAAGCCATGTGTATTATTGGGAGGTACAAACGGGATGGTTGGGTAGAGATTCCTGATCTGATTATGGTTATATGTTTTAATTTTCATCACAGATTTTTTTTCGAACATTTTTTAAACGATTAACAAATACTTTTCTAAATATTTAGTGGCCCCTTGAATCACTCATGTTTTCCCCCCTTTAACAACGCCCTTGGCACTACACTTAGTAGTGCCTTGCGGTCGGAGGCCGAGTAGTTGCCATACCGGGCAGTGATGCAACCAGTCAGGATGCTCTTGATGGTGCAGCTGTAGAACCTTTTGAGGATCTGAGGACCCATGCCAAATCTTTTCAGTCTCCTGAGGGGGAATAGGTTTTGTTGTGCCCTCTTCATGACTGTCTTGGTGTGCTTGGACCATGTTAGTTTGTTGGTGATGTGGACACCAAGGATCTTGAAACTCTCAACCTGCTCCACTACAGCCCCATCGATGAGAATGGGGGTGTGCTCGGTCCTCCTTTTCTTGTAGTCCACAATCATCTCCTTTGTCTTGATCATGCTGAGGGAGAGGTTGTTGTCCTGGCACCACACGGCCAGGTTTCTGACCTCCTACCTATGGAGATCAAATGTATAAATTGTCTGGCTGGGCTGATGAGACAGTGGATTGCACAGTCAGATGGAACAGAGTAAAAAGGCATTTTTACATCATAGATTTAGCCAGTGGTAATTTGTGGAATAGACACTGGGTGGAAAGCGGTTTTAGCCAATCAGCATTCAGGATTAGATCCACCAATTGCATAAAATCCTATAAACTCAGCAGGAAAAAGAAACGTCCTCTCACTGTCAACTGTGTTTATTTTCAACAAACTTAACATGTAAATATTTGTATGAACATAACAAGATTCAACAACTGAGACATAAACTGAACAAGTTCCACAGACATGCGACTAACAAAAAATGAATAATGTGTCCCTGAACAAAGGGGGGGTCAAAATCAAAAGTAACAGTCAGTGTCTGGCTTGGCCAACAGCTGCATTAAGTACTGCAGTGTATCTTCTCATGGACTGCACCAGATTTGCCAGTTCTTGCTGTGAGATGTTACCCCACTCTTCCACCAAGGCACCTGCAAGTTCCAGGACATTTCTGGGGGGAAATCCAACAGGTCCCAGACATCTCAATGGGATTGAGATCTGGGCTCTTCACTGGCCATGGCAGAACACTGACATTCCTGTCTTACAGGAAATCATGCACAGAATGAGCAGTATGGCTGGTGGCATTGTCATGCTGGAGGATCATGTCAGGATGAACCTGCAGGAAGGGTACCACATGAGGCATGCTGCAATGATGAGGGAGGAGGATGTCTTCCCTGTAACGCACAGCATTGAGATTGCCTGCAATGACAACAAGCTGATGATGCTGTGACACACCACCCAGACCGTGACGGACCCTCCACCTCAAAAACGATCCCACTCCAGAGTACAGGCCTCGGTGTAATGCTTATTCCTTCGATGATAAACACGAATCAGACCATCACCCCTGGTGAGACAAATCCGTGACTCGTCAGTGAAGAGCACTTTTTGTCAATCCTGTCTGGTCCAGCGATGGTGGGTTTGTGCCCATAGGCGACGTTGCTGCAGGTGATGTCTGGTAAGGACCTGCCTTACAACAGGCCTACAAGTCCAGCCTCTCTCAGCCTATTGCGGACAGTCTGAGTATTGATGGAGGGATTGTGCGTTCCTGGTGTAACTCGGGCAGTAGTTGTTGCCATCCTGTACCTGTCTCCCAGATGTGATGTTCAGATGTACTGATCCTTTGCAGGTGTTGTTACGTGTGGTCTACCACTGCGAGGACGATCAGCTGTCCGCCCTGTCTCCCTGTAGCACTGTCTTAGGCGTCTCACAGTACGGACATTGCAATTTATTGCCCTGGCCACATCTACAGTCCTCATGCCTCCTTGCAGCATGCCTAAAACATGTTCACGCAGATGAGCAGGGACCCTCTGCATTTTTCTTTTGGTGTTTTTCAGAGTTGGTAGAAAGGCCTCTTTAGTGTCCTAAGTTTTCATAACTGTGACCTTAATTGCCTACCATCTGTAAACTGTTAGTGTCTTAAAGACCGTTCCACAAGTGCATGTTCATTAATTGTTTATGGTTCATTGAACAAGCATGGGAAACAGTTTAAACCGTTTTCAATGAAGATCTGTGAAGTTATTTGGATTTTTACGAATTATCTTTGAAAGACAGTGTCCTGAAATTTACCTTTCTTTTTTTGCTGAGTTTACCTATAGGATAGTGAGAATCTGATAAAAATCCATAATCCTATAGGATTTTTTTGACTAGGGATATGAGCAATTCCATTTTTTTGTTGACCAAATTCGACACTTGACATTTCTTGGTGGATTTATTTTCGTGGACAGATTTTGGGCGGAGTAAACCATCTTGCTTCGCCTCTTACTCTCTGGTTGAGTTTATGTTTGGTTTACCTTGTCTCGCAGGTAAAAAAAATAAATAAATGAAACTATACCGCGTGTGTTTTGTGGGCAATTTAATTTAAGAAGAAAAGTATAATACAAACGCTCTTGCTCTTTGAGGAATATAACTTTACGGAAGAAAACTCGGTGGAAAGACCCGCGATCACTCTTCCCATGCCGTGAGTAAAACGAAGCTTAAACGGAAACGCATACTGCAAATTAATAAACCCAGGTGTAACTTTAGCAATACACTACAGATAGAACAAAATACGATACTTGATTGGATATGCATTTTGGAAATGGCACCTTGACAATTATTCTAACTTATTTTGACAGTAGACTACATCTGTCGTTCTGCCCCTGAACAGGCAGTTCACCCACTGTTCCTAGGCCGTCATTGAAAATACGAATTTGTTCTTAACTGACTTGCCTAGTTAAATAAAGGTAAAATAAATACAATTAAATCGACTGAAAACGTCGTCCAGCTCAACAAGCTGTTTTGCTGCGTTTCAGCAAATTAGTAACCTTTTATTATATGAAGTAGGCCCGGCCGGTTTATCAAACAACTGTTCGGGGATTGTTTTAATTAATATCAACTCCCTGTAAAGCCTTTTTTAAAATTGATATTCACCTTATGACACATTTGTTTACATTTTGGCCAACTTCAGCAGCCTACATTGAATGGACTGTCACCGTCCTCATGCTGGCTTCCATAATGCCATTATTAATGGCGTGTTTACTTTCTGTGAAAGAAGGTTTTGAACGTATAGACTAGGGCGTTCTGAAGACCCAGGGCGCCATTTTCTGGCATATCACAGTAATAACACACCTGAATCAAGTTCCCATCTTATCACCAAGCCCTTGGATTTAGATGAATCAAGCGGGTTAATGTTGGGCTCGAACACAAACGAGCAGGGGTCATTGTAGTGTAGGCCAAACGCCAATAAGGCTGAAATTGAACCAAGTTTAAGTTTGTGTATTTAATCTTGTTGTTTTTCATTGATTTTAAAACAACTAATTTGAGCCCTACATCCTGTAGGCTACATACACACAACATCCACGGAATAGATTGGGTAACTTCGCTTGTCACTAAGGGATATGTGATGATTGATATAGTTTCTTGGATTGGCAGGGGTTGCAGCCTCATGTGACTTACATTTCAAGTTTGGTTTGCCATACCAAGGGCCTGCAGCAGACATTTTGACATGTCATATAGTCAGGCATTGACCTAATGTCCATGTGGTAATGTTGTTGTCTATTGATTCACGTCCACCTTACTTTGTCTGAAGGCGCTGATTATTATGACAGGGCTAAGCAATGTTCTTTATAAATGTAACATACATATTTCATACATTAATGTAATGTAATGCACTGCCCCCCCCCCCCCCCCCACTCCCTTTCCTCTTTTTTTCCCCAGGCCCTGGCTCTAGTTAACTACCATGCCCAGCAGCAGCACAGGGAGCCCCAGACCCTGGTCCGAGCCAGGGGGCCAGAAAGGCCTCGTCCCTCTGCGACCCAAACATCACCTCTCCCGGGGCAACAGCACCAGCCTGGAGTCTTGCTATGAGGAGCGATGTGTGGACCCGGTGGAGGACAGGCACCAGGGGCCAAAGGTGACATACCACAAGGCCAACCGCAGGGACGCGCAGAGCAGGGAGGCAGAGGAGACCATTGGCTTCATCCCCGGATCTGGAGACTCTCCTTCAGGGGGTCAGGGGTGTGGTCCCTGTGCCCACTCCTCCCCAGGAAGCTGTAAGAGCTGGGTGTGCAGTGTGCTGACCTGTGGACTCTACAGGGTGTGTCGGAGCACCATCCTGGCCCCTAGTCCCAGACAGAGCTCCCCAGATGACGATCGGGAGAAGGTCAGCCTCCGTGGTCTCCAGGGCCACCTTGGGACCAACGATCCCCAAACCAGTAAGGAGAGTGGTGGTGGTGACTCTGATTGGTCAGAGGATGTCTACATCAGAGGGGTCAAAGTGCACATTTCCACAATGGAGAAGGAGCTGGTGGTCGTTACCAGGCCTCCGTTACACAATGGAAGAGGTGGAGGAGGAGGGAGACGGTACAGCCCTCCCTCCTACTCCTGGAACGAGGGGGATATGGGTGATCTGAGTGTGGGTGACGTGGACTCTCTGATCACCCAAAAGCTTCTGGAGCTGTACTCTGAGTACCAGATCGAGGAGCTGGCCCACTGCACCTCAGACTCAGTGTTCCTGAAGAAGACCAATGAAATCAGCCAGCTTATCAGTGACCTGGCCGAAGAGCATCAGCTTGATGAGCAGGATGCAGAGTGTCGACTGGTCAAGGGCATCATCAGGTAGCTACCATTCACTTGTAGGGATTAACTGCCTTGATCAAGGGCACAACGTGTTTGTGTGTGTGCGCGCGCAAAAGCAGTTGAGTATCGCGACAGCGAATTAATACATTTACTTTAAAGTTGATATACAGTAAAGTTGATATACCATTTATCTATTCTATTTTATCAGGATCAGCACCAGGAAGAGCAAGAAGAGACCTCAGTGCAAAAAGTCACAGAGGAGAACATCCGACAGTGGTAACGAAACCATGAGCAACTATCAAGCATCAACCATCAGCAATAACAGTAAGCAACTTCTCTACGGATAAACATTTCCAACAGCTTTCCCCTTATTGTGCGTACTTATTGAAGTGATACTTAATTTGTCATTAATTTATTACACTGTTAGTTGACTGTCACTCTTTGTTTTGTTTTTTTTTACGTTGAAGATGATTATTGTATCCAGATATCCAAGGAGACAGATTCTGATATGAATGCTAGGAACATGAGGATCAACAGTAGAGCAGGTAAGAGACTTGACGTGTGTGCTGTGCAGTGTTATTGTAGTCATCATTAAGCGCTTGTTATGATGGGGTGCGAGTCCTTCAAGACACGTTTACTGAAACCGCAGTATTTCCCTTGTATTCATTTAGCAGCAGCACATTGCCACTGATAAATTGTTGCCAACCACCCCGGGAAATTTGAGGGGATGGAAAAACGCTTTCAGTGTTAACTTAAGTAACTATAACCAGACAAAGTTTATAGAAAAGATAATTGATGTATATATTTTTAAAGATGCAGTAAGTCTTGTCAGAAGCTAGCAGAATCATTACTTGCCAACAGCAGCTGTAAATTCCAAAAAAACTACATTACTATTTCAAGTTCAATTACCTTGCTTTGTGGGTCAGAGTGCAGTATTTATTTAGTTTCATAGCACAAACGTTTATTAGCACGTTTCTCATACTGGCTTAATGCTTCGAACACACCGACAGCGTCAGAGTGCAAAATAGTAAGCAGCATCATCTGCATATGTGTGCAACAAAAGTTCAACATTCACCTTCTGCTACCATTTCTGTCAAGCCGCCTACGCATACAGTTTGACGCCTACCTTCTATAAATCCAACGTATGCACCACACCCTGAACGTACTGCAACCGCCTCTGCAACGCAATGCTGCAAGACAAACGCAGCGTTTCATTGGAAATGAATGTAATTCTGGTGTACCAAAATGCAACGGCGCGGTCGGTGTGTTCAAAGCGTTAGACACGGCAATGCTCTGACATCGCTCATCCATATGTATATAGTCTTAATTCATTAGATTTGTGTGTGGTGTTTGTTGTTAGCTATTACTTGTTAGATATTACTGCACTGTCAGAGCTCGAAGCACAAGCGTTTCGCTACACCCGCAATAACATCTGCTAATCACGTGTATGTGACCAATACAATTTGATTTTAATTGCAGGCGGGTTGCCTAGCAACATATTCCTCGGAAGGAGTTAACTTCTGCATTGCGCAACAAATTCCCATTATTTGAACAGCTAGCATGACAGCCAAAATAGCTTTGAAAAAGGTTTTTCAGCTAAGAGGGAGAAGTATCTAACAAAATACCTACATTATGTAATTGATTTTATTTTTGGAGAAGCTTGCCCTTATAAAATGTCACCAGAAATTACGCTACATGACCAAACATATGTGGACACCTGCTCATCGAACATCTCATTCCCAAATCATGGGCATTGATATGGAGTTGGTCCCCCTTTTGCTGCTATAACAGCCTCCGCTCTTCTGTGAAGGCTTTCTACTAGATGTTGGAACATTGCTTCGGGGACTTGCTTCCATTCATCCACAAAAGCATTAGTGAGGTCGGGCACTGATGTTGGGCGATTAGGCCTGGCTCGCAGTCGGCTTTCAAATTCATCCCAAAGGTTTTCGATGGCGTTGTGGTCAGGGCTCTGTGCAGGCCAATCAAGTTCTTCCACACCGATCGACAAACCGTCTCTGTATGGACTTCGCTATGTGCACAGGGGTATTGTCATGCTGAAACAAGAAAGGGCCTTCCCTTCCAACTGTTGCCACAAAGTTGGAAGCACAGACTCGTCTAGAATGTTATTCTATGGTGTAGCCTTAAGATTTCCCTTCACTGGAATGAAGGGGCCTAGACCAAACCATGAAAAAGAGCCTCAGGCCATTATTCCTACTCCACCAAACTTTACAGTTAGCACTATGCATTTGGTCAGCTAGTGTTCTCCTGGCATCCACCAAACTCAGTTTTATCCGTCGGACTACCAGATGGTGAAGCGTGATTCATCATTCCAGAGAACGCGTTTCCACTGCTCCGGAGTCCGATCGCGTGAGCTTTACACCACTACTGCCAGGCACTTGGCATTGTGCATGGTGATCTTAGGCTTGTGTGCGGCTGCTCGGCCATGGAAACTAATTTCATGAAGCTCCCGACGAACAATTATTATGCTGAAATAAACAAATCTACTAATTTGAAGGGGTATCCGCATACTTTGTTTTATATATAGTGTACCTTCTCACAGTCCTACATAAAAATGATCCAGACTGGAGTTCCCCAGTGATTTTCCCCCCCTTCCATGACCTTTGCCAGCGCTGCACAAAAAAAATCTAGGAAACACTGAAACCGGTTGGGTTAGTATCTGAGTGAGAGAGATCTAATAGAGTGAATGTTGTGGCATATATCCAACGTTATCTCTTCCCCTGTTAGATACTTCCTTTCCGTGACTTTATATTGTGAACATCCTATTTATTTAAGCCTATCCCAGAGGTGGATTGGTTGTCTTAAGGTTGTAGCTCCTTGGGCAAGTCAGACTTGTATTGTCTTTGTCAGACACAAATAAATAGGTTTTATAAACCAAATACTGTAATATGAACCTAATTGAATCATGTGGATGACAAGTTGTTCTTGATGATGAAGGTCCTGAACCAATTATGTATATATTACTAAACCTGTGGACTTAACTTAATTTTGCACATAAGTTGATGACAAGGTACTCCTGATGTTTTCTTTGTCATTTGCATTTTATGTGTGAACTTTGAAGCCAAATTTCCTCATTGCGTTGACAATGAAGTTTGTCTGTTCTATTATATATCTCATACCTTTATATTTTGATTTAAGCCGAAAGTTCTGAGCATCAGATCTCTGTGTTTGGCATGCCCCTGCCCTGGACCACGGTCAGAACATGATGACCCATCCTCAACACTCCATGTGCCATGGAGCATCTCACCAGTCCCCAGCTGTGGAGGTTGGGACCCATAAGTTACACATGTATTGTATGTTCTATTGAATTCTGTGTTGGGACTTTGAAGGAGCCAGAGAATTGCACTTGGTAAATTAGGTGGGAGGAGTATTACGCATATGCAAACTACTCCAAAGACCATGACTTTGAAGACTATACTATGAATCGTGTCATCTGTATTTTGAAGGATTATAATGCACTCAGGGTAGTGAATGTATTTTTGATTCTGACATATTGCGCCCGTGTTTGGGGGTTGGTCTGTCTCAGAGAGAAGTTACTGTAGACTTATCAGACCCTTCCAGAAGCTCCTCCTGTTTTGATGTCCGTTCTTCTTATCGCCCTCATATTACTTTAGTGCTATATGTCCCTTTATCCTTGAATAACAACTGTGTTAATATGAAACCCCACTCTCCACTGCTGTTTGATCTCTTTCAGCTTTATCAGGTCAACCCCCAACACTGACACAAGAACCAGTTTCAAGGTAGTGTACGTGCATCCAGGGACATGCAGGGTAAAGTAAACTGACCCAAGAAATATAGATAACCGCACACTTGATTGCGCCATGGTTTTATTGTGCTGTGTTTGGACCTGACGGTCTTAGTCTTCGTAAGGTTTAACCCATGTGAATAATGCAGTGGTTTGGACACCAAGAACCAACCTGGAATGTACTGGAGGCCAAAAACCACTCGGAACTTATGAAGAAAGAACACCTCAAAGACAATGGATGTTGTTGTTGGCTTATTGGTGACTGTGAAATACAATTGTAGATGTATCTTTTGATGCCATGGGAAAATCGTACTACTATGCACAACTTTAATCCTAATATGTTGAGATTGCTTTAAAATTGGTTATGCTTCAAAGTCTTTAGCGAGCATGTGGCCCAGCTAATGTTGTAACATTTTATCATTGTAGACTTCAATGAGTACATATGTGAAATTAACTTTTATAATGTATGCAATTCTGTGATTTTATATAAAACTATTAAAAAAAAGTGACATACAAATGAAGTTGTGTAGGCATTAATGCCATGCGATTCTTGCACATTTTGGCTAATGTTTTATTGTGGTTGGTATAAAGGATAGGAGTTGTTCTCTATGGGGAAAATTCTAACTTCCACTTAAGTCTAATTTTAGTTCTGCACAAGGGGAGACTAAGTGGGTTTATGTGGAATTTAGGATCTGCCACTAAGCGTGTATAAATTAATGACTTACTGATTGTAATTAAAAAGAAATATGTCAAACTGTGACTACCTCACCTTTCATTAGCTCACCAATAGAAGTCAGAGACCTATGTTTTGTGTGTTGACATTAACCTCTGTGTATGTCTGGGTCTTCATTCTTTCTAAATAGCCTTTTCCCTTCGCATGACTAGACTTGAGTCACACAATAATCACACACAATACTCTTTGTCTATTTTCACCTCAGTTCTATTGCGTTGATGTATCAAAATGGAAGAATGTCTGACAACATGCAGACTGTGAGAGCCAACGGGGGTTCTGTGAGGTGAAACTTAGCATGTCGAAGATTGAAAAGATCTGACACAATTATAATTTTTTTTACAATGGAAGGCAAGCATATTTTTGATTCTACTCAATACATTTTTGTCTGAATGTTCTGTAATGCTTTGCCATGTTGAACAGGCTCACATTTAAGACTTACGCTACACAGACATCTCTGGCAGGTGCACACTGACGGCGTGTTAATTTGTGTCCCCTGGGGATTACTTTTATCTTTGTCAAGGACAAAATAATACAGGTCACCAAATAACTGTAACAGGATTACTGACTACATGTTTGGTTGTTCATGTAAAACAGGTTATTCTGGTTCTGGCCATAGATGGGAAATTGATAAGAGGTAGGTTTACAGGAAATGGTTAACTGTTTACACATTGTGGAGCTAGTTGAGTATTAATACATGGCCTAATGACACATTATGTCTCCTTTATCATGCATTGAAATGTTCAATTCCAGGTAATATCACTCAAGGGATTTTTGGTACTTTCCATTCTGTACTTCCCTGTATGGTATATAGCACAACATGTTTGTAGTTGCACGTAGGAAACCACTAGTAGGAGCCAGAGTACATATGCTAAGAGCCAGTACAATTAGTCCATGATTTTTCTATCAGTGGAAAATACAGTAGCTCTCACTTTATTTTTTATCACACCACTGATAAATTGTCAGATGTATGCCAAAAATGAATGATAGAAGAGTCATTAAATATGTGTAAAGAAGAGAGAAACTGAAACATTTTGTTTATAAAACTTGTATTGCTTAGTTGCAATCTTCACATTCATATTTGTCAGTAGAAAATACCCTAAAATATAATTCACACACATACACCATACACACGCACAAACTTTCAGCTGTACTCTTGTCTCATAAACAGCATCTCACTTAACAAGTCATACAGATTCGCCTGACCAATAACAGGTCTGAAGAACAGTTCTGTGATGAGTGATTGGCTGACAGCATGTAGGGCAGAAGTCGATAGTAGGATGTGGCTGAATCGACCCGAGTTTCCTGGGTGAAGGGTCAGGACAACCTCCTGTAGAGCTCTCTGGGCCTCCTGTTGGAGACTGTTGATAAATACAGTGGTGCTCAGTCCTGGGACGTCTGTTAAGAGGAATTGGGGTAAATGGAATGTCAATTCAACTGTATTCCACCATCAGCAGTTTAACACTAATGTGACAGAAGAGTGAAGCTGTATACCATCATTTGTCATGTTAGATTATTAAATAATCATTGATTATGCCATTGATTGCTTCAAATATTTAAATCGAATGAAATTAATAGAATGTCAGTTCAGTTAGATTTGGAGTTCCACAGTACACCATATCATGCTGAGAAGAAGAGCTTTACCTGGATTGAACAGCATAGCACCCTTCAGATAGGCATATTCCTTTGGGCTGAGATTCAGAGTCCACAGTCTGTTCAGACAGGATCTGAGTTTATGCACCCCAGCCAGCGTGGGCAGAGACCTCTTCCCCTCATCTTCCTCCTCTTGCTCTTCCTCACTCTGTGGCCCCTGACTGTTAAGGAGAATCCTCCTCAGCATGCTAGCCTGTGGTACATCCATCACCTCGAACACAGTCCGTTCTTGGGCCAGGCCCAGAGAAAACAGGGGCACCCAGCAGTCCCTCAGCAGAGATAGCTGATCTTCCACTGGAAGCTGACTGAAGGAGGGTAAACTCTTCATGAAGCGGATGGTTTTGACCAGAACATCAGACGCCACCTGACAGGTTCCCTCAGGGTTCTTCAGACACACTGCCCGTCGCCGCTCGCAATGACAGTTGTGAGGCATTATCATGTTGTAGTCATACTGGTTCACGTGGTTGTTGTTGATCAGACTGTTGTTGTTGTAGTTACTGTCCACCCGGCTCAGGATATTGTACAGGATGGTGTGAGGCTGATGTTGTTGCTCCCGGTAACCTGAACAGTGACAGGTGGTCTTCATCTCTTCAAGTGGAAACATCATGATGAGATGAATTTTCCTATGAGGATCAATAAAGTATCAATCAATCAATAGATGATAAGATTCCCAAGTGCGGAGGCTTTACAGAGCTATGCTACAGAGGTGAGAATAGCCACATTCTCTCTTTGAAATATTGTCCAGCAGTGTGATCAGCAGCTCTGACTGTCTGACAACTCCAGTAGCCCAAGTCCTATTTATAGGAATTCTCTGATCTGTGTGTGACAAGTCAGCCTTGACCCCTCCCCCTCAGAGCACACACACACACACCCGAGAACAACAGAGTGACCCTGGACTGCTCTGCTCGCTGCGTTAGGTTCTATCCACGTGGAGCGAGGTAATAGGGCGTATTCATAACAACTGTGACATTTGCCCTGCAGGGAGGGAGAGACGTGAGCAAGCCGGCTGTGCTATGGGGTCAATGACATTTATCATGTTTACCTGCAGTTACTAACTCAGCCTGTACCAGGCTACCAAGGACAGGGTCAATGCTCCCATACAGACTGCTACCCCAACACACAGCCTTGGTTCAGCCTTTGATTACGTGCTAGTTAAGGGGTAAATGCAGACTTAGAATCATAGGATAGCAGCATTAATGTTGGTATTGACAAAGAGTAATATAATTTTAGGAAAACAACAGAAGTAGCCTAGATCCTAATCACATAGATAGATATAATTTTATTATCAATAGCGTACTTTCTTTTTGGCCTTGCATGTGTTTTTGCAAATAGGCTATGCAACATAGAAAACATTCATCTTTCCACTCATGTTGCATATCACTCAACATAACTCTGTGTGATGGCCATTGTGACCCTTATTTCACTTTGTTTGAATAGTTCAGTCATGGCGTCACAGATATATTATCTGGGTCAAAGAGCTATTGGTCAATGACATCTATTCATCAGCGATATCTCCGGCTAAATCACTATCATGGACAATAAATGAGGGTTACAATTAGAAAGATGTTCTAAAACTATTATATGTAACATTTTCAATAGGATCATTGCTGATTCAGAGGTGGGGAAAGGAACTATAATGGCTACAATAAAGAATTTCAGAATCAGAATGTTATCCTTGAGCATACAAATCATGTGTTTGCATGTAGAAATGTCTTTCCATAAATACATTTTAATTTATTCAAATGCACAGTTCTAACAGATTAACGAAGAAATAATATGTAATCGTGAAATAAAATGAATATACGATAATTATGGCATAATTAATTAGCAATATTTTTGCCATCAATCACAAACACTAATTTCTAATCTAAAATATTCCTATTTTCCCCCCGTCAAAAATTGGAATATGCCCATATCCGTTCATGTAACACGATCTAATTGGCTGTTTGGTTGTCATTTAAAAACTTGGCCTCCCATTGCATCAAACTTTCCATTCTCTTAGAAACAAGGCGGTGCTTGTTTCCAGGAAGTAGTACAGCAACGTGACTTTACATTGCTCCCTGTTGCTGCTAGCCTGTCCGTTTTAAATTATATTTTCAAACAAGTTTATATATATATATATATTTAGAACATAAAATGGGTGATGATGAAAAGTATGACGGGATGTTGCTTGTTATGGCACAACAGCACGAAGGAGGTGTACAAGAGGTAAATTACAGTTTGATAGCATGCTAACATTAGCTAACAAATTCATCAACAACTGGCTAGCCGGCTAATTAAGTTAGCTATATGGGGGATGGGAAAATGTCCAGCGTTTGCACCATGCATATAACACCACAAACATGTAGCTAATGTTAGTCGCATATATTAAATATCACACCAGTAGCGCAATCGTTAACCATAGGCTAGTTAGCTGTGTTTAGGCATGTTGGTGTGGTACCGTTAGTAAAGCCATAACAAATAGGCTTGTGAGTCATATAAGGCGCAGGTTGGCTATATATCATCTCTAATGTAATATTTGTTCGTCCAACAGTTAGTAAACACGTTTTTCAGCTTCCTCCGGCGTAAAACAGACTTCTTCACGGGTGGCGAGGCAGGTGCACCAGAGAAGGTGAGTCCAAAATTGGATACCTAACAGAACAAAAATGCATACATCAAGAGATGCTGAACTAATGTCTAATCTTATGAACTAGCACAATAACAAAGTCAAAATTGGTTATATAGTAAACATTTTAAAGGTGTTTTAAGGTTAGGATTGGGGTTAGGATCAGGTTTTAAAATTAGATTTGCAGAGGAGAAATTGTAGAAATAAGAGGTGTTTATGACTTTGTGGCTGTGTTACCTAGTAATAATACCTCTGTCCCCAGCTGGTGAAGGAGTCGTTTGCCCAACACAGCGGTCTTGCCCTGAAGGCCCACAGAGAGAAGGAGAAGAGACAGGAGAAGGAGAAGAGAGAGAAGGCAGAGAGGGCTGCTAAGCTTGCTGAAGAAGAGGAGAAAAATAAGATAGCAGACGACGAGCCCAAAATCAAAGAACTGACAGACGAAGAGGCAGAGAGACTTCAGTCTGTAATCGACAAGGTAAGTGAAACGTGTTGTCACTTATGAATGTTTGATGTGCTATACACATTAGATTTAACGGTTTGTCTTTGTTAGGGCTGACCCCGTTTAGTCGACTGGTCAATAGGCTGTTGGCGGACTGAGATTTCTTTAGTCGAGCAGTAGCAGAAAATATCAACCGTCTGATTGACGCTGAGTGAACTGATCCATTGTGGAGGCCTTGGAGATGGCACAGTCCATCAGTCTAAGACATATTAAACTGAAATTGTATATGGTTATATTACATAAGAACAATGGTGCAACACTAATAAAAATAACATTATTTTATAACAAATGCACGTTTTACCGGTCGCTTTCCATGGTTCTGAAACACAGCAATGTGCTGTTGAATTGGTGCCTTTTCCTAGACCATGTTGCTATGTGCATAATTGCAAAGTTAACCAGCATATTGATGTTGAGAACAATGCTGTGGAGAACAGCAGCAGAATGAGGAGAGAAGAAAACAGCACTTGACTTATTGTCTAAGAAAAGTGAGGAGCGAGGAAACCCCAACTTAATTAGGTGTATAATCAATAGCCTAACTGTTAAATGTGCCTGTCTTTATAAATCATCAATATATCTACAGAAATAAGACAGATCTTGCTTCTGTTGCCTGTTTGAGTGTTTGTTTAATAGCCTACTGATTCCGTGACTACCAAGCCTCACTCAACATGTCAAGTAAACAATTTCACAAATTAGACAGTGTTTAATCTTTGCTTCATTGTAATTTTAGTTAGAACAGCCTTTCTAGTATTATTTATAATTTATTTAGTCTTTACACTGTTCTAAATTGTTGGGGAAATTATATTTATAATAAAAACCCTCCTTTTTCTTGATCTCATTGTTATTATTATGATGATAAGTAATGTCATTATCATTAGTAGGATTAATATAGCAGCCTTGTATAACCCCCATTGAGCTCTAAGGCATCCTGTTTAGTCTTATATATCCCATTTAGCAGACGCTTTTGTCCAAAGCGACTTACAAGTCGGCTGGGGCCACTACTTTTACATATGGGTGGTCCCAGCGGGAATCGAACCCACGACGCTTGGCGTTGCAAGTGCCATGCTCTACCGACTGAGCCACACAGTCTTATTACTGTAATTAACTTAGGCCTATATTTCAGTACTTCTATAGGCTACTGTATCAATCATACATTCGTTCATGCCACCACACAGCATACGAGTCATTCATGATTTGAAACGCAATCAAGCATTACAGTTTTTTAAATACACTAAAGCGAGCATTTAATAATTAGCTTGTGCAATAAATAAACTTTTCCTTTTCGGGAAATTGCATTCATGAATGAATGCGACTGTTTTTAGTCTTTACTGTAATAAAGGCTTAACATAAAAATGTTAGAGCAGAGTCTCTGGTACGCTTTTACCTTATTTAGTGTTTACATTGTTCCAAATGGTCAGAAAAATCATATTGTAATCGATACAGCACCTGTTTAACACACATAATATGCATGCAGCGTTTGCTCCTTACTGTATTTTTCTTGATCTCTGGGATTTTACACAACTAGTCACATTTATTCCACACATCAGATTTTCCCTTTACCTCCTGAGCAACCAGAAAACATTCCTCAGTTTCAATTTTATTCATCACGTCCTCTGCATCCATTTTGCTGTCACGTGTTATGGTGTTCAGAGTTTGTTATAACCAATTTATTGATGTTATTATGATATGCTATAGGTCAGGCTCTATTGTACCCTATTCAGTCGGGGTTAGTTTTACTGGGGAAGGTCGGGTAACGTAATTATGTGCATGAGCACAAAACACAGACAACTCTTGGTAAAGAACAGACAACTCTCTGTAAAACCAATTCTTTTTTAAATCGGGGACCATCCTAGTCTTTGTCTTGATGAAGCTTGATGTCTGTCTTTTTCTTGTCTTGGTTTCAGCAAAATAAACAAGAGGAGAAGAAAGAGGCCACCAACACAAATGCAGAAATTCCACCTGAGAAAGCTGAGAAGGAAGGGAGAGAGAAGGAGGTGAGAGATTTGTTTGGGATGCCTCAGTAGATAAATGAGCTGTAGTGAGACATCACTGTTGCCCCACCTATATGATAGCAGGGGAATCTCACTTGGGAAATAAACTAGGGGGGAAAACGTATACATAGAGTTAACAGCACAGGGGTATTTTATGCATGTTGAAGGCAATTGAAGCTAATTCATAACTTGTTCATTTCTGCCAGACTGATTCCGATGGAGAAGAAGATGAGAAAGACAAGGACAAGATTAAACCTAATGCAGGCAATGGAGCTGACCTGGCCAACTATCGTTGGACACAATCCCTGTCTGAAGTGGACGTGAGTTTATTTGCCTTTGGTTTTAGTATCCCCTAGTGCATGGATATTAAAGTTTAACTGTAGCATGATTGTTTAACTATGAAGGGGTATTTTGTGCTCTCTGTTCATTTTGCACATTATGCATGGGCTGGGCAGCTCCTCTATTTCAGAGCGGATGATTATCTTTCTGCCCCCAGTTGCTAGGGATTGGGTTAGTATTGGGCAAGATGTAATCTGGGCAGAAAAGATAATCAGGCATTCTGTGTGTTCTTCTTTATCTTGCTAGCTGATGGTGCCTTCATTCTAATTGGTTGTTCCCCTTTATCCCGCCCCCCCCAGCTGGTGGTGCCTTTTGATGTGAAGTTCCGTTTGAAAGGGAAGGATGTGGTGGTGGACATCCAGCGTGGTGTGCTGAAGGTGGGTCTGAAGGGCCATCCTCCTGTGATCGATGGACAGCTCTACAACCACGTCAAGGTGGAGGAGAGCTCCTGGCTCATTGAGGACGGCAAGGTGGTCACCATTCACCTGGAGAAGGTACTGCTTTTATTTCTCTTGTATTACAAGGGGTTTCATTGAGATGAAACATCTCTTTCACTCTGAAACCTTTTAATACACTAAATCATGCCTTGCGTCTGTTTCAGATCAACAAGATGGAGTGGTGGAATAAGATGGTGACCACGGATCCAGAACTCAATACAAAGAAGATCTGTCCAGAGAACTCGAAGGTAACCAACGCCAAGCTACCGATGCAAGGCTCACTGTATATTGCAAGAGAACATGTGATTATTCTCCTTTATTTAAAGATTAAAGGGTAATTTATCTCCCACTTACTAAAGCTCTTTCCCTTCCATCTCTCACCATCTCCATCTCTCTATATTCCTCCCTCTCTCTCCATCTCTCTATATTCCTAACCTCTCACCCTCCATCTCTCTATCTCTCCTCTTCCATCTCCCTCACTCTCCATCTCTCTATATTTCTCACTCTCTATCGCTCCTCTTCATCTCTCTATTCCTCCCTCTCACTCTCCATCTCTCTATCGCTCCTCTTCCATCTCTCTATTCCTCCCTCTCACTCCATCTCTCTATATTGCTCTCTCTCTCTCTCCATCTCTCTATATTCCTAACCTCTCACTCTCCATCTCTATATTCCTCACTCTCCATCTCTCTATCGCTCCTCTTCCATCTCTCTATATTCCTCTATCTCTCCCTCTCTCTCTTCCTGCTGTCTCAGCTGTCAGATCTGGATGGGGAGACCCGTGGTATGGTGGAGAAGATGATGTACGATCAGAGACAGAAGTCCATGGGTCTACCCACCTCCGAAGAGCAGAAGAAACAAGACATCCTCAAAAAGTAGCTTTCAGCACATTGCTTATAGCACCATCATATAGCATGTCCACCATGACATAGTTTAAGTAGTGCAGTACTTTTCTTAACATTGGGCTCCAGAGTGGCACAGTGGTCTAAGGCACTGCATCTCAGTGCAGGAGGCATCACTACAGTCCCTCGTTCGAATTCAGGCTGAATCACATCCGGCCATGATTGGGAGTCCAATAGAGCGGCACACTATTGGCCCAGCGTCGTCCGGGTTTGGCAGGGGAAGGCCATCATTGTAAATAAGGCATTTATTTTTAACTGACTTGCCTAGTTAAATAAAGGTTAAATAAAAATCAATAAAATAAAAACATAGACAGTGAAATGTTTGACCTATCCCAATAATCACTGAGACTTAACTACTGGTAATCTACTGACGGAATTGAACATTAGAAAAGTACTTCATGTTATATACCTACTGACAAGACAATATTCTGTCTGCTGTTTACTTTCTATAGGTTTACTTGGTGCATTTATTTTTATTGTCAAGCATGTTTGGATATACTGGATAGTTTAACAGAGCCATAGATATTAGGAAAAAGTGAATGTAAAAGCGGCTGCTTCCTACTGTTTCCTGTCAAGGTCAGGTCACACAATTATTGCAGCCATAAACAGATAGTGAGACGTTTGTACCAGCTTCCCAACTGAGTCCGGGACTAGAGCTGACCTCACTTCTTGTTCCTCGACCATCATGATGCCCCGTGTCACCCACTGCACCCCTTTTCAGCAGGTGGATTATGCAGTGTGTTTTTTTGAGTAGTGCTCGGCCATCGTTGTACAGTCAGTCTCAATGTGCGTGTCTCCCTCTGTTGAACGTTTTGTTATGAACAGGTGGATTGCATAGTTTGTGCCCTGTTATTTACTTTTTTATTCAATAACAAAGTTATATGCATTTTACGTACTGCGTCGTCTTGTGAATATGCTCTGTATTCGACAGATTGCATGACCAGACAATGACCATGTCCTTCTTTCCTAGTGACGTGACTTGTGCAATGTGAGGTGCATCAGTGATAGTTGGCAAATACTGCCTGAATGATCTCTGTATGACTCACTAGACTCGTATAGGTAGAAGAACCATTACACAGTGATAAGGGGTGTGTACGGGATAGAGTGAAGGGGCCGTAACCATTGGAGATGGATGTACAGGGCATTCTCTTATCACTGTGGAGGTTATTAGCCCCTTCTAGTCCCAGTCACGAGCAAGGCCAGCGTTAGGTTACCCTTGTTCACCTGTGGCTTACTAGAAACCCTATTTAAGGGAAGGAGCCATCGGAGATGGATGTAGAGGACAGTCTCTTATCAAAGTTCATGTTATTAATCCCTTCTACCCCCTGTCCTGGTCATGACGAGGCGAGGCCAATGATAGGTTGGCTGGTTATATGTGTGATGTCATTCTGCCACGTCTCACACTTCCTCTGTTTATGAAAGTGTCCTATTCAAAAGATCTAGTACACTTACTATGGTTCGACTTCTGTTCATTACTTTGTGACACAATAGAGGAAATCCAAATCCTTTAGAAATGGGTGTTAGAGTCTGATGTGGTTACTTTGTAAGGTGTTCTTTTAACCATGTCGGTATCGGGCGATTTAAAGGCCTTAAAATATATCTGCATCGGCCTGTTGTGGAGGTGAGAAAGGGAAGGGAGAGGTCAATATTGCGACGAAAATATTGACCTATTGATATAACACAAAATGTCCACTTCAGTGCATCTGTAACTGGCATCACTGTGCTGGTACCAGCTTGGCTTCCTCCACTGTCATTTTACTGGGCTCAATGCTGGGATGAGTTTATCCAGTGTAATCTGACTATTAAACATGGCTAGTCTTGCAAACGCCTATGATCGTTGTCATTGCCAAACCCTTGTAGCCTTGTAGCCTCTTACTGTTCAGACTCTAGGATGTGACCCCCCCCTCTGTCATTGTGTTCCAGGTTCATGTCGCAGCACCCAGAGATGGACTTCTCTAAAGCCAAGTTCAGCTAAGAGACGTCACTGTCATTCCCCAGCCAGCCCTCCATATTCCTCTGCACTCTTACTCTGCCCAGGAAAACGACGACTATGAATCCTCATCAAAACCAACCTCCGGCGCCGATCTTACAGTTGAATTGAATCTCTCTTCCCTTTCTGTCTTCATCACCCTTTCTCTTCTCTTTATCTGTCTTCATCGCCCTTTCTCTTCTCTTTATCTGTCTTCATCACCCTTTGTCTTCATCACCCTTTCTCTTCTCTCTGTCTTCATCACCCTTTCTCTTCTCTCTGTCTTCATCACCCTTTCTCTTCTCTCTGTCTTCATCACCCTTTCTCTTTATCTGTCTTCATCACCCTTTCTCTTCTCTTTATCTGTCTTCATCACCCTTTCTCTTCTCTTTATCTGTCTTCATCACCCTTTCTCTTCTCTTTATCTGTCTTCATCACCCTTTCTCTTCTCTTTATCTGTCTTCATCACCCTTTATCTGTCTTCATCACCCTTTCTCTTCTCTTTATCTGTCTTCATCACCCTTTCTCTTCTCTCTGTCTTCATCACCCTTTCTCTTCTCTTTATCTGTCTTCATCACCCTTTCTCTTCTCTTTATCTGTCTTCCCATTTCTGTAGTCCTAAAGTGATGGATTCTTGTTAGTCTCATTCCTGTGACTGACAGAAACCTGACGACTGTAATAACTCCCATCTTTGTTGTGTTGCATTTGTTACTGTGTTCTGGATGTTTTAAAGAAATGTTTGGAGTTATTTCTTTTAAAATAAATGAATTCAAACCACATTCATTGAAATCTGGCATCATCGGTACTTTGTCAGAGAAAAATAACTGAAATACCATGTGAGATTAGCTACGATGCAGGTTAGGCATTTAGTTCATTGTGAAATGTAACAAGAGCTTTCAGAGACGTTGCGAGATGCAGCAAATGTCACATTTTTTATTTGTTCTCATGTTTTTATTACCCATGAATTGAAAGTGTACAATTGTAAACCGTAGTTGAAGGCCAGGTTAACAGGTAGTTGTATTGAATTTGGAGGACTTCCAAGCCTCAGGCCCAAGGGCTCCCAACTGACTGACATATTCACTGTGTTTGAAATTAAACTTGTAGGTGTTGAGTGACCATGTGTTGCTATTATGTAATGTGTCCTGGCTTTGAGACTAGAGGTTGTATGGATCTTCTATGAATTGCTTTAAATATGATCTGATATTGAATAAGGTATAGAGTCAGGAGCATGTACCAGGTAGGGCTAGAGCAAGCAGACAACGTCTGTTTACAGAGTGGATGACATCGATATTTGTAGTTCATAGGTTGGGAATGGTTGAGTCAATATTACCAGGTTACTAGATGAGGTTGTCATGGTATTTTAGATTAAGAACCTGACAGCTCTGTAGAGATTTTTCAAATTAATCTCAAGGGTATACTAACTGCACAAATATGATTAAAAGTCCCAGTTTTTAAATGATTTTAGGTATGTTTAGGTACAATTCTTTATGGAATTTTGCTCTTGGTGTTCATACAATCTCACCACAATGAGGGGTATTTCACTTCTAAAAGCAGCATTTCTTTGTATAGTTTTCTACCATCCATTTGATTAGGTAAATGAAAAGAAATAAGACTACATTGTCAGTAGGTAATGGAAATCTGTATTCATTTTAAACAAGTAAAATATATATACTGAACAAAAATATAAAAAATGTCAATGAATTTACTGAGTTACAGTTCATATAAAGAAATCAGTCAATTGAAATGCATTCATTGGGCCCTGATCTATTATAAACAAATTCATGCACAAAATAAAAAAAATACACTTTTTGTGACTGCAATTGCTGGGATCTTTTATTTCAGATCGTGAAACATGGGATCAACCCTTTACACCCTTTGCGTCTATATTTTTCAATCAAATTAGTTCTTTGGAAAACACTACCGTTCAAAGTTTGGGGTCACTTAGAAATGTCCTTGTTTGTTAAAGAAAAGCACATTTTTTGTCCATTAAAATAACATCAAATTGATCAGAAATACAGTGTAGGCATTGTTAATGTTGTAAATGACTATTGTAGCTGGAGAGTTTTTATGGAATATCTACATAGACCTACAGAGGCCCATTATCAGCAACCATCACTCCTGTGTTCCAATGGCAAGTTGTGTTATCTAATCCATGTTTATCATTTTAAAAAGCTAATTGATCATTAGAAATCCCTTTTGCAAATATGTTAGCACAGCTGAAAACTGATGTTCTGATTAAAGAAGTAATACAACTGGCCATCTTTAGACTTGTTGAGTATCTGGAGCATCAGGGCCTCCCGGGTGGCGCAGTGGTTAAGGGCTGTGCCACCAGAGACTCTGGGTTCGCGCCCAGGCTCTGTCGTAACCGCCCGCGACCGGACGTCCGTGGGGCGACGCACAATTGGCCTAGCGTCGTCCGGGTTAGGGAGGGTTTGGCCGGTAGGAATATCCTTGTCTCACCTGCAACTCCTGTGGCGGGCCGGGCGCAGTGTGCGCCAACCAAGATTGCCAGGTGCACAGTGTTTCCTTCGACACATTGGTGTGGCTGGCTTCCGGGTTGAATGCGTGCTGTGTTAAGAAGCAGTGCGGCTGGTTGGGTTGTGTATCGGAGGACGCATGACTTTCGACCTTCGTCTCTCCCGAGCCCATACGGGAGTTGTAGCGATGAGACAAGATAGTAGCTACTAACAATTGGATACCACAAATTTGGGAAAAGAAAAAAAAGTATCTGGATAATCAGCATTTGTGGGTTCAATTGCATGCTCAAAATAGCCAGAAACAAATAACTTTCTTCTGAAACTCACCAGTCTATTCTTGTTCTGAGAAATGAAGGCTATTCCATGCGAGAAATTGCCAAGAAACTGATCTCGTACAACACAGAACAGCGCAAACTGGCTTAACCAGAATAGACTGACGAGTTTCGGAAGAAAGTTCTTTGTTTCTGGTCATTTTGAGCCTGTAATTGAACCCACAAATACTGATGCTCCAGATACTCAACTAGTCTAAAGAAGGCCAGTTTTATTGCTTCTTTAATGAGCACAACAGTTTTCAGCTGTGCTAACATAATTGCAAAAGGGTTTTCTAATGATCAATTAGCCTTTTAAAATTATTAACTTGGATTAGCTAACACAACGAGCCATTTGAACACAGGAATGATGGTTGCTGATAATGGGCCTATGTAGATATTCCATTAAAATCTGCTGTTTCCAGCTACAATAGTCATTTACAACATTAAGAATGTATACACTGTATTTTTGATCAATTTGTTATTATTTTAATAGACAAAAAAATGTGTTTTTCTTTCAAAAACAAGGACATTTCTAAGTGACCCCAAACTTTTGAACCGTAGTGTATATAGGTAGTATGTCAAACCAAAAATGATGGATTTGTAAAGGAATAGAGTATCATTAAGAGGAGCCAGTAACCTATAAAGGGTCACCTGGGATGAGATCATCTCCAAAGTAAATACAGTCACAGAGTAATAAGGAGGCCTGCTTGGGTGGAGGCAAAGCGTCTCAGAGTAGGATTGCAGATCTTGGATCTGTTAAGCCTTTTAGATCATAATGATTAGATCAGCACTCCTTCTCTGTGACACATTTTGAATACATACTCTGGACCTCAACCAGCCTCTCTGGCTCCCCCTGCAACAATAGGTCAGATGAGGATTCCAGCCTGGCTCTATTGTCAGGGTCTGCATGGGGCCGTGGGTAAAACAGCCCGGCTCACTGAGGGGGTCCGTTGCCGGCCGCTCTCCCCTTCTCAGACTGGAGGAACAACAAGCAGCCTTCCGGCTAAGACCCTCGGAGGACAGGGAGAGATAGAGAGATAGAACCATAGAGGTGTTATGGCTGGAATTAGAACCACCCTGGATGATATAATGACAGACTGTTTCACCTCATGTTGACAAGTGACATTCAATAGTGAGGGGGAATCACCTACTCCTGTAAATAGAGTGGCAGGGCAGGGCAGGACAGGGCTACTGTTGGGCTGAAAACAGAATCTGGCGCATTCAACCATGCAAACACTCCTAAACACATGTCATTCTGTGATCCAGACGTGTCATATATTATATCTGTGGGTAATACTAAGGTCGTTCACAGGTTTACAAGACTGAGGGATACCATAGGAGACTCCGGGGTATTTGCCCACCCAGTGGGATATATGGGGATCCTGGGGGATCTGACCAGGTGTGAGCGAGAGAGGACATGTTTGATCGGTGTTTGCATGTGTCCCAGGATGTGTCCATGCGCCAAGGTTGATGGGATTAACTGGAGCGGTTACACATCATTCTCTACGCATAGATTAATTCTGCTCTCGCTGCATTTCTCCCCTTCTCACTTCAGAAGTTCAAAGTGTGGGATAAGGGGCAGTGGAAGGGGATGGTGGGGTGGAGTATGGGGTGGGTTGTGTGTTTGGGGGTGGGGGGGTGGGGGTGTTTCTTTCCTTCATGTGCTTTGCCACAGCTGGGATTCACTATATAGTCAACTTTTCTGGTTTTGAACACCATCCATGCCTTATAATGTGGATGACCAATATTTCTATATTGTCTTGAAAGTATCTTTCCTTCTCTCTCTCTCTGTGAAACCCTATGAACGCTCTCCACAATGGTCTCTGTAACTCCGCTGGTAGACTACACTAGCCTTCTCTCCATCCAGGTGAGAGGACAGAATGGTCAGAGGACAGAATGGTCAGAGGACAGAGTGGTCAGTCACAGTGTCCCTTCAGTCAGTCAGGATTTGAAACTGTTCTCTGTGTACAGCTCAGCTATGCTAAACTCCTCAGAAGACATCAAGTTTCACATAATAACCTCTCTTTCATCAATGGACAGAGCTGACTTTCTCAGGTCAATGTGCTTTACAAGTTAGTCCTACTTCTCATCCCAAAACAGACAAATGCTTCTACATTATACAGTTTGATTTATTTATAATCTTTAATAACTGGTCTCCGTGATTTTGAAATGCATTAAAGATTACATAACCAACCCTTTGATTTCCACCCGATAAATGGGTAGGTTGGACGAGAGAAGGAAAAAGTGAGAAAAGAGAGAGAGAGGTGCACTGCACCAAGATGAAGGGAGACCAGAAGAAAAGGGTAAATTACTGTTCCTTTCTTATGGAAATAGTAATGAAGTGGTGAGGGGCCCTGGAACAATAGGGGCCACAGGCAGCTTGAGCGTCACCATGTAAACTGCTTCCTGTTAGGGACCATTTAAGCCCTTTAACTTTTACTGACTAACACGCCGACTACAAAGAGAGGGCCTCCCCATCAAAGACACACAGGAGCTGGTATGGGCCTCTGAGGTCCGTTCAGTCCAGACAGACAGACCTTTCCCAGGCCTGACCTGACTGACTCACTGACACCTATCAATAAAGCTTTCTGAATCTAAATCAAACGATGCGACAGTGCCTCTTTCTTTTGTGTTCTGATTGTATTGTTTACAGCTTGGTTTTGAGAGCCTGCCTGAGTTGACACACACATTTTTAAGGATGATTCTGCTATGAAGTATCTATCCTCTTGTGAATATTTATCATTGCTATGTAAAGCTGATGTAATACCCAGCACATCTGGGTAATAGTGACACAGCATCTGGTTGATTATATTTTTCCATTTGTTTATCTTATTATAAGAGGCCTATACACTTCCACTGCTCACTCACAAGTGTGGGTGAATACATGGATAGGCCGAAATCCACTGTTGCCAAGTACCAGTTAGCATTTGCTGTCCAAAATTGCTGGATACAGTGAATAATCGTTCTGGACAATCTATTTAGCTCAGTACTGCTGTGTGTCTTTATTTGTGTGTATACAAATGCAACATGTAAAGTCCTGGGTGATAGTAACGTAGAGTTGTATGGCCGTTGTACACAAGCAAACCACCTATAATCTCAGCAAAGCTGAGTAACTGGCCAGTAGGGGCAGTGTTGCGATCCTGATAGATTCCCTGACTCGAAGTGACTGTCTTGCCCCTGCATTGACCAGCCAGTAGGGGGAGCTCTAGCAGGTGTAGCCTAAGGAAGGGGATTGATATAGAGAAGACTCCTGCTGTGGTACAAACCTGAAGGGGGGGAGGGGTATATCTATTATCCTTTAATGAGACCCTTTGATCTGGGTCTGTGTTTAGTGTTTGTACACCTGGGCTGCAGCACTCGCCTTGGATTGGTTGTCTACTCCTGCAGCTGGTAGTAGAGAATGGGGGTAGATGGGTGTAGACTGGGAGGGGAGGGGGGCCCTGTCTGTCTGCCTGCCTGCCTGCCTGCCTGCCTGCCTGTGTGCCTGCCTGCCTGCCTGCCTGTCTGCCTGTCTGCCTGCCTGCCTGCCTGCCTGCGTGCCTGCCTGCCTGCCTGCCTGCGTGCCTGCCTGCCTGCGTGCCTGCCTGCCTGCCTGCCTGCCTGTCTGTCTGTCTGCCTGCCTGCCTGCCTGCCTGTCTGTCTGCCTGCGTGCCTGCCTGCCTGCCTGCCTGCCTGCCTGCCTGTCTGCCTGCCTGCCTGCCTGTCTGTCTGCCTGCCTGCCTGCCTGCCTGCCTGCCTGCCTGTCTGCCTGCCTGCCTGCCTGCCTGTCTGTCTGCCTGCCTGCCTGCCTGTCTGCCTGCCTGCGTGCCTGCCTGCCTGCCTGCCTGCCTGCCTGTCTGTCTGTCTGCCTGCCTGCCTGCCTGCCTGTCTGTCTGCCTGCCTGCCTGCCTGCCTGTCTGCCTGCCTGCCTGCCTGCCTGCCTGCCTGCCTGCCTGTCTGCCTGCCTGTCTGCCTGCCTGCCTGCCTGCCTGCCTGCCTGCCTGCGTGCCTGCGTTTTCCAGGTAGCACTTCTCAGTGAGTTGCTGCTGCTGCTGGCGTGGGAATGCAGTAAAAAGCCCCCAGCTCCGGCCCAACCCCTTTGTTTACCCCATTTTATAGTCTGCTGGCCTACAGCTTCTGGTTAGCCCCCTCAGACTGGCCGGACAGACAAGACGCTGGGCTGGTGCCCTGGCTGGCTCTTGTCCTGGCTTTGGTTCTGGCTACCCAGAGAGGGGCTCCTTCCTACGTGGAAAACCTTGAACACATATAGGGAACACATATAGG
The DNA here is from genome assembly GCF_036934945.1 of Oncorhynchus masou masou. NCBI lineage: Eukaryota > Metazoa > Chordata > Actinopteri > Salmoniformes > Salmonidae > Oncorhynchus > Oncorhynchus masou. Next base: position 29,525,481 of record NC_088223.1, on the reverse strand, counting down.
AACACACATATAGGGAAGCTGATCAGCATTGTGTGTTCCAGCACTTTCTCTTTAAACAAAGATTAGTTAAAGATTCCATTCAACTACTCAGCAACAGATCTTAAACCATCTCCCCTGTGTGTCCCAGGATGAACACCAGAAAACCATACAAATAAATGGTGTTGTTAGTCGGTTGTATGCCAGTGGTGACAAAGGCGTCATAATAGATTAACAGAAATCCTAACAGATCATAGAAAATTCATCAGATGCTGACACTGTATGGTGTGAACATGTCATTTTGCATTCATGAAGAGGAAGTGATGCAACAGGAGGAGAGAGCTCAGTGATGTGTCTGCTCTGTGGGCTCACGCCCTATCACTCTTCTGGGTAAATAACGTCTTCAGGGTCCTGATATCTGCCACCATTAATACATGCATGGTGGTGGTTACCACATTTGAATGTTTGTCAGAACTATCTGTCTGTGTGTCTCTCTCTACTCCCATACCTAACCCTGCCAGCTCATGTCCTTCCTTCCTTACCGACAGTGTATAACGCAGCCACCTCATATCCAGAGTGGAAAGGCTTTTGAGTTCTTAGAAAATGCAGTCAGGAAATACAGACTATGACTTACACATGACCAATGATTGTGTGTGTGTGTGTGTGTGTGTGTGTGTGTGTGTGTGTGTGTGTGTGTGTGTGTGTGTGTGTGTGTGTGTGTGTGTGTGTGTGTGTGTGTGTGTGTGTGTGTGTGTGTGTGTGTGTGTGTGTGTGTGTGTGTGTGTGTGTGAGAGAGAGAGAGAGAGAGAGATGGCACAGCTAGGGGCTTGACTGAGCAGATTTAACAGTGTTTTCTCACACACTAGTGTCTGCTGACCTCAGCTGCTCATACAGTGCATTCGGAAAGTATTCAAACCCCTTAACTTTTTCCACATTTTGCTACGTTATAGCCTTACAAAGTAAAAATAACAAAGTAAAAACATGTTTTTATACATATGTAAATATCACATTTATTTAAATATTCAGACCCTTTACTTTGGTGAAGCACCTTGGGCAGTGATTACAGCCTTGAGTCTTCTTGGGTATGACACTACAAGCTTGGCACATCTTTATTCGGGTGGCAGGTAGGCAAGTGGTTAGAGTGTTGGGTCAGTAACCAAAAGGTTGCTAGATCAAATCCCTGAGCTGACAAGGTAAAAATGAAAAAGGCAGTTAACCCACTGTTCCTAGGCTGTAATTTTAAATGAGAATTTGTTCTTAATTGACTTCCCTCGTTAAGTAAAGATAACATTTGTGGAGTTTTCCCCATTCCTCTCTGCATATCCTCTCATGCACAGCTAGATTCAGGTCTCTCCAAAGATGTTTGATTGGGTTCAAGTCCGGGCTCAGGCTGGGCAACTCAAGGATATTCATAAACTTGTCCCGAAGCCACTCCTGCATTGTCTTGGCTGTATGCTGACCTGTTGGAAGGTGAATCTTTGAACCAGTCTGAGATCCTGAGCGCTCTGGAGCAGGTTTTCATCAAGGATCTTTCTGTACTTTGCTCCGTTCATCTTTCCCTCGATCCTGACTAGTCTCCCAGTCCCTGCCATTGAAAAACATCATGATTTCCTCCAGTTGTGACGCTTGGCATTCAGGCCAAAGAGTTTATTCTTGGTTTCATCAGATCAAGGCATCTTGGTTTTCATGGTCAGAGTCCTTTAGGTGTCTTTTGGCAAACTCCAAGCAGGCTGTCATGTGCCTTTTACTGAGGAGTGGCTTCTGCCTGGCACTCTGGAGGAACTCTGGAGCTCTGTCAGAGTGACCATCGGGTACTTGGTCACTTCCCTGACCAAGGCCCTTATCTCCCAATTGCTCAGTTTGGCCGTGCGGCCAGCTCTAGGAAGAAACTTGGTGGTTCCAAACTTCTTCCATTTAAGAATGATGGAGGTCACTGTGTTCTTGGGGATCTTCAATGCTGCAGAACATTTTTGGTACCCTTCCCCAGATATGTGCCTCGACACAATCCTGTCTTGGAGCTCTACGGACAATTCCTTCGACCTCATGGCTTGGTTTTTGCTCTAACATGCGCTGTCAACTGTATGACCTTCAATAGAGAGGTGTGTGCCTTTCCAAATCATGTCCAATCAATTGAATTTACCACAGGTGGACTCCAATCAAGTTGTAGAAACATCTCAAGGATGATCAATGGGAACAGGATGCACCTTAACTCAGTTTTGAGTGTCATTGCAAAGGTTCTGAATACTTATATAAATAAGTTATTTCTGTTTTTCATTTTTAGTAAATTTGCAAAAAATTCTAAAAACCTGTTTTTGCTCTGTTATTATGAAGTATTGTGTGTAGAAAATGTTTGATGTGCTTCCATTTTAGAATAAGGCTGTAACGTAACAAAATGTGGAAAAGGGGAAGGGATCTGAATACTTTCCGAATGCACTGTATTTACACCAGGCAACACAAAACCCACTGAAACAGACTGAAAACAGCCGCTTGTATTCACACCAGGCAACACCAGAGAGAGAGAGAGAGGGAGAGAGAGGGAGAGAGAGAGAGAGAGAGAGAGAGAGAGAGAGAGAGAGAGAGAGAGAGAGAGAGAGAGAGAGAGAGAGAGAGAGACAGCAGACAGGTTTGAGGAGACTAAATGGCTTGATGATATAGCCTCAGTAGAACAAGGATTTTCCTTAGTCATATACCTGTAATTATTGTACTTTTTCCCTCTGAGATAGTATACAGGCCTGTGAGAGTATAGAAGCTATCAAAATAACATTCCAGCAGTGAACTACTTTACTGGTATTCAGGTCCCAAACTAGTTCCAGTGGCACCCGGGGGGAAAACATTTGTCTGGAGCCCTACTATACTTCAAAAATATTAGTCCATTTATATATCAAACACTTCTTGATTAAACATGAGATGAAAACATATCATGAAACAGCAAAGTATTGCTAGGCTACCTGACATTACAACAAGTAGTAAATCAGTCATGTTGTTACCCTGCGTACCTGACCTGCTGATCCTGACACCTTCTGGCATTAGTTGAGCTGGTATTAGTTGAGCTGGCATTAGTTGAGCTGGCATTAGTTGAGCTGGTATTAGTTAAGCTGGCATTAGTTGAGCTGGCATTAGTTGAGCTGGTATTAGTTAAGCTGGCATTAGTTGAGCTGGCATTAGTTGAGCTGGTATTAGTTAAGCTGGCATTAGTTGAGCTGGCATTAGTTGAGCTGGTATTAGTTAAGCTGGCATTAGTTGAGCTGGTATTAGTTGAGCTGGTATTAGTTAAGCTGGCATTAGTTGAGCTGGCATTAGTTGAGCTGGTATTAGTTAAGCTGGCATTAGTTGAGCTGGCATTAGTTGAGCTGGCATTAGTTGAGCTGGTATTAGTTAAGCTGGCATTAGTTGAGCTGGCATTAGTTGAGCTGGCATTAGTTGAGCTGACATTAGTTGAGCTGACATTAGTTGAGCTGACATTAGTTGAGCTGACATTAGTTGAGCTGGTATTAGTTAAGCTGGTATTAGTTGAGCTGGAATTAGTTGAGCTGGCATTAGTTGAGCTGACATTAGTTGAGCTGGTATTAGTTAAGCTGGTATTAGTTAAGCTGGCATTAGTTGAGCTGGCATTAGTTGAGCTGACATTAGTTGAGCTGACATTAGTTGAGCTGGTATTAGTTAAGCTGGCATTAGTTGAGCTGGTATTAGTTAAGCTGGCATTAGTTGAGCTGGCATTAGTTGAGCTGACATTAGTTGAGCTGGTATTAGTTAAGCTGGCATTAGTTGAGCTGGTATTAGTTAAGCTGGCATTAGTTGAGCTGGCATTAGTTGAGCTGACATTAGTTGAGCTGGTATTAGTTAAGCTGGCATTAGTTGAGCTGGTATTAGTTGAGCTGGCATTAGTTGAGCTGGTATTAGTTGAGCTGGCATTAGTTGAGCTGGCATTAGTTGAGCTGGCATTAGTTGAGCTGGCATTAGTTGAGATGGCGTTAGTTGAGCTGGCATTAGTTGAGCTGGCATTAGTTGAGCTGGTATTAGTTGGGCTGGCATTAGTTGAGCTGGCATTAGTTGAGCTGACATTAGTTGAGCTGGCATTAGTTGAGCTGGTATTAGTTGAGCTGGCATTAGTTGAGCTGGCATTAGTTGAGCTGGCAATAGTTGAGCTGGCATTAGTTGAGCTGGTATTAGTTGAGCTGGCATTAGTTGAGCTGGCATTAGTTGAGCTGGCATTAGTTAAGCTGGCATTATTTGAGCTGGCGTTAGTTGAGCTGGTATTAGTTGAGCTGACATTAGTTGAGCTGGCATTAGTTGAGCTGGTATTAGTTGAGCTGGCATGAGTTGAGCTGGCATTAGTTGAGCTGGCATTAGTTGAGCTGGCATTAGTTGAGCTAGTATTAGTTGAGCTGGAATTAGTTGAGCTGGTATTAGTTGAGCTGGCATTAGTTGAGCTGGTATTAGTTGCGCTGGCATTAGTTGAGCTGGCATTAGTTGAGCTGGTATTAGTTGAGCTGGCATTAGTTGAGCTGGCATTAGTTGAGCTGGCATTAGTTGAGCTGGCATTAGTTGAGCTGGTATTAGTTGAGCTGGCATTAGTTGAGCTGGCATTAGTTGAGCTGGCATTAGTTGAGATGGCGTAAGTTGAGCTGGCATTAGGTGAGCTGGCATTAGTTGAGCTGGTATTAGTTGAGCTGGCATTAGTTGAGCTGGCATTAGTTGAGCTGACATTAGTTGAGCTGGCATTAGTTGAGCTGGTATTAGTTGAGCTGGCATTAGTTGAGCTGGCATTAGTTGAGCTGGCAATAGTTGAGCTGGCATTAGTTGAGCTGGTATTAGTTGAGCTGGCATTAGTTGAGCTGGCATTAGTTGAGCTGGCATTAGTTGAGCTGGCATTAGTTGAGCTGGCATTAGTTGAGCTGGCGTTAGTTGAGCTGGCATTAGTTGAGCTGTCATAAGTTGAGCTGGTATTAGTTGAGCTGGCATTAGTTGAGCTGGCATTAGTTTAGCTGGCATTAGTTGAGCTGGTATTAGTTGAGCTGGCATTAGTTGAGCTGGCATTAGTTGAGCTGACATTAGTTGAGCTGGCATTAGTTGAGCTGGTATTAGTTTAGCTGGTATTAGTTGAGCTGACATTAGTTGAGCTGAGCTGGAATTAGTTGAGCTGGCATTAGTCTGGCTGGCATTAGTTGAGCTGGCATTGGTTGAGATGATATTAGTTGAGCTGGCATGAGGTGAGCTGGCATTAGTTGAGCTGGTATTAGTTGAGCTGGCATTAGTTGAGCTGGCATTAGTTGAGCTTGCATTAGTTGAGCTGGCATTAGTTGAGCTGGCATTAGTTGAGCTGGTATTAGTTGAGCTGGTATTAGTTGAGCTGGAATTAGTTGAGCTGGCATTAGTTGAGCTGGTATTAGTTGAGCTGGCATTAGTTGAGCTGGCGTTAGTTGAGCTGGTGTTAGTTGAGCTGTCATTAGTTGAGCTGGTATTAGTTGAGCTGGCATTAGTTGAGCTGGCATTAGTTGAGCTGGTGTTAGTTGAGCTGGCATTAGTTGATCTGGCATTAGTTGAGCTGATATTAGTTGAGCTGGCATTAGTTGAGCTGGTATTAGTTGAGCTGGTATTAGTTGAGCTGGTATTAGTTGAGCTGGCATTAGGTGAGCTGGCATTAGTTGAGCTGGCATTAGTTGGGCTGGCATTAGTTGAGCTGACATTAGTTGAGCTGGCATTAGTTGAGCTTGCATTAGTTGAGCTGGTATTAGTTGAGCTGGTATTAGTTGAGCTGGCATTAGTTGAGCTTGTATTAGTTGATATGGCATTAGTTGAGCTGGCGTTAGTTAAGCTGGCATTAGTTGAGCTGGTATTAGTTGAGCTGGCATTAGTTGAGCTGTCATTAGTTGAGCTGGCATTAGTTGAGCTGGCATTAGTTGAGCTGGCATTAGTTGAGCTGGTATTAGTTGAGCTGGCATTAGTTGAGCTGGCATTAGTTGAGCTGGCATTAGTTGAGCTGGCATTAGTTGAGCTGGCATTAGTTAAGCTGGCATTTGTTGAGCTGGCATTAGTTGAGCTTGTATTAGTTGAGCTGGCATTAGGTGAGCTGGCATTAGTTGAGCTGGTATTAGTTGAGCTGGAATTAGTTGAGCTGGCATTAGTTGAGCTGGCATTAGTTGAGCTGGCATTAGTTGAGCTGGCATTAGTTGAGCTGGCATTAGTTGAGCTGATATTAGTTGAGCTGGCATTAGTTTCATCTGGTATTAGTTGAGCTGGCATTAGTTGAGCTGGTATTAGTTGAGCTGGCATTAGTTGTGCTGGCATTAGTTGAGCTGACATTAGTTGAGCTGACATGAGTTGAGCTGGTATTAGTTGAGCTGGCATTAGTTGAGCTGGCATTAGTTGAGCTGGCATTAGTTGGGCTGGCATTGGTTGAGCTGACATTAGTTGAGCTGGCATTAGTTGAGCTGGTATTAGTTGAGCTGGCATGAGTTGAGCTGGCATTAGTTGAGCTGGCATTAGTTGAGCTGGCATTAGTTGAGCTAGTATTAGTTGAGCTGGAATTAGTTGAGCTGGTATTAGTTGAGCTGGCATTAGTTGAGCTGGTATTAGTTGAGCTGGCATTAGTTGAGCTGGCATTAGTTGAGCTGACATTAGTTGAGCTGGCATTAGTTGAGCTGGTATTAGTTGAGCTGGCATTAGATGAGCTGGCATTAGTTGAGCTGGCATTAGTTGAGCTGGCATTAGTTGAGCTGGTATTAGTTGAGCTGGCATTAGTTGAGCTGGCATTTGTTGAGCTGGCATTAGTTGAGCTGGCATTAGTTGAGCTGGCATTAGTTGAGCTGGCGTTAGTTGAGCTGGTGTTAGTTGAGCTGTCATAAGTTGAGCAGGTATTAGTTGAGCTGGCATTAGTTGAGCTGGCATTAGTTTAGCTGGCATTAGTTGAGCTGGTATTAGTTGAGCTGGCATTAGTTGAGCTGGCATTAGTTGAGCTGACATTAGTTGAGCTGGCATTAGTTGAGCTGGTATTAGTTTAGCTGGTATTAGTTGAGCTGACATTAGTTGAGCTGAGCTGGAATTAGTTGAACTGGCATTAGTCTAGCTGGCATTAGTTGAGCTGGCATTGGTTGAGATGATATTAGTTGAGCTGGCATTAGTTGAGCTGGTATTAGTTGAGCTGGCATTAGTTGAGCTGGCATTAGTTGAGCTTGCATTAGTTGAGCTGGCATTAGTTGAGCTGGCATTAGTTGAGCTGGTATTAGTTGAGCTGGCATTAGTTGAGCTGGCATTAGTTGAGCTGACATTAGTTGAGCTGACATGAGTTGAGCTGGTATTAGTTGAGCTGGCATTAGTTGAGCTGGCATTAGTTGAGCTGGCATTAGTTGAGCTGGCATTAGTTGGGCTGGCATTGGTTGAGCTGACATTAGTTGAGCTGGCATTAGTTGAGCTGGTATTAGTTGAGCTGGCATGAGTTGAGCTGGCATTAGTTGAGCTGGCATTAGTTGAGCTGGCATTAGTTGAGCTAGTATTAGTTGAGCTGGAATTAGTTGAGCTGGTATTAGTTGAGCTGGCATTAGTTGAGCTGGTATTAGTTGAGCTGGAATTAGTTGAGCTGGCATTAGTTGAGCTGGTATTAGTTGAGCTGGCATTAGTTGAGCTGGCGTTAGTTGAGCTGGTGTTAGTTGAGCTGTCATTAGTTGAGCTGGTATTAGTTGAGCTGGCATTAGTTGAGCTGGCATTAGTTGAGCTGGTGTTAGTTGAGCTGGCATTAGTTGATCTGGCATTAGTTGAGCTGATATTAGTTGAGCTGGCATTAGTTGAGCTGGTATTAGTTGAGCTGGTATTAGTTGAGCTGGTATTAGTTGAGCTGGCATTAGGTGAGCTGGCATTAGTTGAGCTGGCATTAGTTGGGCTGGCATTAGTTGAGCTGACATTAGTTGAGCTGGCATTAGTTGAGCTTGCATTAGTTGAGCTGTCATTAGTTGAGCTGGTATTAGTTGAGCTGGCATTAGTTGAGCTGGCATTAGTTGAGCTGGTGTTAGTTGAGCTGGCATTAGTTGATCTGGCATTAGTTGAGCTGATATTAGTTGAGCTGGCATTAGTTGAGCTGGTATTAGTTGAGCTGGTATTAGTTGAGCTGGTATTAGTTGAGCTGGCATTAGGTGAGCTGGCATTAGTTGAGCTGGCATTAGTTGGGCTGGCATTAGTTGAGCTGACATTAGTTGAGCTGGCATTAGTTGAGCTTGCATTAGTTGAGCTGGTATTAGTTGAGCTGGTATTAGTTGAGCTGGCATTAGTTGAGCTTGTATTTGTTGATATGGCATTAGTTGAGCTGGCATTAGTTAAGCTGGCATTAGTTGAGCTGGTATTAGTTGAGCTGGCATTAGTTGAGCTGTCATTAGTTGAGCTGGCATTAGTTGAGCTGGCATTAGTTGAGCTGGCATTAGTTGAGCTGGTATTAGTTGAGCTGGCATTAGTTGAGCTGGCATTAGTTGAGCTGGCATTAGTTGAGCTGGCATTAGTTGAGCTGGCATTAGTTGAGCTGATATTAGTTGAGCTGGCATTAGTTTGATCTGGTATTAGTTGAGCTGGCATTAGTTGAGCTGGCATTAGTTGAGCTGGCATTAGTTGAGCTGGCATTAGTTGAGCTGGCATTAGTTGAGCTGGCATTAGTTGAGCTGGCGTTAGTTGAGCTGGCATTAGTTGAGCTGTCATAAGTTGAGCTGGTATTAGTTGAGCTGGCATTAGTTGAGCTGGCATTAGTTTAGCTGGCATTAGTTGAGCTGGTATTAGTTGAGCTGGCATTAGTTGAGCTGGCATTAGTTGAGCTGACATTAGTTGAGCTGGCATTAGTTGAGCTGGTATTAGTTTAGCTGGTATTAGTTGAGCTGACATTAGTTGAGCTGATTTGGAATTAGTTGAGCTGGCATTAGTCTAGCTGGCATTAGTTGAGCTGGCATTGGTTGAGATGATTTTAGTTGAGCTGGCATGAGGTGAGCTGGCATTAGTTGAGCTGGTATTAGTTGAGCTGGCATTAGTTGAGCTGGCATTAGTTGAGCTTGCATTAGTTGAGCTGGCATTAGTTGAGCTGGCATTAGGTGAGCTGGTATTAGTTGAGCTGGTATTAGTTGAGCTGGAATTAGTTGAGCTGGCATTAGTTGAGCTGGTATTAGTTGAGCTGGCATTAGTTGAGCTGGCGTTAGTTGAGCTGGTTTTAGTTGAGCTGTCATTAGTTGAGCTGGTATTAGTTGAGCTGGCATGAGTTGAGCTGGCATTAGTTGAGCTGGCAATAGTTGAGCTGGCATTAGTTGAGCTAGTATTATTGAAATTAGTTGAGCTGGTATTAGTTGAGCTGGCATTAGTTGAGCTGGTATTAGTTGAGCTGGCATTAGTTGAGCTGGCGTTAGTTGAGCTGGTGTTAGTTGAGCTGTCATTAGTTGAGCTGGTATTAGTTGAGCTGGCATTAGTTGAGCTGGCATTAGTTGAGCTGGTGTTATTTGAGCTGGCATTAGTTGATCTGGCATTAGTTGAGCTGATATTAGTTGAGCTGGCATTAGTTGAGCTGGTATTAGTTGAGCTGGTATTAGTTGAGCTGGTATTAGTTGAGCTGGCATTAGGTGAGCTGGCATTAGTTGAGCTGGCATTAGTTGGGCTGGCATTAGTTGAGCTGACATTAGTTGAGCTGGCATTAGTTGAGCTTGCATTAGTTGAGCTGTCATTAGTTGAGCTGGTATTAGTTGAGCTGGCATTAGTTGAGCTGGCATTAGTTGATCTGGCATTAGTTGAGCTGATATTAGTTGAGCTGGCATTAGTTGAGCTGGTATTAGTTGAGCTGGTATTAGTTGAGCTGGTATTAGTTGAGCTGGCATTAGGTGAGCTGGCATTAGTTGAGCTGGCATTAGTTGGGCTGGCATTAGTTGAGCTGACATTAGTTGAGCTGGCATTAGTTGAGCTTGCATTAGTTGAGCTGGTATTAGTTGAGCTGGTATTAGTTGAGCTGGCATTAGTTGAGCTTGTATTTGTTGATATGGCATTAGTTGAGCTGGCATTAGTTAAGCTGGCATTAGTTGAGCTGGTATTAGTTGAGCTGGCATTAGTTGAGCTGTCATTAGTTGAGCTGGCATTAGTTGAGCTGGCATTAGTTGAGCTGGCATTAGTTGAGCTGGTATTAGTTGAGCTGGCATTAGTTGAGCTGGCATTAGTTGAGCTGGCATTAGTTGAGCTGGCATTAGTTGAGCTGGCATTAGTTGAGCTGATATTAGTTGAGCTGGCATTAGTTTGATCTGGTATTAGTTGAGCTGGCATTAGTTGAGCTGGCATTAGTTGAGCTGGCATTAGTTGAGCTGGCATTAGTTGAGCTGGCATTAGTTGAGCTGGCATTAGTTGAGCTGGCGTTAGTTGAGCTGGCATTAGTTGAGCTGTCATAAGTTGAGCTGGTATTAGTTGAGCTGGCATTAGTTGAGCTGGCATTAGTTTAGCTGGCATTAGTTGAGCTGGTATTAGTTGAGCTGGCATTAGTTGAGCTGGCATTAGTTGAGCTGACATTAGTTGAGCTGGCATTAGTTGAGCTGGTATTAGTTTAGCTGGTATTAGTTGAGCTGACATTAGTTGAGCTGATTTGGAATTAGTTGAGCTGGCATTAGTCTAGCCTGCATTAGTTGAGCTGGCATTGGTTGAGATGATTTTAGTTGAGCTGGCATGAGGTGAGCTGGCATTAGTTGAGCTGGTATTAGTTGAGCTGGCATTAGTTGAGCTGGCATTAGTTGAGCTTGCATTAGTTGAGCTGGCATTAGTTGAGCTGGCATTAGGTGAGCTGGTATTAGTTGAGCTGGTATTAGTTGAGCTGGAATTAGTTGAGCTGGCATTAGTTGAGCTGGTATTAGTTGAGCTGGCATTAGTTGAGCTGGCGTTAGTTGAGCTGGTTTTAGTTGAGCTGTCATTAGTTGAGCTGGTATTAGTTGAGCTGGCATGAGTTGAGCTGGCATTAGTTGAGCTGGCAATAGTTGAGCTGGCATTAGTTGAGCTAGTATTATTGAAATTAGTTGAGCTGGTATTAGTTGAGCTGGCATTAGTTGAGCTGGTATTAGTTGAGCTGGCATTAGTTGGGCTGGCATTAGTTTAGCTGACATTAGTTGTTTTGACATTAGTTGAGCTGGTATTAGTTGAGCTGGCATTAGTTGAGCTGGTATTAGTTGAGCTGGCATTAGTTGAGCTGGTATTAGTTGAGCTGGCATGAGTTGAGCTGGCATTAGTTGAGCTGGCATTAGTTGAGCTGGCATTAGTTGAGCTAGTATTAGTTGAGCTGGCATTAGTTGAGCTGGTATTAGTTGAGCTGGCATTAGTTGAGCTGGTATTAGTTGAGCTGGCATTAGTTGAGCTGGCATTAGTTGAGCTGACATTAGTTGAGCTGACATGAGTTGATCTGGTATTAGTTGAGCTGGCATTAGTTGAGCTGGCATTAGTTGAGCTGGCATTAGTTGAGCTGGCATTAGTTGGGCTGGCATTGGTTGAGCTGGCATTAGTTGAGCTGACATTAGTTGAGCTGGCATTAGTTGAGCTGATATTAGTTGAGCTGACATGAGTTGAGCTGGTATTAGTTGAGCTGGCATTAGTTGAGCTAGTATTAGTTGAGCTGGAATTAGTTGAGCTGGTATTAGTTGAGCTGGCATTAGTTGAGCTGGCATTAGTTGAGCTGACATTAGTTGAGCTGGCATTAGTTGAGCTGGTATTAGTTGAGCTGGCATTAGTTGAGCTGGCATTAGTTGAGCTGACATTAGTTGAGCTGGCATTAGTTGAGCTGGTATTAGTTTAGCTGGTATTAGTTGAGCTGACATTAGTTGAGCTGAGCTGGAATTAGTTGAGCTGGCATTAGTCTAGCTGGCATTAGTTGAGCTGGCATTGGTTGAGATGATATTAGTTGAGCTGGCATGAGGTGAGCTGGCATTAGTTGAGCTGGTATTAGTTGAGCTGGCATTAGTTGAGCTGGCATTAGTTGAGCTTGCATTAGTTGAGCTGGCATTAGTTGAGCTGGCATTAGTTGAGCTGGTATTAGTTGAGCTGGTATTAGTTGAGCTGGCATTAGTTGATATGGCATTAGTTGAGCTGGCATTAGTTAAGCTGGCATTAGTTGAGCTGGTATTAGTTGAGCTGGCATTAGTTGAGCTGTCATTAGTTGAGCTGTCATTAGTTGAGCTGGAATTAGTTGAGCTGGCATTAGTTGAGCTGGCATTAGTTGAGCTGGCATTAGTTGAGCTGGTATTAGTTGAGCTGGCATTAATTGAGCTGGCATTAGTTGAGCTGGCATTAGTTGAGCTGGCATTAGTTAAGCTGGCATTAGTTGAGCTGGCATTAGTTGAGCTGGCATTAGTTGAGCTGGCATTAGTTGAGCTGGCATTAGTTGAGCTGGCATTAGTTGAGCTGGAATTAGTTGAGCTGGCATTAGTTGAGCTGGCATTAGTTGAGCTGGCATTAGTTGAGCTGGTATTAGTTGAGCTGGCATTTGTTGAGCTGGCATTAGTTGAGCTGGCATTAGTTGAGCTGGCATTAGTTGAGCTGGCATTAGTTAAGCTGGCATTAGTTGAGCTGGCATTAGTTCAGCTGGCATTAGTTGAGCTGGCATTAGTTGAGCTGGTATTAGTTGAGCTGGCATTAGTTGTGCTGGCATTAGTTGAGCTGGCATTAGTTGAGCTGGCATTAGTTGAGCTGGCATTAGTTGAGCTGGCATTAGTTGAGCTGGCATTAGTTGAGCTGGCATTAGTTGAGCTGGCATTAGGTGAGCTGGTATTAGTTAAGCTGGCATTAGTTGAGCTGGCATTAGTTGAGCTGGCATTAGTTGAGCTGGCATTAGTTGAGCTGGCATTAGGTGAGCTGGTATTAGTTAAGCTGGCATTAGTTGAGCTGGCATTAGTTGAGCTGGCATTAGTTGAGCTGGCATTAGTTGAGCTGGCATTAGTTGAGCTGGCATTAGCATCCCAAAGGTCCCAGTGTCTCCTCTATGGCACCTCCACCTCCACAAGGATTATAGAGGAATGAGGGGGGTAGGGGTGGGATGGGGGGCGATAAGGGGCGCAGCGGGGGAAATTACTGTCCAGACTAATTATTTGTATCCCTTTCAAAGGCCTTAGTGATTAGAAAAGGAAAGTTTAGATTTCCTGAACTTGTAACGAAATTCAAAGCGACAGACGTATCTTTGGGCTCAATCCACATCAGAGAGGGGAGGGGGAGGGGGTAAGGGACAGGGGTAGGAGGAGGGCTACGGTTTGGGTTTGGGAGAGGGAAGTGGCTATTAGTGTGTTTCACTCAGGTACTATCTGTCCCTATGGACAACAACACCTTTGCTTATTCACACAGAGCCACAGTTACACCAGCCACTAATAAAGTACCATTAAAATACAATACAACGACCACAATAGAAACCCAACACTCGCTCCACTCAAACCCACCTTCGCAATAGAAACCCAACACTCGCTCCACTCAAACTCACCTTGAATTATCGGTGATAAACAAAATAGGAAAACACAGACAGATAGTTTTAGGGGGAGCTTGAAGAGTCTGGTGAAATGACAGGGGCATGGGAAGTAACATGTTCTGTCATGTCATTACCGTACTCGTATACTGTTACCTTATATCCTGAAACAGACAAAGAGAGGAGGATGAAACACAAAAATGGGAAAATTAAGTCTGTGGTCACAGCAGATATACTATATGAGATGAGATAAGAGGACCACTGAGTCTGAAATCTGTGATAAAGGAGAGATGGATTCAATGGTGTTTACACTAACTTATAGTAAAGTGTCTTCAAATAGAAAATAATGCTGAGGATATTAGACGTTAATGTGCATAGGACACAAGAGACTCAAACTTAAGTGTGTGTGTGTGTGTGTGTACTTGTGTCTAGTGAGTTGTTTCTTCTTTCTCAGGGCTGACTCATCCTCGTCTCTGTATTTACTTATTTAGGCCAGCGAAGATGAAGACGAAGTCCTCTGGAAAATATGCCTGGCCTTATAACTGTCCCTTTGTGAAGCACCAGGCCTCTGTAATATTTCTCACCTAGGTGAGCGTGTGTCGATGTCTGAGGAGACTGGATGGTTTAACCCTCACGTCACCAACAGACCAGGCCAAAGAGATTATGGGAAACAACATTTAACAAATAACATTGAGGTACACATTACAAATGAAGGAATTACATTAATCTTAGTTTCAGATGTATTTTTGGTTGAGTAGAACTTCACTCAAACAATACAACTCAACACCAAGTTGTTATTTACATACATAGGCCTAGAACCAAAAATAAGTTAAAACGTGTTTTTCAAAATGTTTCCTAATGTGTTGAAAATGAAATACAAAAATATGTCATTTATATAAGTATTCACACCCCTGAGTCAATACTATGTTTTGACACCTGGATTGTGCAACATTTGCCCATTATTATTTTCAAAATTCTTCAAGTTCTGTCAAATTGGTTGTTGATCATTGCAAGACAACCATTTTCAGGTCTTGTCATAGATTTTCAAGTAGATTTTAGTCAAAACTGTAAGCAACTCCAGTGTAGATTTGGCCTTTTGTTTCAGGTTATTGTCCTGCTGAAAGGTGAAATCATCTCCCAGTGTCTGGTGGAAAGCAGACTGAACCAGGTTTTTTTGCCTGTGCTTAATCCATTCCATTAATTGTTTTATCCTGAAAAACTCCCCAGTCCTTAATGATTACAAACATACCCATAACCTGCTGCAGCCACCAATATGTTTGAAAATATTACTTTTGCCTTGCTGCAAACAGGGTGCAGGTTTTGGAATATTTTCTATTCTGTACAGGCTTCATTCTTTTCACTCAAATAAAAAATAAAAAATATTTATTTATCTGTCAATTAGGTTAGTATTGTGGAGTAGCTACAATGATGTTGATCCATCATAAGTTTTCTCCTATCATACCCATTGAACTCTGTAATTGTTTTAAAGTCACCATTGCCCTCATGGTGAAATCCCTGAGGGGTTTCCTTCCTCTCTGGCAACTAAATTAGAAAGGATGCCTGTATCTTTGTAGTGACTGGGTGTATTGATACAACAACCAAAGTGTAATTAATAACTTCACCATGCTCAACAGGATATTCAACGTCTGCTTTAAAAAACAAAACATATACCCATCTACCAATAGGTGTTCTTCATTGCAAGGCACTGGTTAACCTCCCTGGTCTTTGTGGTTGAAACTGTGTACTGCTCAACTGAGGGACCTTACAGATAGTTGTATGTGTGAGGTACAGAGATGAGGTAGTCATTCAAAAATCATGTTATACACTATTATTGCATGCGTGCAATGTATTATGTAACTTGTTAAGCACATTTTTACTCCTGAATGTATTTAGGCTTTTGCCAAAACAAAGGGGTTGAATACATTTCAGCTTTTTATTTTTTATTAATTTGTATTAAAAAAAACATCTAAAAACATAATTCCACTTTGACATTATGGGTTATTGTGTGTAGGCCAGTGACCAAAAATCGAAATGTAATACATTTTAAATTCAGACTTAGACAGAGGGACTGGTTGGGATAGAGAACAGTCCTGTATTTTGTAGCTGGTGGTGGAATTCTCTCTCTTCTCAGGCCTCAAAATAAAGAGGGGTAAAGGAAGAGGCAGTTGAATGATATGGGATGGAAAGGTGTGAGAGAACCCCTTTACATTTATGACCTCTGTAGAGCTGCAGGAAGTGGAGTAGTAAACTGGAGTCACGCTCCACAGAACCCACTCAATTCCAAGTACATCACAGAGCCTGAGACAGAGCAGACAGAAACACACAGACCCACTGTATTCTGCCTCCCCTCAGGATCAATGGTAACTGTTAGACCTAATATAACCTTCATACGTCAGGAAAGACTTTAGCCACACAAGTTCCCTCCTAAATCTTCTGACATTATAGGGAGGGACACAGGTTCAAGGCCTCACCTGCCTTGAAATGAACATGTAACATTTGGAGTAATCTTCAGGAAACCACATGTAAAAAAAAAAAATTAAATGGATAAGAAGATAATAAACTGGAACAAAATATGAAATGATGATAATTAGTATAGAATTTAAAAGTAGGCCTATATATACAAGACATTAGGCTACTGACATTGCTCAAGATTATGGTATCAGAATGAGAGAAAAAAAAGTCCATAAGCAGATCATTTGGTATAGGATACAATTATTTATTCCCTATAAACTCAATCCCCGATCTTAATGATAAAGAATTCTAATACTTTTACAATGAAGTGTGAATAAATGTTTCCTCGATGTTAGTGAGAGTGGATGTGAGATCAGAAACAGACAGGCGGCCCCATTATGCAGATCTCCGATGTCACCTCGGGGCTATCCACACTTCGCCAAGTACAGGAACAGAGGAACAGCCTAATGGCCCGGCCACAGTCAACACTACATTTCTCACGTGTGTATTTGGGACAACAAAAGATTAGCATTATTCGCAAATATACAACTTAGTTCAAAGGCACCGTGGCTGCAGCCTGTTGCCCTGTCTCTTCCTTTCTTTTGTTTCTATTTAAATATTCAAAAAATTCGTTTGGCCTAATCATCCAACGATGTTTTTTCCTATATGACAGATAGATGATATAGACTAGGATACTAATAAACTATTTTTAATTCCATAAAAATATTGTATGTTTTTGGCAATAAGACCTAATAACATTTTAACGTGTATTTTTTTCGTTAGAGGGTCATTTAAGATAAATAACGAATGTATGAAATATGAACAGCTCCAAAAATGTATTAGGCTATGCAAAAGTAAACGAATATCCAAACAATTTGAGAAAATGTAAAGGCCTAGGTCATGAAGGCTATACACCTAAAGGAAAGGACAATGAAGACGTTATTCTTATTCAAACATGACCCTGTTTAAAGGAGGCATAGAGGCCTATAGGTACATTTATTCATTTTGCATTGACGCAGTTATGATGGGGCATTTTGCATTGGGGACATCGCAGAGACGCTCGATGCCAGACCGTTAGGCCATCGGGGCGTGGTCTAGAACGCAACGCCACGCCCTTGTCCCCATGTGGTCCCTGGGGGGCCTTATATGATCAGGCCTTGGGCTCCGAAGCCAGTAGTACTTATCTCACTGTCAAAACTCATCTTGAAACAGTGAGTCCTGTTCTAACGGTACATTTCACGGAACTGCACACGAACTCATCCTATAGGAAATATGACTTCAAACTCCGACCAGAGGCTGGACCACCTTCTGAGCGTGGTGGAGAGCGAGTTTCAGAAGGGCAGCGAGAAAGGAGACGCCTCAGAGAGGGATATTAAACTGGGACTAGAAGATGCAGAATTATGGACCAAGTTCAAAGAACTAACCAACGAAATGATTGTCACCAAGACTGGCAGGTAGGCTATGGTTGTTTTTTGCTGTTAGCTACGGATCAAAATGAGGCCTTCGAGGCCTACTGGCCTGCCTAGCTAAAAGCAAAGTTTATCTGGAGAGATCGTAGTCCGCACGACTACGAAGCTAAACGTAACTGATGCGCACAGGTTAGATCGGCAACAGGCATGTTCAGCATTTCAGGATAGTCTGTAGGGTATTGACCAGGCTATAGGCCATATCTATAGGCCATATATGCTTTACTGTTACAACTTGAATACCATGTCAAGAATTAGGTATAACGCGCAATGTTCGTCAAATCTTATAAACCCTATTATTAATGCAAATATATATGTTTGTCAAATAATTAATTTATAAAGATCAACGGCTGAGCCAACATAACATAATATTTGGGCTTGCTTAGGCTAATTGTTTATTTAACAACTTGATTTGAACCTACAGGCGGATGTTTCCAGTGCTCAGAGCGAATGTGAGTGGCTTGGACCCCAACGCTATGTACTCAGTTCTCTTGGACTTCGTGGCTGCAGACAACAACCGGTGGAAGTACGTGAACGGCGAGTGGGTTCCCGGTGGCAAGCCCGAGCCACAGAGCCCTAGCTGCGTCTACATCCACCCAGACTCGCCTAACTTCGGAGCGCACTGGATGAAAGCGCCCGTCTCATTTAGCAAAGTCAAATTGTCCAATAAACTCAACGGGGGAGGACAAGTAATGCCCGGATTTCTTTGTCGTCTTCTGTGTTCGTATTTGTAGTATGCATATTCATTATTATGTAAATCATTTTAAAGTCAACTTGGTAGGCTAGGTCATATTGCCCTGCTCTCTCAGAGCTAATGATGCTCTGCCCTGCTGTGCTGAATGACAAAAGTAGGCCTTTTCTGCGGGAAAACGTTATTCATTTCATGGCAAATAAACTTCACAATTTTGTGTTAGGGCTCTGTAGGTTCATATTTCTATCTTATTCAGTTTGAGTGTGTGTTTTTTTGATGATTCTTAATAGTGATATTATTAAAATAATGTATAATTTCGATCTAGATCATGCTGAACTCTCTGCACAAGTATGAGCCCAGGATACACATTGTGAAGGTTGGAGGGCTCCAGAAGATGATCAGCAGCCAGTCTTTCCCCGAGACTCAGTTCATCGCTGTCACTGCTTACCAGAACGAAGAGGTCAGTGGCCTTAATTACACAGTCACAGAGATAATCCTTGTTCACAATAAATAAAAAAACATTATATTGTGTTCTGCTTACAATGAAGGAAGAAAATAATATTAGTTGTCATGTTTTATGTACCTTCTAGATAACGGCGTTGAAGATCAAACACAATCCATTCGCTAAAGCTTTCCTCGATGCCAAAGAGAGGTAAGAGGAAGAGACCGATAATTGTGTCGGCAATATGACAATGCTTTTCCTGTATTTTTCATTTTGTGTGCGAATTTTGATATTATGTTTTCAATTTTAGAAGCGACCATAAAGACATGCCAGACCATGGTGGAGACAGTCAACAGTCTGGTTATTCCCAACGTAAGTCTTCTCTTAAGTCTCACAACACCAACCAACTTAGAAAAGCTCTTTCTGTACCTCTCCGTTTCAATTCAAACAATCAAACCAAGTCATTATATGAGACATCATTTTCCAACACACTTTTATTCATGTTCAGAAAATCATTATCATCATCATCATCATCATACATTTTATTTTCAAGGCCTTCCATGTCCCCAATGAAACTGTACATAGAGAACAGTATGAAAAAATGGAAGTGTATCAACCAAACCATTTTGTCTCTTCTCTCCCTCCAGTTGGTGGTTGGTTTCTACCTGGTAACGGTCCCATGTGCCCCAGCAGCAGCCCCCCTCCGTTCAGTGGGGCCCCTGGCCACTCCTCAGGGTCCTACTGTGAAAGGTACTCCAGCCTGAGGGGCCACAGGGCCGCTCCCTACCCCAGCCACTACCCACACCGCTCCTCCAGCTCAAGTAAGAACCTCCTCTACCCAACCCAGCACTCTGGGAATGCACTATTTACTGTTTATTCTGACCTCTAGTCAGACTCATAGGTATAGAATACAGCATGGGGGTTTCATGGTTTTGAAGATGTTGGTTAAAACATGTTTGAGAAATTACCACTGAAGGAAATGCATTGTTTTGATCAGAGAAATGTTTGTATGCTGTTGTTAGTAATTTCTCCATGTACTTTATTGTTTAGACAACTACATGGACAACTCATCGGGAACCCTGCCCACCCATGACAGCTGGTCAGCCCTTCAGATCCCTAACTCCACCGGGATGGGAACCCTGGCCCATACCAGCAACTCCACATCCAACTCCAGGTATGGCAACACATGGTCATAGTTGATCATATATATGTTTCTGATATCACTGTTTATTTTTCTGTATGTTCCTGACGACATGATTTTATCAGGAACAATTCTGGGTCCTGGGCTTAGACCTTTAATAGGCCCAGATATCTTCTTGGTTAGAAAAAACCTCTCTCTCTCTCTCTCTCTCTCTCTCTCTCTCTCTCTCTCTCTCTCTCTCTCTCTTTCTCTATCTTTCTCTCTCTTTCTCTCTCTCTCTCTCTCTCTCTCTCTTTCTCTCTCTCTCTCTTTCTCTCTCTCTCTCTGTCACTCTCTCTCTCTGTCACTCTCTCTCTCTCCCTCTCTCTCCCTCTCTCTCCCTCTCTCTCTCTCTCTCTCTCTCTCTCTCTCTCTCTCTGTCACTCTCTCTCTCTCTCTCTCTCTCTCTCTCTCGCTTACAGCCAGTATCCCAGCCTGTGGTCTGTTGCCGGGACGGCCCTAACTCCTTCCGGCTCCTCCTCTGGCTCCATCGCTGGTGGCCTGACCAGCCAGTTCCTGCGAGGCTCCTCCTACACAGGCCTGACATCCTCCCTGCCCGTATCCTCACCATCCTCCATGTACGACCCCAGCCTTAGCGAGGTGGGTGTAGGCGTGGGCGAGGCCCAGTTCGAAAGCTCCATCGCCAGGCTCACCGCCTCCTGGGCACCTGTGGCTCAGAGCTACTGAGCACAATGCATCTTCCATCAGACATTGACTGTCCTCAACCACCATCCTGTTCCACATCACCACCATCTCCACTCTACTGCCTGACCATCAGTGAGGAAACTTTTGGGTTGAAGCAGCAACGCCTTTGAAAGGCAGAGTCAACTCAGAAGAAGATCTATCTGAAGCAGAGAGATGTAGGGTCCTCTCAGGCCTTGTGTTTTACCAACATGACATGGTTGATCTTCCATTCCAAACACCCGAGACATTCTAAGCTTAGTCTGAGTGGAAGAGGCATGTGTTTTTCCGTTGGGAGTTTCCTTCACTCTCTCCAAGGTGCAGTTACAAGCCTAAGACAATCTGAATTATACTTCCTCTACAATTGTTCCAGTTGCTGGTGTGTTACTGTAGTTGTGTCCTTCAGTACAGACAAGAGTACTCCAAGACATTCGTACGCTGGCGTAAGACAATCAGGATCACTAGCTACACAAAGCTAAGTTTGTGAAGTAACCCCCTGAACTTTATTAAAGGGGCCAATCCTTATGTTTAACTGTTTATTGCTACAATTAGTTTGGTTATTATTATAATAGATAAATAGGATGAAATAATCTGTTGATCTAACATAAAACATGTATATGTGTGTATATAAAATAAATTAACGTCCATTTTCTTTGTTAGCCGTTTACATGGAACTGTTTTGGATCCAGTGTCAGTCAGTGTGTTGCTTTTTGTGGCCTGAAGGAAAAGAAAGAAAGAAGGAAAGAATGAATGAAAGCAAGAAGTGCCTTGTATCCTCCCACTGCAGCCCAGGAGAAAGCACAGATGTCTCTTCTCCTTCGCGTACATTCCCTCCCTGGCAATCATATGTACATATCTATTCTATTTGTGTTTGTTGGACTCATTGGGAGTTTATGTTTATTTATGTCATTTTAATAATAAATTAAAAGTTCCTTTGTTTTCTCAAATATGACTTCAGCGTGTCAATTACAGTCGCGTTCAGTGTCAATGACATTAGCCTAACCTGAGGAACGTAGGCATGCACTACGTTAACTACCACATTACAGTGGCTACAATCACATCATTTCCATTTCCTAAAAGGCGAAGAGGGATTGAATTTATACATTTCAGCCTATGTCATATTAAGGTTTATAATATAAAACTGCAAGCCAAAGACTGAGGCCCATGTCGGGATGAAAGAATAAATCATGTTTTTTCAGGGCTAAGGTGAGTACATAGCCTATTCCAACTGGCACCGATAAGTCTTGTTGAATAACCTTTGTCAGCACAACTCAAAAAGAACTCACACACAGTCCACACAAACAAACGAGAAGACAGTTTTTCCGTAAAGAGCCAAATTGTGAGTAAATAACTGTTGAAAATAAAGTCCCTGCCAAAGTACAATGGTTATCACACATAACGTACACAGTACCTGTCTCACAATGCTCACACTGGTGTTGTGGTCTCCTGCACCCAAATTCAATCATCTTTTGGGGCTGCTGCATAAATAAATACCAGTGACAACACAGCTATGCTAAGTGAATTGTGTAATTGATATGACATGTAGAGATGGAATGGTTCAGGTTGAGGGATCCTTCTGAGGGGCTTCCATCGCTGACGTGTCTTTGTGACAATCTTCATGGAGGTGTGACACACGGCTAACACATTTACAATTCCCTGTCTGTCATTAAACTAAAAAAGTAGATGAACCCCAGATGCAGTATGCCAGGAGGACAGACCGCCTCGCACCAGGGAGAGAAATCAAATGGAAAGCAACACGGCTTTATTTAGAACTTTAACTCTCAATTTTCATGGTTGTTTTGCTTTAGGTGTCCCTGAAAAGTACATTTCTCATATCGCGTCTTCTAGTGTATTGGGTGTAGAGGGTAAATCTAATTTGTACCATATCATCCCCTCATTTCCCCAACCATAAACCATTTGTATTATACTGTTGCTAACGGCAGAGCAGGGAAGCAAACCTGGGTCGCTAGTGTGAAAGGCAAACACCCATCGCAGATTTGCCAGTAGGGTTAACCCACATGTTGGGAATTGTAATGTTTCTTATGTAGCAAGAATCGCTACACCTCCCCTCTGAACAGCAAGGCACGTCCCCGTGCCTTGACTAATCAGCCCCCGTACATGTCTGGGCCGTGCATTCCAATGGCTCCATCCCACTAATAACACCAATGTAGCTAATGGCAGGGCTACAAGACCATGGTGCTTGCCTACGGAGCTGTGAGGGGAACGGCACCGCAGTACCTCCAGGCTCTGATCAGGCCCTACACCCAAACAAGGGCACTGCGTTCATCCACCTCTGGCCTGCTCGCCTCCCTACCACTGAGGAAGTACAGTTCCCGCTCAGCCCAGTCAAAACTGTTCGCTGCTCTGGCCCCCCAATGGTGGAACAAACTCCCTCACGACGCCAGGACAGCGGAGTCAATCACCACCTTCCGGAGACACCTGAAACCCCACCTCTTCAAGGAATACCTAGGATAGGATAAACCAATCCTTCTCACCCCCCTTAAATGATTTAGATGCACTATTGTAAAGTGGCTGTTCCACTGATGTCAGAAGGTGAATTCACCAATTTGTAAGTCGCTCTGGATAAGAGCGTCTGCTAAATGACTTAAATGTAAATGTGTAATGTAATGTCAGGAAAGTGAACCTATGTTGCTGGCATGAAAGTCACACTTATAGGGTTAACCCACTTGGTGGGAATTGTAATGTGGCTCATATAGAGCATTCGGAAGTATTGAGATACCTTGCCTTTTCCACATTTTGTTACGTTACTGCCTTGTTCTAAAATTGATTAAATAAATGTTTTCTCTCATCAATCTACACTTAATACCCCATTATGACAAAGCAAAAAAACTGTTTTTTTTTTCAGAGATATTACAAATAAGAAACAGAGATACCTTATTTACATAAGTATACAGACCCTTTGCTATGAGACTCGAAATTTAGCTCTGGTGCATCCTGTTTCCATTGATCATCCTTGAGATGTTTCTACAACTTGATTGGAGTCCACCTGTGGTCAATTCAATCTATTGGACATGATTTGGAAAGGCACACACC
This sequence comes from Oncorhynchus masou masou, assembly GCF_036934945.1. NCBI lineage: Eukaryota > Metazoa > Chordata > Actinopteri > Salmoniformes > Salmonidae > Oncorhynchus > Oncorhynchus masou. The sequence goes on along the minus strand of NC_088223.1, from coordinate 29,502,111 downwards.
TGTCTATATAAGGTCCCAGTGTTGACAGTACATGTCAGAGCAAAAACCAAGCCATGAGGGCGAATGAATTTTCTGTAGAGCTCAGGATTGTGTGGAGGCACAGATCTGGGGAAGGGTACCAAAAAAGATGCTGCAGCATTGAAGGTCCTCCATCATTCTTAAATTAAAGACGTTTGGAACCACCGAGACTCTTCCTAGAGCTGGCCGCCCAGTCAACCTGAGCAAGCGGGGGAGAAGGGCCTTGGCCGACGGTCACTCTAACAGAGCTCCAGAGTTCCTCTGTGGAGATGGGAGAACCTTCCAGAAGGACAACCATCTCTGTGGATCACTCCACAAATCAGGCATTTATGGTAGAGTGGCCAGACAGAAGCCACTCAGTAAAAGGCACTTGACAGCCTACTTTCATGTGCATTTTCAACAAAGTACTGAGTTAAGGGTCTGAATACTTATGTAAATGTGATATTTCAGTGTAAAAGGTTTTATACATTTGCAAAAATGATTACAAACCTGGTTTTGCTTTGTCATTATGGGGTATTGTGTATAGATTGATGAAGGAAAAAACAATTTAATCAATTTTAGAATAAGGCTGTAACGTAATAAAATGTGGAAAAAGCAAAGGGGTCTGAATACTTTCCGATTCACTACAATACCATGAACACCTATCATAGGTATACACATACACTTTCAACTCTCATATTCCATCTTTGTCATGCTAGGCATCAGGTAAGGTTGATATGTACTGAATGATGACCGTTCTCTCTCTGCGTTCTTTCTCTAAAAGGCTCAGAGAGCAGGGTGGGGGACCTGTCCCAGGACTGGAAAGTGATGGAGGGTTCCACACCAGGGTGTAAATGAAAACTGCAGGGTCACAGGGACACCAGCAAACAGTAATGAAGCAGCAATGTGACATCCAGCTGACAGGGCCTGGCCGAATTAGGGTTGGACTGCAGCAGGCCGGAGGACTGCAACCCTGTGTGCTGGAGCAAGGAGCGAAGGTTCCCCTCAGTCAAAATACCTCCATACCTTTACACATAACTACAAACTCTATAAACTTTATGGCGGCTTCAAGTAGCATCGGCTTTGACATTGGATCATCTTATGATTGAAAGGACTGGGATGTCCAAGTTTTTTTGTGTTGAATATATATATATTTGTGTGTGTGTGTGTGTGTGTGTGTGTGTGTGTGTGTGTGTGTGTGTGTGTGTGTGTGTGTGTGTGTGTGTGTGTGTGTGTGTGTGTGTGTGTGTGTGTGTGTGTGTGTGTGTGTGTGTGTGTGTGTGCCTGTGCATTTGTTTGTGTGTGAGTGTTTCTGGATACTCAGTGAGGATGTTTGCTGATTGGGCATCACATACTGCTCTTTGCTCAGTCTTCCAGTGGTAAATAAGTCCTGCTGAGTTAGGCCAGCTGTCTGCTATGTTATGGGATGTGTGTGTAGCTGCAGACAGACAGACAGACAGACAGACAGACAGACAGACAGACAGACAGACAGACAGACAGACAGTAGTTCAGTGACTGAAGTCTTTGTCCGTCCAGAGAGCTGAGTACACAGCATGTTAGCCTCTCCGCTTGCTCCAATCGCTATGACTTTCAGTCTCAGTTGGTCCTCGTTAATTGTGTACGTGTGTGTGTGTGTGTGTGTGTGTGTGTGAATACACTCACACACACACTTGCCTGGCATTAAGGTGTGGAGGGCTGGCCTGTGTATCTGCTGCTCCAGTTTCAACTGTTCTGCCTTATTATTATTGGGCCATGCTGGTAATTTATGAACATTTGAACATTTACATTTACATTTACATTTAAGTCATTTAGCAGACGCTCTTATCCAGAGCGACTTACAAACATCTTGGCCATGTTCTGTTATAATCTCCACCCGGCACAGCCAGAAGAGGACTGGCCACCCCACATAGCCTGGTTCCTCTCTAGGTTTCTTCCTAGGTTTTGGCCTTTCTAGGGAGCTTTTCCTAGCCACCGTGCTTCCACACCTGCATTGCTTGCTGTTTGGGGTTTTAGGCTGGGTTTCTGTACAGCACTTTAAGATATCAGCTGATGTACAAAGGGCTATATAAATCAATTTGATTTGGTTTGTATCCCAAACAGAAGAGGTCAATTGAGTTTTGATAAGCTCAGTGGTGTTCTAAGGGGTCAGGAAACCCCAATCAGACAGTAGAAAGTCCTCTTGTTTATTTCTTTCTATATGGTTAGTCATAGTGGTGCCTTTGGTCCCTCTCTTGTATACTGAAAACACATAGAGAACTGAATAGATAGATAGATAGATAGATAGATAGATAGATAGATAGATAGATAGGCCAGAACAGTATAAGACATTCTGATTGGGAATTGATTAACCAACCTTTATCAATCTCTACATTCAGTACACAAGCTTCTGGGGATGAGGCCTACTTTCCTATCCTGTCCTTGGCTAGGAGTTCTCTCATGTATTCCTTCGTTTCCAGGAATATTTTTGCAGTGCAAACACGCCGGTTATGATGGTGAGTCAGAGAGCAAAGCATTCTGGGTGATTTATGAGGTTCCACCGCCAAAAAACAAGTCGTCGAATCTGGAACAGCTAGTCAGCGCAGCGGAGGGGGTGGTGTGTTTGCAGATCTCCCCTTCTCCCCCTTCACCCCTCCTCACACCTCTCCTCTCCCCCTCCCATCCCACCTCATCTTCTGGTGTCTGTGTGTCTTCGCTAATGAAGAAATTGTCGTACCTGGGTGAGACATTGCTCTCAGCTGAATTCTATACCTCCTCCTCTGCCCCTTTCCTCCCTCTCTTCCTGCCCTCAACCTCTACCCGTCAGCCCTGAGCCCAACCAACACCACCCAACGACAGTCCAGGCAGAGTGGTAGAAAGTGAATAGTTTCATTCCAAAATGCTATATATCCATTTTCAGAAATGTTTGTAAATGAGATTTTTTTGTTTAATTAAGGAAATTATGAAAGATATTGGTGTGTTTTAATCATGTTCAATGTCAGTCATGTATTTGTTTAAAATCTATTGCTTGATGGATTCATTTCAGAGAGACAAATAATCATGTTTTTTTCTAAATGCTGTAATCCGCCACACTCTCAGAGAAATAAGTAGTACTGATAGTTTTTACAGTATTTTTTATAAAGAGCTATACAAATGATACATTTGAGGCATCTGGGTTGGAGAGCAGAGAGCGACGGAGGTGGGTGAAAGCTTAGCAGAGGAGGGGTGGAGAGGGAGAGAGAGAGAAAGATGGAGAAAGAGAGAGAAGGGAAGAGATAGAGGGTGGAGAGAGAGAGAAGGAGAGAGAGAGAGAGAGAGAGAGAGAGAGAAAGGGGAGGGGAGAGAGAAAGATGGAGAGAGAGAGAGAAAGAGAGACAGATAGAGGGGAAGAGAGAGAGAAAGAGAGGGGGAGAGGTAGGGGGAGCTGGAGAGAGAGGGAGAAAGAGAGACAGATGGAGAGAGAGGGGAGAGAGAGGGGATGAGAGAGAGAAATATGGAGAGCGAGAGAGAGAAAGAGAGAGGGGGAGAGGGATAGAAAGAGAGAGAGAGAGAGAGAGAGAGGGAGAGAGAGTGCTGAAACACTTTATGAGTTAGACTGAGTAGGTCATAATGATATTGTGATATGCTGCTACTGCCGAGCAGTCAATTAGTCTTGATTGGATTTTAAATGGTTAAAGGGGAGGTGTGAGTGTGTGTTCCTGCGTGCATGCATTTCTGTATTTCTGTAAGTGAATGTGTGTGTGTATTTGTGTGTGTGACTGTGTGACTGTGTGCGTGCCTGAGTGTAGGCGTGTGTGTGTGTGTCCATGTGGCGAGGGAGAGAGAGAGGGAGATATGCTAATTTGGTATAGAGAAGACCTAACTCACTCTATTAAATCAATCAAAACAGGAACATTTTACATTTGGCTAGATATTCAAAAGGAAATTATCATAACAGAGAAAAATGGCCTCCTGTGTGCTACCTATATCCCCCCACTAGATTCACCATACTTTAATGAAGACAGCTTCTCCATCCTGGAGGGGAAATCACTTATTTCCAGGCCCAAGTGTGGTGACATAAATGCCAGAACTGAACAAGAACCTGACACCCTCAGCACACAGGGGGACAAACACCTACCTGGAGGTGACAACATTCCCTCCCCCATATAGACCCCCCTAGGCACAACTACGATGGGTATGTACATAGTCAATGGCAGGCTTAGATGGAACTCCTATGGTAGGTACACCTATAGCTCATCTCTTGGTAGTAGTACTGTATACTACTTCACCACTGACCTCAACCCAGAGTCTCTCAGAGCGTTCACAGTCAGCCCACTGACACCCTTATCAGATCACAGCAAAATCACAGTCTACTTGATCAGAGCAATAGTCAATCATGAGGCATCAAAACCAACGGAACTGAATAATATTAAGAAATGCTATAGATGGAAGGAAAGTAGTGTGGAAAACTACCAGAAAACAATTAGGCAACAACAAATTCAACTTCATGAACAAAACGTTCCACTGTAACAGTGAAGGTGTAAACTGGCATTAGAAAATCTTAACCGTATACTTGACCTCTCAGCTTTCCTATCAAATCTAAAAATGTCAAACAGAAAACTGAAGAAAATTAACAACAATGACAAATGGTTTGATGAAGAATGCAAAACCTGAGAAAGAAATTGAGAAACCTACCCAACCAAAAACATAGAGACCCAGAAAACAGTAGCCTTCCCTATGGTGAATCACTAAAACAATACAGAAGTACTATGGAAAAAGAATGAACAGCACGTCATAAATCAGCTCAATGTAATTGAAGAATCCAGAGACTCTAACCACTTATGGGGAAATTGGAAGACACTAAACAAACAACAACACAAAGAGTTATCTATCCAAAACTGAGATGTATGGGTAAACCACTCCTCTATTATTTGTGGCCCTATAACAAAGAACTAACAGCAAAAACATATACATGATCAAATACAAATCTTATAATCAACTATTAAAGACTACCAGAACACACTGGATTCTCCAATTATGTTGAATGAACTACAGGACAAAGTACAATTCCACCAACCCAAGAAGGCCTGTGGTGTTGATCAAGGTATCAAAGAAATGATCAAATTTACAGACCACAAATTCCAATTGGCTATACTAAAACTATTTAACATCATCCTTAGCTCTCGCTTCTTCCCCAATATATGGAACCAAGGACTGATCACCCCAATCCACAAATATGACCCCAATAACTACCATGGGATATGCGTCAACAGCAACCTTGTGAAAATCCTCTGCATTATCATTAACAGCAGACTGGTACATTTCCTCAGCGAAAACAATGTACTGAGAAAATGTCAAACTGTCTTTTTAACAAATTACCGTATGACAGACGTATTCACCCTGCACACATTCTAATTGACAAACAAACAAACCAAAACAAAGGCAAAGTCTTCTCATGCTTTGTTGATTTCAAAAAAGCTTTTGACTCAATTTGGCATGAGGGTCTGCTATACAACTTGATGGAAAGTGGTGTTGGGGGGAAAACATACAACATTATAAAATTCATGTACACAAACAACAAGTGTGAGGTTAAAATTAGTAAAAAACACAAATTTCTTTCCACCGGGTCATGGGGTGAGACAGGGATACAGCTTAAGCCCCACCCTCTTCAACATAATTTACATATCAACGAATTGGTGAGGGCACTAGAACAGTCTGCAGCACCCGACCTCACCCTACTAGAATCTGAAGTCAAATGTCTACTGTTTGCTGATGATCTGGTGATTCTGTCCCCAACCAAGGAGGACCTACAGACCTATAATTGCCAGTTGACAGGACCACAAATACAAATTCCATCTAGACACCGTTGCCCCAAGCAGATAAAAAAACTATACATACCTCGGCCTAAACATCAGCGTCAAAAGTAACTTCCACAAAGCTGTGAAGGGACTGACCCAAACTTGGAGGAAAGCTCTCTACTATGTACAGACTAAGTGAGCATAGCCTTGCTATTGAGAATGGCCACTGTAGGCAGACCTGGCTCTCAAGAGAAGACAGACTATATGCACACTGCTGTCACGCCCATCACTCCGGCGCTGCCAGAGTCACCCTTCACTCCGGCGCTGCCAGAGTCTCCCATCTATTCGGGGCCCGCTGCAAGGGTCCCTAGTCCGAGGTCGGCGGCGAGTGTCGCCGCTCCAAAGGCGCCACTTAAGTGGGCCAAGACTATGGTGGAGTGGGGTCCACGCCACGCGCTAGAGCCGCCACCACGGACAGATGCCCACCCAGACCCTCCCCTATGGTTTTAAGTTTTGAGGCCGGAGTCCACACCTTTGGCGGGGGAGGGGGGGGTAATGTCACGTCCTGACCTTAGTTCCTTTTTTATGTCTCTGTTTTAGTTTGGTTAGGGCGTGAGTTGGGGTGGGAATTCTATGTTTTTGTTCTAGGTTTTGTATTTCTGTGTTTGGCCTGGTATGGTTCTCAATCAGAGGCAGCTGTCGATCGTTGTCTCTGATTGAGAACCATACTTAGGTAGCCTGTTTTCCCACTGTGAGGTGTGGGTAGTTATTTTCTGTTTAGTGCGTTGTTTCACCTGACAGGACTGTTTAGTTTCTTTCATTCACTTTTTTATTTTGTTTTGTGTGTTCAGTTTTAGTAGATTAACATGGACACTTACCACGCTGCATATTGGTCCGATCCTTCCTACTCCTCCTCAGACGAAGAGGAGAAACGTTACAACTGCCCACAAAATGAGGTGGAAACTGAGCTGCACTAACCTCCTGCCAAATATATGACCATATAAGAGACACATGTTTCCCTCAGATTACACAGATGCACAAAAAAATCAAAAACAAACCCACTTTTGATAAACTCCCATATCTACTGGGTGAAATACCACAGTGTGCCATCACAGCAGCAAGATTTGTGACTTGTTGCCGCAGGAAAAGGGCAACCAATGAAGAACAAACACCATTGTAAATACAACCCATATTTATGTTTATTTAATTTCCCTTTTGTACTTTAACTATTTGCACATAATATGACATTTGAAGTGTTTTTGTTATTTTGGAAATGTAATGTAAATTTGTATTGTTTATTTAACTTTTGTTTCTTATCTACGTCACTTGCTTTGCCGTTGTTAACATATGTTTCCCATGCCAATAAAGCCCTTTTAATTGAAATTGAATTCAGAGAGAGAGAGAGAGAGAGAGAGAGAGAGAGAGAGAGAGAGAGAGAGAGATGCCCTAGAGTACACGAAGATGTCAAAACAGAAGGTGCCCCATTGACACACGCTCGCACGCACAGAGACTCTCTCACACACACACACACACACACGCACGCACAGAGACTCTCTCTCACACACACACACACACGCACGCACAGAGACTCTCTCACACACACACGCACGCACGCACAGAGACTCTCTCACACACACACACACACATGCACAGACTCTCTCACACACGCGCACGCACAGACTCTCTCACACACACACGCACGCACAGAGACTCTCTCACACACAAACACATGCATGCACAGAGACTCTCTTACACACACACACACACACACACGCACAGAGACTCTCTCTCACACACACACATGCACGCACAGAGACTCTCTCTCACACACACACACACGCACAGAGACTCTCTCTCACACACACATACACACACACACACGCACGCACAGAGACTCTCTCACACACACACACGCACGCACAGAGACTCTCTCACACACACACGCACGCACGCACAGAGACTCTCTCTCACACACACACACACGCTCGCACAGAGACTCTCTCACACACACACACACACACACACACACACACACACACACACACACACACACACACACACACACACACACACGCACGCACAGAGACTCTCTCACACACACACGCACGCACGCACAGAGACTCTCTCTCACACACACACACACACACACACACACACACACACACACACACACACACACACACACACACACACACACACACGCACGCATAGAGACTCTCTCTCTCACACACACACACACACGCACGCACAGAGACTCTCTCACACACACACGCACGCAGGCACAGAGACTCTCTCACACACACACACACACACACACATGCACAGAGACTCTCTCACACACACACGCACGCACAGAGACTCTCTCACACACACACACATGCACGCACAGAGACTCTCTCACACACACACACACACACACACGCACAGAGACTCTCTCTCACTCACACACACACACACACACACACACACACACACACACACACACACACACACACACACACACACACACACACACACACACACACACACACACACACACACACACACACACACACACACACACACACACACGCACAGAGACTCTCTCACACACACACGCATGCACTCACAGAGACTCTCTCACACACACACTTATTTGTATTTTTTATAATTCAATAAAGTAACATGAGATATGTATGTAAAACCTTTACATTTTACATTTTCGTAACTTAGCATATGCTCTTAGCCAGGGGGACTTACAGAAAGTGCATTCATCTTAAAATAGCTTGGTGAGGCAACTACATATTACAGTCAAATATACAAGGTACAAACATCCCATTACAGCTAAACAATAGATATATAGAGTTTTGCAACAACAACAAAAATCTATGAATAAAACAATCTGGGAACAGTAATATTTTACACACACATGATGGTACCCATAAGCATTAATTTCTGAGGAAAAAAACACAACTCTGAAAAATGTGTGGATATAATTAATTAATAATTCTGGAGCTGAGAGCCTCTGGTCAAGAGAAGGTGGGCCTTCTACTGTCATACTGTGAAATCTGGTCATCTACCACGCTAGTGAACAGTTTAGCTACCTCACTCAGAAACAGCACCGGCTCAGGCACAACAATAACCTGCACCCTTTGGAGGAATATAACAGAAAATGTCCGTAGCCACTTGGTTGGAATCACAGTTGTTGGGTTATACCATTTTTTTTGGGGGGGGGGGGGGGGCAAATCATCACACAAATCAGCCTCAGAAATTCTATATATATATCTGATATAATCAGAATAAAGGATCATTTTCAAGGAGAATCGGATGTTGTCTGAAAGCTTTTATAATACATATGTGTCAGTTTCACACATCAAGAAGAGTTGCTAGCTAGCACAAGCTAATCTATGTCTCCACAAGTCATCACTAAGATGGTGACACACTCTCACCATCCTGACAGGGCCTGTCAACTTAGCTGTGGATAGTTTCACCAAGTAGAACAGACTTGTAAACAAACTGGTCTGCCCCTGTTGAAATAACATCGAGCAGGGGAGAAACATGTCCGCTGCTACGGCCTGTGTGAGAAAGACCCTTTCTCCACCCGTTGATAATAGCATGTGGGTGAATAACATGTTGGTAAAAACATGTACTATCATGTTGATAATTGTAAACCATGATGGTACTACTAGGTGCTGAGGAGAGTACAACGAACATGTGAGGCATAGAAACCAATGTCCCCCGCTCTTCTTTCCACTTTCGAAGTTCTTACAGGGGTATCAATACCAGTACTTCTCTGTGATGCCCTGAAAATTGTTCTGTGTATATCCCGAAGTCTTGCAAACACTTCAACATAGGACAAATAAAATGTTTTAGTTTTATTCAACTATAAGGTTTACCGTGGACTGGCTGGCATTTGATCATTTGTTTTATTGGAAAAACCCACAGCTGCCCACTCTGTTTCAAGGTTTGGTGACATTTTCATTGAATTCTCCCTGTCCAAACCCAAACGGCCCCCTCCGCCTCTCTTTGTTTACTACTGACTCACTGCCCAGACCTGGAGGAACCCATGAGGAACACATCTGTACAAACCAGGAAGAGATGAAGGGTTTAAATAGGAAGGGTCCATTATAGAGGTGGACTACATCAGAGCAATGTTGTGTGTACAACAGCTGAAGTAAACAAGGGGTGACTGTGGCACAGATGCTTAGATGTATTTGCTGCGACAGTAACGTAGACTCACTCTGAATCTGATAGGCATACGAGGGGCTTGTTCAAAGGATAGCATGTTTCGTTTCTGTTGTCATCCTTATAAAGCTGATTTCTAGATCATTCCCATATATATCCAGTTGTTTCTAGGCATCCTTTCAATTCCAATATGAATGGAAGTTACATGATTTTTAGATCAACAATCCCATTGATGATTGCTTGCTCACCAGTGTCCTCATGCGATGCTTGGATGCCCACTTCTGGTAGGATGGAGGTACCCAGTTGCCCTCCTTCCATTCAGACAAATCTCTTTCCTTTCACCCTGCCTGCCAACTGTGTCAAGTCATGAATATTAACAGTGTGAATCAAATGAAAACAAGGCTTGTGAATGAATCAAATAATGCAACACTCCTACTCAAGGATTACGACAGGATATTCTGTAAACTCTCAAAGGTTCAGTGGCAAAAAGACGAGTACTCTCAAACACAGTCAGATAATCCTCTAGATAGATTCCCAGAAATGAGGTTTTCTTATGGTTGAACAACCAAAGACTTCAGATGGCTCTGTGTTGTTTTGAACATGATAATACGCAATCAAAGCACCGATTTGAATTCAAATGTAGACTACATTTCAGAGGCAGACGTTTTAGCTTCATGGAGTTTTGTTGGTACCATGTAACCTTGCATCATATCGGACCGGTAGAGGGATTGTCATTGTTAAAATGTTGTAAATATTGGAAGCATTGAACTGTTGAGCCTTTGATAATAAAATGCTTTATCTTATAAAGTTGTATCCATTAATGCACGTGAGAAAGTTTATTGATTTATTTTACCCCGGGAGAACAGTGAGTGGGTGAGTGAGGGAGGGAGGGAGGGAGGGGGGGGGTGTGTTGCACATTACAGCCAATTATCTTCTCTGGTTCTAAGAGCGTAGAATTGAAAAGCCAATTCCGAGCTCAGAATGCCATGGGTTTGTTCTCTCTCATTCATGTAAAGAATCCCCATCTCTCTTTTTCACTCTCATTTTTTCCACCCCCCTCTCAGATCCACTCTCCTATTTTGTCTTCAAACTTCAGTCCCTCGTTGGCCCTTGAGTTAGCTGGGTTGGAGGCCCTCTTCTGGGTGCTGATGAAATTACCACTACCACCACCCTAAAGCCGAGCATCAATCATGAAAAAAGAGGAGAAAAGCCCAGTGTGAGAGATGCTAGATTGGAGTGGTAGCTATGTACTCCTCCTGCATGGTAAAGCAGGTGGCTCTGAATCCATTCTATGAGTGGTGGGTCTGTGAAGTGAAGGGGTAGACTTACTTTTCCAAACTCATGGGTCATTACACACAGCCACTGTAGGAAGAGAAGAGGGACTTCAGCCCATGCGAACATGTGAAACCTGTACCGTCTGGTCATGGATCTGTGTGTTTACCATTTGTTAGACAGTAAGTGATGGATGTTAACATAGCAAAATAGTTAGTTTAAGACCTAGAAAAATGAAAGAACGGCAGCGCACTGGGAGGTAAGGGCGATCAACATTACAGCATCTTCCCTCTGTTTCTCCTAAAGGTTAAACTCAACATGACACACATATCAAGACAGGAACTCGTCAGTAGAGTCTTCTAATGCACGTTATTCTGAATGACAGGGGTAGCATTGCGAGAGTTCAAACCTCTCTGAGAGACATAAATATTCAAATTTTGTCTGTCTGACATACTCACTCAAACAGACACACACGCAAGCACGCTCGCATGCACGAACGCACGAAAGCATGCACGCACACGTAACAGATCAGTTTGAGTTTGAAGATAAAATAAGGAAAAGTGTGTCTTTGCCTTCCCTTTGTCAGAGGTCCAGTGAAACAGCATGCCCCCTGCTTGCCTGGCTGTAGTGACTGGTTGTTTAATGAGTCTTTCTCTCTCTCTCTCGCTCTTTCTTGCTCTTTCTCTCTCGCTCTCTCTCTTTCCCTCTCTCTGTCTCTCTGTCTGACTTCCCTCTCTCCTCTCTCTGTCTCTCTGTCTCTCTCTCTTTGTCTGCCTTCTCTCTCTCTCTCTCTCTCTCTCTCTCTCTCTCTCTCCTCTCTGTTTCTCTCTCTCTCTCCCTCTCTCTCTCTCTGTCTGCCATCTCTCTCTCTCCTTTCTGTCTCTGTCTCTCTCTCTGTCTGCCTTCTCCCTTTTTATCTACCTTTCTCACTTTCTCTTTCTATTTCTCTCTCTCCAACTCTCTCTTGTTTATTTTAGTCCTGGTCTGGAATAGGGAATGAGGCTGATTACCCTTCCAAGATTGACAATTTTATGCTGCCGAATTAAAAAAGAAGCCTCTGAATTAGTGAGATAATTGTGGCAGACTCTTCTAATGGGCTGTCAGTGATTACCACCTTGCTCAGCCAATCAGCTGTCAGACATACAAAGATGGGGGAGAGGAAGGGTGGGAGAAGGGGAGTGAGGAGTGATGCGTGCTGAAATGAAATGTCAATCATATTCATCTAAATGAGTAAATTAGCCTGAGTAGCTCATTGTCAAAACTGATAAATATGGATGCGTCACCAGCAACCTGGAAGCTACGACACAGTGTTGAAGGATAGATGGAGACACTTAGATTAGGGAGCAATAATGACAGACAGACACATAGCTAGAAAGAGAGGGAGGAGGAAAGGAGTTGAGAGATGGAGATAAATTGCATGTGAGTATAGGGGATGGTGACATGAGACAGCCATGAACAATTAAGTAATCCATTCCATTCAGTCCAAGAGTTGCATTGGCCATGGCCATAGCTGTTGCTGTTCCCTTCACTCTGCTATATTGGTCAGTTCGCTTGTGAGAGGCTTTTCAAGTGAATGATTGTGACACCAAGTGAAGTGTAATTTTATGTCATGGATATGCAGCATACAGTTTAAGAGATATGTTGGGGTCGTTCTTGAATTGAGGTGAAAAACACTTTAAAATGACAAATAGTTACACATCATACATGCTTTGTTTATATTGAACTGTTTACCAATGATAAAACAAGTCCTTTATACTGCAAAACCTTATGTTTATGAATTGCTTTAAGTACTTAAGATAGGTCAATTGGCTTGTCCCAGTAGTGGTGTGTAGAGTTGTAGTGACATGTTTTGGAGATTTTGTGATATCTATCAATTATTTTGAATATTAGAAAGTGAACAAAATTATTTAATATAATATATTGTAGAATCAATAAATAAAGTTGAATAAAATACATTTTTTACTAGTATGTCTGTCTGCTCAGTTTATGTAACCGGTGTTACTGCCTTGCAAATCACTCATTACAAAGATATACAAGGACCTTGAGCATTCCCTTCAATGGCAAACCGTTATCGGGGGAGCTGTCTACATTAAAGAACATTATTAGCTAATTGCACCTTGTTCGCATGTCAAACATTTTAGGATTCCATTGATAATTTGGTGTGTCTATGGCTGCGTTTATAGAGGCAGTCCAATTCTGAAAATGTACCTCCCACTAATTGGTCTTTGACCATTCAGAACAGCTCTTTTGCCAATAATTGGGAGAAAGATCAGAATTGAGCTGCCTGTGTAAATGCAGTCTAAATTCAAAGTAGCACTTGGTGTTACTCTATTTAAATGAAGGGAAATAACATTGTGAGACAAATATTTAATCATATCACTTAAGTAAATTATTGAAGCAGCCGTGGCCTTTAAGAAATTCCTCACTAACCAAAAATGTCTCATTGGTGTTACCGTCATTGATGTTAATACTCCTACTGGTACAAATGAAGAGAGTTGCACACTCCACATAGAAACTTCCTGTAATTTATTGGGTGTGCGACTCTCTTTATCTTTATAGTTTATAGTTTATTCGCCGTTAGTCAGCACCTCTACACAAAATAATCGTTCTGGGTGTGTGCCAGGTCATGTTTTTTTATAATACTCCTACTCTAGGCACAATGTTATCATAAAGGTACAAATGATTTGGTCATTAAGCTACCATATTAGTTGATTTAGTACCCAAATACATTGAAATAAAAAAGGATCGCAAATGCCACCGCAATTCAAGAACGACCCATTGAAAACACTGAACAGGGTCAAATGTGTGTGTCTCTCTCTCTCTAACGCACGCACGTACACACACACACACACACACACACACACACACACACACACACACACACACACACACACACACACACACACACACACACACACACACACACACACACACACACACACACACACACAGTCTTGTGCAACTAACCTTGTGAGGATACACAATTTAGTCCTATTTTTCCTGACACCTAACCCGTACCCTTACCCTAACCTTAACCCTAAACCCCCTAGAAATAGCATTTGACCTTGTGGGGACCAGCAAAATGTCCCCAATCTTTCCTAACCCCTAATCCTAATCCTAAACGTAACCCTAACCCGTGCCTGTACCCTTACCCTTACCCTAACTTTAAGCCTAAGCCTAACCCTAATCCAAAAACCTTAACCCTAAACCTAACCCTAGCTAATAACCCTAACCCTAAAACTAACCCTAGTTCCTAACTCTAACCCTAATTCCAACCCTAGCACTAATTCTAACCTTAACCCCAAACCCTCTATGAATAGTATTTGACCTTGTAGGGACCAACAAAATGACCCCAGTTGGTAAAATGTTTGTTTGTTTACTATTCTTGTGGTCCCCACAAGTATAGTTAAACACACACACACACACACAGTTCTCCCCTTTCACAGCATTTCCCCAGGCCATGCGGAAGCAGGTTTTAAATCAAGGCAGAATTCCCATAGCTGGAACATTCATTTGTCTGCCAGCCTGTTAGGAGGAAGCATAAAGAGAGGGATCGTGTGTCGGTAAATCATGTGACGTGGCTTTATTTATGCCCACAGCAATGAGTTTAACAAGAAGAGCAGTCCTTCAGGCAATATTCCTAAGTGGCACTTGGGCCCTGCCTCCCCTCCCCTCACCCCACACACACATACACACACATACACACACACACACGCACACGCACACGCACCCACACGCACACACACACGCACACACACAATACATAAAATAAATGATTTGTTTGCACGATGTTGGTATCTTATACCTTTAAAAAAATACAAAATAATAATAAATAATCAAGAACCTCAGATGTTTTTATGTGGCCATTTTCTGTGAAGCAATGCAGCTTGTGGAATGGATGTATTTCCAAACTTGTGCTACATACTTTGTGTCACTAGATGGGAGTCCTGGGTTGCTGTTCTGTTTCAAAGGGCCTGATTCTGTGTCCCACACTTCCCCTTCACAGATGTAATTACTGTGAATAAAAGGGAGTAGTTAGTTAGATCCATTATGGACCAGCATCATTGCTCTGCTTAGCTGCATAGACTAATGCACACTCCTGTATTACTGTCGAAGTTTTTCTCAGATTAAGAATTAAGAATAGACTGGTGGTTATTCATTAAAATGAGCCTGCAATATAGCAACACTAAAAATAGCAGCTGCCCCCTTCCTATACCCTCCCAACCCCCTCCTCACAGATGTGTCCTTTCTTTCTTTCGTTCTTTTGTTCTTTTCTTGTTCAAATCCATTTCCGTCAAAGAGATAATGCTATTATGAAAATGTTCTAGAACAAAAAGGGGAACAAAATCCAACATATCTGCTACCTCCCCCGTTTTAATATCCAGAAGTGTGTCAAAAAAATATTACCTCACAGTTCATTTTCCACAATAATACTGTATATGGGCTTTATTCAAAGTGTATTCTTGGATTGATTAATCGAGCATAACCGTGATTCTGAAATACATCACATTACCATAACCCTCATTACCATAATCTGCATAGTCAAAGTGAATTTGTCTTTTTACACTAATGCGACCTGCATCATCAATTTTAAAAAGACAACGAAAGAGGATCTGTGCTGTGTACAGGTTCTCAGTCTATGAAGTAAAGCACACATCATCATGATGACACGGCACCACAGTCTCACACCACAGCCACAATGGCATTGGGATTAACTAGTGTCAGAGTCTTGTTACATGGACTCAGACTGATGGAGTCATAGTCAGTCACAGTGGAGTTACAGTAAATGTGATCATCGGTGCCTATGAGAACTGGGTGAGAGGGACATGTGTGACCGTAGCAGAGACCAAAAGAGCGGAGGAATTATTCAAACCGCATCTCATAACCACTTCGATAACTCTACCTACATCTACATATTACCTCAATTACCCCGACTAACCCGTGCCCCCGCACATTGACTCTGTACCGGTACCGTCTTTATATAGCTTCGCTATTGTTATTTTACTGCTGCTAATTATTTGTTACTTTTATTTCTTATTTTGGTATTCTTCTTAAAACTGCATTGTCGGTTAAGGGCTTGTAAGTAAGCATTTCACTGTAAGGTCGACACCTGTTGTATTCAGCGCATGTGACAAATACAATTTTATTTGATTTATATCTAATGTGCTAATGAAAAGCAATGATTTAATGTGCACAGGAAATGAATTGTAAAGCATGGGGTTGTGAACGTTTGAACACAATGGGATCCAAGTTTGCTGTCTATATCCTCCATACAATAGTACTCATAACTGTAAGTAATCTACTGATTAAATGTATGCAAACATACAAAGCATAGGTTGGGAAGGTGGTTTTCAGTGAGACCACTGAGTGAGAAACAAAGTTTGCTCCATACAAAAGTGATGTGGTGGGGTCGCGGTGCTGACCCCTCATCCATTCCTCTGAAAAGGCATTATGTCCCAACTCAACGCCAGCCACCACGGTGGATCAGGAGCTAAACCAGTCTGTGTCTAATACGCAGAAAGACCGGAGAGGCTCGGTCAGGAAATGTTGCGTGGTGCAGAGTCACAGCCCTCTGCCCTCCTCCTCCCAGGGGTTAAGGGTCAGCTGTCAGCAGGCGTGTGTGTGTTCACCTGGATAGTCTATCACTGCAGTATCGTCTACCCCGGACTCCCTCCCTCCCTCACTCAAACCATGCTCTTTGTACGTAGGACTGCTTTGCCTACGTTGCTGTTACCAGAAGAAAATCCTTAGAATCACACAGAAATGTCTGTCCTGTTAAAAAAAAATATATATTAACATGTTGTAATATTGCAAACGTCAATAAAGAAATTGATTTTGTTGATTCTGTTAATCAGTTCGATTATGCTGTAATATTTCCTAAAGATTAAGTCTTTAAAGGTTTTTGTTATTTGTCTATAACCCAGGAAACTCAATCTCCTTCCAAATCATCTTGGCCCAGGCTAGATTTATGAATAGGAAGTATATAGGAGTGAATAAGGAAATGTACAGTATATCACAGCCTATAGATAAAGGGATTATTCCACTTTGACCTGGTTTACTGTATGGGAATACAAACACAGCCTGTGTCCTTTGTTTTTGCAGTGTGACACTGTGTGTCCCATTTGAATTAGGCCATAACAGACTGCTAAACTGCTTTCATCATTTTATATGCTCTCAGTACAGGCTATAAGAAGCAAATATGTACAACCATACAGTATGGACAACATACAACAACAAAAAGCATTGTGTAATACTTATAGCTGAAGAAAAATAACAAAATTGCTATTGATTATTTATTTATTTTATCACCAGAGAGGTCAGGGGCACCATCCACGATGTGGAGTTTTTACACTGAGACATCAATCTACAGCTGAATTCCAGGATGATGTGAAATTAATTCAGTTTTACCGGCCCACGGAACAGATGGCTATTTCATTCAGGACTCAGGCTAGTTTTGTTGCCTGGCAATCTCTCCCCAAACCAAATCAGAGACCATAAAGTGTCACTTACGGCCAGTGGAATCTGGTTTTCCACACTAGTCCGGCTGTGAAAATGTCAGGCATCCCTCACAAACCAAGGAGTCTCGGCTCTATTCGCCTCCCAGACACAAACCTCTACGCAAAACAGAAGCTGACTCAAAATGAATTGACGGGTTATATATGATATTAAGCCAAGGGAGTGGGAGGGAAGTCCCCTTTAAAGATATTGGAAATTAAGAATATGAAAGAGGGGAGAGAATTTGCCTTACAAAATAACAGATAGTCATATATGTGTAAAATAGATTATTTCCCCCATTTCATTAAATAATATGGGGAAATATGTTTTGGAAATATTATAAACAGTATTTCCTCAATGTGCAGTAAAAAACACTAAATTGCTGGTAGAATAACATATTTTAATCCCAGACAATATTTGTGCATTTATGTATATTTTTCAATTAATGTACCAATTCAATATTTTTGTTGATAAACTATCTTTCCCAAAATTGCCTTCTATATTTTCTATCCGAGCCTTTCCACTTTTCGTTACCCTTATCTTCTATTTCTTTTCTCCCTTTCACCCTCTCTCTCCACTTCTCTTCTCTTCTAAGGCGGGAGTTACAGGAACAGCAGCAGGCAGGCAGGCCCCATCACCGGCGGAGCAACACAGGAATGCATTGTATGTGTTAGAAAGGCAGGACAGTCAGGCGAAATAGTCCATAAGTTATCTAAAATCGTCATTTAGTAGGTTTTAACCACGATACACACACCCCTGTAAAATAGTGAGTGAAATCCTATTTTCCAGCACCATTTTCCAAGGTGAAATGACCGGGTATTTTGTTGTTTTCCGGTAAAAAAACACAGTCACACACACACACGCACACACACACGCACAAGTGAGCCGCGGAGGAATCCTTAAGGTTGGCAGTGCGTGCTTCGCCGCTGAAAGCGCACACAGTAAATTGAAGCTAGAATCGCTTCGAAAACCCGGAGTGGGGTTTGATTTTAATCTAACCCAAAAACCATTTAAAAAGTATGCAAACAAAACTCCAGCGTCACACGTCTTCGGTTTAAATAGTGTCTCAATGTGAGAATTTAAATATATATTTTTCTATTCCCACATTTTAACTGTTAATAAATGCCATATTTGTGTTCATTGAGGGCAGGGCTGGTGTTCTGTACTCCAGACTAGAGCTGATATTTTACCTCATGGAAACAACGCCGGGGAAAGCCTGCCTGCAACACACAGTCGTGAGGTAAAGATACATGTTTAAGTATCAATCTTTATATTTTGCTATAGTAAAGTCAACTGTATTATTTTGTCCATATGCATTCTTATCAAATATTCCAGTCACATGGTAGGCAACATTAATACTGGAATAGAATAGAATACCATCTTTTTTTCCAGAGGGAACTTATGTATTACACCAGAAGGGAAAAAACAAATACAAATAGATTAGTTCATTTGGGTGATCTCCGCCAGACCTCAATCTTCTAATATAGGCTATACATGCTTGATGGCCAGAACTCTCTGACCATAGATTCTCTATATAGCCAACGATCTATCAGAAAAACAAGACTATATACTCTCTATGATCCATCTGAACCAGCCTGACCCTAAGTCTATCCACGCCAACTTTCTCCACTGTCTGCCCTCTGGCCCGGGAATGCGTCCACTGGCCGGGATTCTTCCCTCAAACAACACTCAAGTATTTGGAATGGGTGACAAAACCAACACACCTCCCTATTGGTCTATTGGTTATCCCCTGCTCCTCTGTTCTCCTCTGTCTGATGCCTCTGTCTGTCCCCATCTGTTTGTCCTCCTCTGTGCGCCGAGCATCAGAGGGGCTGTTGGACAGAGATACAGGCAGCCAGGCTGCAGCACATGTGAAAAAAGAAAAGACAGACCGATTTCAAGGAATGAGGCGGCCTCAGCCAGGACTTTAATCAAACATTGGGGTGCCACTGTGTTCGATGTCAATGTGACACCATTTCAAAGAGATGACATATTAGGGAACACAATAGGGAAAAATCACCTCCTGTTGGAGTGTTGGGAGTCTCTAAACAAAATTGCCTTTGCCCATGTCTTTGAAAGAGGCTGACAGCAGGGAGGTACATTTAGTTGACATGCAACCAAAATATTTTTGGGGAGGACTTCAAAGAAAATGATTCTCTATCATCACAGACAGGGTCTCTCTTGCTCTCTCTCTCTCTCTCTCGCTCTCTTTCTCTCACTATCTCTCTTTCTCATCCAGAAAGCTGATCTTAGTCTTTTTACCTCAGAAAATCATTGTGAAAAAGCAGAGCAGGAGGAGGATTTCATGCAAAATAAACATAGTGGTTCAATTTCAGTCAGTGCCGGTGTAAACGTTAGTAATGGTCACATTTGGAGAGTGGGAAGAACAGCCTTGGAATTATAATGTAGACGAATTGTATCGCTGAATGTTTTCCTGTATCTCTCGATGACATTCATTGGATGATCTGGAGGAAAGGTCAGCTCAGCATTCTGCACTGGGCCTTGCTGTTATGTTTATTTAGACTGTATTGATATCACTCTGCGACTGGATGGCCCCTCCCGTCAGAAACCCCATGCTACTGTCTAGAGAAAACCCTAACCCATTCCCCATATTGCATTTACCCATGAACCTTAGGGGCTAGGGGTTAGGGTGCAGGGCTAGTTTTGGGACACAGGCCCCTCAGTCAGTCCCCTGTTTGATTGTCACGTTTGTCTGGTTGACACAGAGAGCGTGCTGCCGTGGCGACAGGGATGGGGCTGGGGTTTACCCCTCCCTGTAGCGCCCAGCTGTCGATGGTTACATAATAGCAGGGCCTTGTCGGTCTGCCGGATGGCTTTGTCCCCCTGTCACTGAGGGTGATTGTGGCTGAGATTAAGCTGCGGGCGAGGAGCTGCTGCTGAGAGTTCCCTACCTGATCTCCAGCAGAGAAAACAAGCCAAACAGAGACTGCGTACCAAATGGCACCCTATTCCCTATACAGTGCACTACCTTAGGCCCTATGGGTCCTGGTCAAAAGTAGTGCACTACATATAGGGTATAGCGTGCCATTTGAGACGTATCCAGAGTCACACATTTGGGGACGGACGCCGCGCTTACAGCTTAAAACACACAGACCCAGCTAGAGGCTGGAGTCGTTCCCCCTTTCCTTTCACACTGTGCTTTGTGTGGCTAAACAGTATTTCTTGTCTTGATTATGTGGTTGATGTTAAATGTATTGCCAGAGTAAAGACCACCAGTAGAGATTACACGGGCTGCCCATGAATGACATTTTCTCATAGCCTTGAATATTAAGGTTTCAAATGACATAAATGGCTAAATGGGGATACCATCTGGGGGTATGATGGCACGGCTAGGCTACTACTACAAAATAAAGTTGATATTCATTTCTTCAGCACGCGTTATATACATACACATTTTCAAATGAGACAAGTATCAAAGCTCCAGCTCTTGTAAAATATATAGTAGTTGTATTATTAATAGGTCTGCTAGCCACAACATATTTGAACAGATTTAAATGCACCACCAGAAGTACAGTTCAAATCAGTACCTATTTTGATCCAGCTATTACTGTTGCATGTCTGCATTGTATTATTGCTATGACAAGGACATGCATGTGATTCAAGTAAGCGTGGTTTAATAGCAGGGTTATTGAGCTTGAAACCATGAAAATCAGGGGCAGTATGTGTGTCTGGGGGGGGGGGGGTCAATTTATTGCGTTGAGGCCTGATTTCCCTGGTGCCGGTTTTGTTAATTTAATGCATTATGCCATTGTTTACCCAGCTTTAGAGCTAAGAGATAGTAGTTTAGTTTCAATAGGCAAACAACTCCTCTCAGACAAGTAGTCCCTTCCCTACCACAGAGGAGGATCACCATGGGTGCAGGGCCAGCAATTCCTCTGATTGGACAGAATCCTTTTTGAAAACTCTACCAGTAGTCTGGGTTTGTGGTTGACAGAGTGACTCTGTGGCAGGCGCCCGTTCTCTTTCTCCCTGCTCCCTTCTGTCTCTCGCTTTCTCTGTCTCTGCCTCCCGCTCCTACCTCGGCCCGATCCAGGCCAGCTTTCCCCTCTCTCTCCCGGTTATAACAGGGAGCCAAGCCTTACATTAAATCTGGGTTTCTGCATAACTGGCCTTGTGCATTTTTTTCAAGTCTGCTGGGCCTCCTCTCCCTCTCTCTCTCTCTCTCTCTCTCTCTCCCTCTCTCTCTCTCTCTCTCTCTCTCTCCCTCTCCCTCTCTCTCTGTCTCTCTCTCTCTCTCTCTCTCTCCCTTCTCTTGCAGTGGAAGAAGTACCTTATACAGGCAAACCAAACCAAGCCTCCCCTTTGCCTCCTGCTCAATGTTTCTGTTGCTCTGTGTTCATACAGTTCTCTCTCGCACAACAATAGACATAAAATGTTTCAAAACGAATAGTGTTATAATACTGTGATTGTGAATGCACCATTGTTTCTGACCCCCCCCCCCCCCTCTAGACACCCTTAATATGTTGTTTTTGCATTAGTCCTCGTGACTGACAGATAGAGGTCTACTGGGGGTGGAGCCTCTTCTTTTCATCTATTATCCACCTCCCTTCTTTTCATTTTCTTTCTAAATTGCGTTCTCTAAAAAGGAATATAGTTATAACAGGCTATGATAACAGCTGTATTTCTCCCATCCTCCTCCTCCTTACTGGTTTGCTGAAAGAAACACACGAAGGAAGGCAGACTAATGTCTCTCTCCTTGGTGTGTGAAATTAAACATAGCTATTGTCCCTGACTGTCTGGGTTCTTATAAGTCACTTTATTGTAACAGCCCTGGTTGAGGATTGTGTAATGAGGCGCCTGCTGCTATCATAGACACCAGATATCAAAATCTCTCTTTGAGAAGCACTCAGCCAAATCCTTCAGTGGAGACACAGGTTCATGGACAAGGCACTGTCACAGCAGAGAAGTAGCATGACTGATATTAGTGGTTTCACATTCATACACCTATTTATCATATATAACACTTAGAAGACTTCCAACGTGACTCTGCGTATTTCACTCTTACCAGTGTTGCACTCTTACTGTAATTAAAATGATATTATTAATGAATGTGTGGGTCCTTTGCTCACCCCTCCAGTTCTGTGCACGGCCGCGGACTCAAAGCAACAATAGAGTAACAACAGTCTCATCAATCACTTTTTTTCATGAATACTTCTAGCCTCAGACCGAGGATTCATCTCTCTCTCTGTTTCTCAGAGGTTATCCTCCTGTTGGAGCCATGGCTAGGCAGCAGAACACGATAGTGACACATGCCAAACAAAACCCTTGGTTAGCACTCTGAGTATGTGGGCATCGTGCCTTTGCCAGCCTCCATGCTGTAGGGGTCTGTGCCAACCTTTTATAAATGCCCTATTTGGCAGCAGCCATGTTCAGCTCTGCCCTGCCGAGGCAGCAGTGTCTCTCTCAAGGTTCCAGTTCAAATACCCTCTCCTCTAAATGTGAACATGTTCCAAATTCTAGAAGCTAGTTTGCATTTCAAATGTTATGGTGATATTTAAAGGAAACCATGAATAATGTTCTGCCACCTCATCTGGCAATAGTCAGCAACAGACACAAGGTCACATGTAAACTAAGTTTGCTTTGTCATACATTATAGTAATCAAACACTATAGCTATTTTTTGTTGGTTATCCTCATTGGATTCACTCAATGGATAGAGAGAGATGGCAGCTTTTGCTTTGTAGTGTCTACTCTCTAATTTCTAGGTTTTCAGATAGCTAATTGGCTGGATACGCCTCCTATCAGTCAGCTATAGGCCTACAAAGGAGCACTCTCAACTCAGTGTCTGTCTTTCTCTTTTTTCAGCATTTCAATGCAAATATCTCAAATCCTACACCCCTCTTTACACACACACATACATTGACACACACACACACACACACACACACACACACACACACACACACACACACACACACACACACAGACACAAACACACACACACACACCCACACACAGAGACACACACACACACACACACACACAGACACAGACACACACACAGAGACACAGACACACGCACACAGACAGACACATAGACACACACAGCCTTCACATTGTCCAGGTCTTGGGGCCAATCATCAGGTCTAGATAATAGTTGTCCTTCCAAAGCCTCTGTGCTCCTTTATCTGCTGCCCCCCCCCCCCCCCACAGGGACGTCACAAAGCCAGGACTAAGTTTTGTTTCACAGTTGACTGGTGGGTGGTGTCGGACGGTGTGTGTGTTTGTGTGTGTGGTGGTACGGGAACATGGAACCCCCAGCATGGGTGCGAGGGTTCATTCCTGAAGTGTGCCGTCGACCCCACGCGGCGGCATGTCCTGTCACACTGTCACAGCTGCACCTCTCCCATGGTGGAGGGGCCACGGCTGTGGTCCCCAGGCCCACAGAGGAGGGAGTGGGCGGGTGTGTGTCTCAAAGGAAAATGAGGAACAGAGCCTGTGGAGGACCCGATTAGATCCAGAGAGGATCTTGTGGTTGATGTTGTTACAGGCCTGACCAGCCTGCCTCTGGTCCTCCACACCTGGTTTGTAACTCCCTCTCCAGCATTGAAAGCATTGCATGCATTCTGTATGTTGACAATGCAACCGCCAAGGTTTATTCCCAATCTCTCCTCCTCGGTCTCTGTATCAGTATGTATGGGGGCGGCAGGTTAGCCTAGTGGTTAGAGCGTTGGACTAGTAACCGGAAGGTTGCAAGTTCAAATCCCCGAGCTGACAAGGTACAAATCTGTCGTTCTGCCCCTGAACAGGCAGTTAACCCACTGTTCCTAGGCCGTCATTGAAAATAAGAATTTGTTTTTAACTGACTTGCCTGGTTAAATAAATGGAAATGTATGCATGCATGTATTTCCTTATACATCTCTCTCTCTCATCTGCCTCTGTTTCAACATGTACCCCTGCACATATCTCTGATCAAACTGTAGCCACTGCTGCTAATATATTCACAGCGTTTAGAATTTCCCTTCATCTGTGGCCTCTGAGTTGTTGTGGTGCTCCGGCTCACACTCCAAACAACACAAACACCGTAAAGCACGTTAGAGACTCCGTGGGAGACCCCATTAGAGACTCCGTTAGAGACTCCGTGGGAGACTCCGTGAGAGACTCCATGAGAGACTCCGTAAGAGACTCTGTAAACAATAGGCTATAACATAGAGTTGAAGAGGGAATGATCCTATTCAGTGTCTGCAATACTACTGCTACTACTCATTTTCATTGAGTTTCTCCTCACTGTCACACAGTCGCTGTCACTCAGGCAGTTGAGGGAAAAGTAATAGTAATGCAATGCAGTAGAAATGTATGACTAGTAGAGCAGACGGAGCTGTTCGGATGATGACTTGTACACTAAAGTACTCAAATCTTAAGATGAATTTCAACAACTATCAAAGCCTAAACTAAATAGATTCTTTGTATTTTCTCTGGTGGGCAACGAGCGGTCCGATTCATCTTCTCAGTCTGTCATGGTTCAGATTGATTTGCACAGCTTCAAGGGCTGTTCTAAAACTGGCAGCTCAATTATTCAATCTGCACTGTGTCAATATGTCCAGCTTGGCATCACATCACTCATACTGCCCAGCCCGGCCTGACCAGTCCAACTGGCCGCCCGTCCCCTCAATGGACAGGTCTTTCTTCGACACAACAAACTCCAACTCCTTAGTCCCCTACCATTGATTACTGTCCTGGCTCCTCAATCAATTTTCCTCTCGGTGTACCATATAGAAACCAAGCAGTCTAATGACTGCCATGTCTGTTTTACATGAGCCAAACAAAATGGTCCATTTTATGTTGCTGTGTTTTCATTCTTTACCTGACACTCCTCTGTGCTGCCCATCAGTCCTTCTCTCATCTTTATTTTGGTACTGCGGAGTCCCCTTCTCATGACAGCGTGCTCAGTGTGATTGTCAGGGACCGACTGAGTGCTCTGTCACCAGCGGAACAAGTTGCACAATATGTGTGTGTGTGTGTGTGTGTGTGTGTGTGTGTGTGTGTGTGTGTGTGTGTGTGTGTGTGTGTGTGTGTGTGTGTGCAACCAGAGGAACGAGTACGGTGCGCTCTATGACCCACTAAGGAGCAGTTCTCAGTGTGAGGACAATGACGAGTCCCTACAACTACAGAGATGATTCTCTCCATTCTCTCTGCTCTCTCTCTTTTAATCCCTGATGAAAGTCTGTCTGGAGCACTTCTCTGTCCTTGTGAGGAGGACACCATGTTTTGTGAGTGCTCTTAACCCTGCTCTGTGCTTTGTTTAGACTGGGGGTACCCTTCATTCTCTCTCTCTCTCTCTCAATTTAAATTTAAGGTGCTATATTGTCATGGGAAACATATGTTTACATTGCCAAAGCAAGTGAAATAAACAAAAGCGAAATAAACAATAAAAAATGAACAGTAAACATTATATTCACAAAAGAAAAATACATTTCAAATGTCATATTATGTCTACATACAGTGTTGTAATGATGTAAAAATTGTTAAAGTACAAACAAATATAGGTTGTATTTACAATGGTGTTTGTTCTTCACTGTTTTTGATTTCTTGTGGCAACAGGTCACAGATCTTGCTGCTGTGATTTGCACACTGTGAAAGTTCACCCAATAGATATGGGAGTTTCTCAAAATTGGATTTGTTTTTGAATTCTTTGTGGGTCTGTGTCATCTGAGGGAAATATGTGTATCACGTTTTAGGCAAGACCCAGATGCAGACAGTGTCGAAGTATCAAATGTTTATTACTAGAACAGGGGGCAGGCAGAACGACAGGTCAAGGGCAGGCAGAGGTCAGTAATCCAGATCAGAGTCAAAAGATACAGAACGGCAGGCAGTCTCAAGAGTCAGGGCAGGCAGAGGTCAATAATCCAGGGCGGTGTGACAAGGTACAGAAAACAGGAGACAAAAGGCTGTGAGACATGGAAAGTGGGATGTATACGGAGGGTACGGGGCAACAGAGAACGAACAGCAGAGGGGCTAATGACCTTGGAGATGGGGAAAGGGACGATAAACCGGGGGGAGATTTTGCGGGACTCCAACCGGAGGGGCAGATCCCGGGTGGACAGCAATACCTTCTGCCCGAGACGATACCGGGGAGTCGGGGTCCGGTGACGGTCCGCTTGTTGTCGATACCTGGAGGTGGTCTTGAGAAGGGCTGACCGGGCTCTCTTCTAGGTACGATGACAGAGGAGGACAAATGTCTGGGCTGAAGGTATGCCAATCTCTTCATCTTTCTCAGAGAAGAGTGGAGGTTGATAGCCCAGGGAACACTCAAAGGGCGAGAGACCCGTGGCAGAACAAGGAAGGGTGTTGCGGGCGTATTCGACCCACACTAGTTGCTGGCTCCAGGTGGTGGGGTTGGGGGAGACCAGGCAGCGAAGTGTCATTTCCAAGTCTTGGTTGGCTCGCTCAGACTGGTCGTTGGACTGGGGGTGGAACCTAGAGAACAGGCTGGCCGAGGACCCAATGAGTGTGCAGAACACCTTCCAGAACCGGAAAGAGAACTGAGGACCCCAGTCGGAGACCATGTCTACTGGGAGTACATGGATCCGGAGGACGTGCTGCACCATGAGCTGGGCGGTCTCTTTTTTGCAGATGGTAGCTTGGGGAGAGGAATGAAGTGAGCAGCTTTGAAAAACCGATCCACTACTGTCAGGATGGCAGTGTTGCCATCAGATGGGGGGAGACCCGTGACAAAGTCCAGGGCTATGTGAGACCAGGGACGGTGAGGGACAGGCAGAGGTTGAAGGAGACCAGCCGGAGCTAGCCAAGGAGTCTTGTTCTGCGCACAGACCATGCATGTGGCGACGAACACGGAGACGTCGGGAATCACGGTAGGCCACCAAAAGCATTGTCGCACAAAGGCCAGGGTCTGACAGGAGCCTTGGTGGCAGGCAAGCCTGGAGGAGTGTGCCCACTCCAGGACCGGGTAGCGGACCATGTCAGGAACAAACATCCGGTTATCTGGGATGTAACTTGACATCCAGGGCAGAACGCTGGGACAGGACAGCCCCCAATCTGACATCCGAAGCATCGGCCTCCACCACAAACTGGCGGGACAGGTCAGGATTAACCAAGATGGGAGCTGTGGTGAAACAGTGTTTGAGATCCTGGAACGCTGGGGACCACATGAACGGAACCTTGGGAGAGTTGAGTGCAGACAGGGGGGAAGCCAGGGTGCTGTGACCTCGGATAAAGTGCAGATAAAAGTTGAATCCCAGGAAACGTTGCAGCTGCACTCTGGACGTAGGCTGGGGCCAATCCACCACTACTCTCACCTTCCTGGGATCCGTCTGTACACTACCTGCAGCGATGATGTAACCCAGGAAGGGGATGGTGGAGAGATGGAATTCACACTTCTCCGCTTTCACAAAAAGCTGGTTCTCCAGGAGGCGTTGGACAGCCTGTCGGACGTGTAGCACGTGTTCTTTGGCGGAGCGGGAGAAGACAAAGATGTCGTCGAGGTAGACGAAGACGAACCAGTTCAACATGTTGCGGAGAACATCATTAACCAGAGCCTGGAACACAGCAGGGGCATTGGTAAGGCCAAATGGCATGACCAGATACTTGTAGTGACCGCAAAGTGGCCCGGGCCTTACTGAACACCTCCCGGAGGTCTTGGTACTCCGCGGGAATGACGGAGTACCGGCAATGGCGGCAACTTCCGAGCCCCCAGGAAGACGTCCGGGAGCAGGCTGCGCTGACTTCAGTCACTGAGAGTGGCAGAACGGGCTCCAACCCATGATGGCACCAGCAGACCAGTCACTAAGGGGATTGTGTTGCAATAAGGGGATTGGCTCTTCTGCAGGTTTATTTCTCTGTAGGTGATGCCTTTTTTATGGAAGATTTGGGAATCATTTTCTTTTAGGTGGTTGTAGAATTTAATGGATCTTTTCTTGATTTGGATAATTAGCGGGTATCGGCCTAATTCTGCTCTGCATGCATTATTTTGTGTTTTACGTTGTACACTGAGGATATTTTAGCAGAATTCTGCATGCACAATCTCAATTTGGTGTTTGTCCCATTTTGTGAATTCTTGGTTGGTGAGCGGACCCCAGACCTCTCTCTCTCTCACACACACAGAGTGAGAGAAATTGAACGTTTAGAGAGGTGTGTGTGCATGCATGCTTGTCTGTGTTACAACCTGTGTGTGTGACTGAATTCTTCATACAGAATATTCAGGGGTTTTCAAGAATGAAAATACTTCAGAAATGCCACAAAGCAAATGATAACTTCAGAGAAAAAGTCCTTCTCAGATAAAAGTACACTGGTCTAAACTGAATATATCCTATTAGCTTTGTTGTGAAAGCCTGTCAAGATGCACAGAGGTGTGTGTGTGTGTGTCCTAGCCTATTTTCACATTAGGAGCTGAGAGGATTCCATTTCTGACTGAATACAGAATACTAGCAGCCTCACACTGTTTTCTATGACAGGGATTTGATGTTTGCTTAGTATCTGGTGATAAAATCTGCTGGTGTGTTGGAGGGTAAAAATACACATGGTTTGATTCCGTTGTATCAAATCAAACTCTATTTGGTGTGAGTTATTTGGTGCTGAGATTGAGAATACTAACCAAGAGATGATATCATTGATAATAACCTGTTTCTAATATCATCATGACGCATTGTATTCCTTTTTTAAAACAGATTAAGTATTTGAATTGGGTATACACGTATGCAGGTCTGAGCTCTTATGTACATTATCCTACAGGGAGTAAGCCGGGCAGCCATTGGACAGTTCTCAAAGTGGTACTTCCCTCCTTCCCATGCACACTCCAGACTATGTGTTCTATTGCTGCCTGGCAACCAACTGGACACAGCCCAACTGCACTTTGTGTGCGTCTTATTTTATGTCTATGTGTGTGTTTGTGCACGTGTGAGCAAGCCTGTGTGGGAGTGTCCCTGACATTTACTGTGAGCATGTGCGTCTATGACAGCATGTTGTTGAGGGAATGTACGTTTTTTTCTCTCTCTCTCTCTTTGTGCTTGTGGGAGTATGTATATTTGGCGGGCTGAACATGCGGGGCTGCTTTTTCAGTAATGAATGCAAGTGTGTGTGTGTGTTTGTGTGTCTCCCAGTCACTCCAAACTCAACTCCAGTCTTGTTAAGAAATTCCACTCCACATAATTGGGTTGTCTTGGCGATCAAATGGCTCCATTCCCAGACTAGATCTCTGGGGATTAAAAAAACTTCTCAATGATCTGTCATCAATTAACTTCCTCAAGACTGACACTTTTACCATCGCACGCCTGGGTCAAAAAAGAGAAAAATAAATGTACTATACAAAAACGTCTCTATAGCTTTATGACACAGACTGAAAAATAATTAACTATGAAAGCCTCAACAAGGCCTCTGGGTGAACTTTGTTAAATCACTTACTCTTTGGAAGGAACTGCAGAATGTTATTGGCCAACGATGTTGCACTCAGATTGGTGTGGGTTTTAAGCTCATAAAAAAGACCTAAGAATTTGGATTTCATTTGATGATGATGAATATTGAGTACATATTATTTACAGTTCAGTCGAGTGTGTGTGGTTGGAAGGATGCATTGTTAAGTTTTGGATCCCGGTCACGGGTTGTAACTGTGGATAGTGGACGCCAGAACAGCGCATTCTCCAGCAATGTGCTTCTTCTTTTGTATACTCTCCTAGTGAAGGCCTGTGATACTGAGGAAATACTGAGTAAAGGCCCTCTTGCTGACAATTGCATAAATACATTTGAATCATCTCTTATCATTCATTCCAACCAATGTCTTCACATTATACATCTTTGTTATCATAGCATTATTTTTCTCCAATCGCCCTACCATTTACTCAACATTTTGAAATAATGCTTTTCCTTGATGCATTGTTTGTTTGTTGTTGTTTTTTCATAGAGGCATCTAATCAATACTTGATATCAAAAGAAAAAGTAGTTCCTGGCTGTATTCCCCTGGCATGTGTCCAGGTCTGTATCCGTGGTGATGGTGGAGGAACTCAGGCCACCAGGCTTGGGGTGATGCATCATGGTCAGCTACACTGTGGGGTACAGAGTAAATACTCCTAAATCCCCATCCTAGGACAGGTGACTGTGAAAGGAGTCCAATCTAAGTAGCCTTCATAACACCTTCATAACATTTCATAATGTCATTAACAACTGATTCAACCAATGTTATTTCAGCTGGTTGATGACCTGAGATTATAAAGCCTAGAGGATGGTTGTAGAAGTTCCATCCAAAGCAGAGTGTTTGCCTCTGCGTCAAGACAGTTGAGTGGGTATCTGGAGTGAATCTTTCTATATTCAAATGGTCCAAATAAAACTTTATGAAGACTAATAATGTCTGAAGAATACTTTATGAAGACTAATAATGTCTAAAGAATACTTTATGAAGACTAATAATGTCTAAAGAATACTTTATGAAGACTAATAATGTCTAAAGCATACTTTATGAAGGCCTATAATGTCTAAACACATACTTTATGAAGACTAATAATGTCTGAAGAATACTTTATGAAGACTAATAATGTCTAAAGCATACTTTATGAAGACTAATAATGTCTAAACCATACTATCTGAAGACTAATAATGTCTGAAGAATACTTTATGAAGACTAATAATGTCTGAAGAATACTTTATGAAGACTAATAATGTCTAAAGCATACTTTATGAAGACCAATAATGTCTGAAGAATACTTTTTGAAGACTAATAATGTCTAAAGCATACTTTATGAAGACTAATAATGTCTAAAGCATACTTTATGAAGACTAATAATGTCTAAAGCATACTTTATGAAGACCAATAAT
This sequence comes from Oncorhynchus masou masou, assembly GCF_036934945.1. Lineage (NCBI taxonomy): Eukaryota > Metazoa > Chordata > Actinopteri > Salmoniformes > Salmonidae > Oncorhynchus > Oncorhynchus masou. The sequence goes on along the minus strand of NC_088223.1, from coordinate 29,470,649 downwards.
GTCTGAAGAATACTTTTTGAAGACTAATAATGTCTAAAGCATACTTTATGAAGACTAATAATGTCTAAAGCATACGTTATGAAGACTAATAATGTCTAAAGCATACTTTATGAAGACTAATAATGTCTAAAGCATACTTTATGAAGACTAATAATGTATAAAGCATACTTTATGAAGACTAATAATGTCTAAAGTATACTTTATGAAGACTAATAATGTCTGAAGAATACTTTATGACAACTAATAATGTCTAAAGAATACTTTATGAAGACTAATAATGTCTAAAGTATACTTTATGAAGACTAATAATGTCTAAAGCATACTTTATGAAGACTAATAATGTCTAAAGCATACTTTATGAAGACTAATAATGTATAAAGCATACTTTATGAAGACTAATAATGTCTAAAGTATACTTTATGAATACTAATAATGTCTGAAGAATACTTTATGACAACTAATAATGTCTGAAGAATACTTTATGAAGACTAATAATGTCTGCAGGATACTTTATGAAGACTAATGTCTAAAGCATACTTTATGAAGACTAATAATGTCTAAAGTGCCTTTGTCTTACATGGATTCCACAAATCACTATATGAATTTTTTGCATTATCAATGATTGTCATTTAGAAGTATATTTATGTTTAATTTTGTTTAACGTGAGCTAATAATACTGTAGCAGAATATATTATAAGGTGTGTGTGTGTGCAACCAGAGGAACGAGTATGGTGAGCTCTATGACCCACTAAGAAGCAGTTCTCAGTGTGAGGACAATGATGAGTCCCTACAACTACAGAGATGATTCTCTCCATTAGGACTAATTCTAAAAAGAAGTGTGCAGACAAAATATATTTAAAACCAGGTGTAACAGACTATAATATCAGTGAATGGGAGGAGGGTGGAAAATAGGACAGGAGGGGTAAAAAATAGACAGGGTCCCCTTATGATAAACACCAAGTTTATGCTGAAAAGAAAAAAAAGAAAGATCCCAACCCCCCCCCTCTCCTCTGTCTGCCTCTCTCTATATTCTAGCAGCACACAGCAACACTCCTCCCTCCCTAGCCAATATAGTCAGTCAGGCTTCTGGCCCCCACCCCCACACCTCCCCCTTTTACAGCCTGTCTGTCCTTCCTCCCTTAATGCACATTTTAGAGAAAAAAAATAAACAAAACTTAAACTAAGGGGATCCCCTTTCCCATGCTAGTCAGTAGTATGAGCCTGGCCGCTGTAACTCTTCGCCAGAAAGCCCTGCATTGTTGAGGAGAAAAGGGCTGTGCTGAGCTGTGCCTGCGCTGCCCATCCCCCACGCGCTGATAGCAAAGTTCTGCTGCTTTTGCAAGCAGAGAGAGGCTGCTGCTGCTAGGAGAGAACACGAGGCAGGCAGGCGGGTGGAGAGAATGAGGAGAGGGGGTGGGGAGGGAGAGAGGGAGAGAGCAGCAGAGTGGGGAAGAGGAGAGCGTGGCTGTTGTCATTTGATTATTTACTTTATTCTTTCTCAAAATCTCCTCTTGATTTATCCTATAGCCTATTCTACGAAACCACACACACATTTTCAACGGTTAATTTTGCTTTAGATATAGCATTATATGTAGGCTTTTTCAGTGGCTCACACTGTTTGTTTTCTCTCAATTTCTATTTCAATTTTGTTTTCTCTCTCACTCTGCTTTTCTCTTTTTTATCTTCACTTCCTGCTCTGTGACTGGCTCAGTCCATCCCCCATCCTTCTTCCCTTTTTCTATCCTTCTTTCTCTAGCTCTCTCTCTGTCTCTCAAATCAATTCCATTCAAAAGGCTTTATTGGCATGGGAAACATATGTTTACATTGTGAAAGCAAGTGAAATAGATAATAAACAAAAGTGAAATAAACAATACAAATGTACAGTAAACATTACACACTCTCTCTCTCTCTCACACACACTGTCATATCAAGCCCTCTGCTTTGGCTAGTTGTTTCATTCTCTCTCAGCACATGGCAGGAGTCAATCCCAATCTTAATACTATGTAACTGTGTGAATATATTGTTGATACGATGCAATTATAAACATAGACTTATATTGTCTGTAGAATTATATAGTCTCCCAGTAACATATTCATATGTGTGTCTCCTCTGTATAAAATGAAAACTAAATACATTATAACTATGCAGATTGAAGCTTTAAGACAAATCTATATAGCCTGTAATGGAAATAATTTATGATTTACAGATTATGTTATTGTCCACAAAATAGCCGAAATGCTGGATGTTATGAATTATGTTCCATTTATAAGTCACATTATTTATCATGTTCTGCTATAGTCTCTCTAGGACTAGCTCTATAACCCCTTCAAAATAAACAGAATACATCCTTTATCCCTGCTTGTTGTAGCCTAGTCGCCTCCTACCTACTGGTTGAGTCCGCTCCGTGTTTTGCGTTCATCTGAACGCTTCAGTAAAATGGCTGTGTCTCGCCAAGCCTCGTGCTGGTTTGGTCGGTTTCTTGCTCACACTCTCGTTCTGTAAGAGAAGCCTTCCCACATTCTCTGTTGGTTAATTTAATTCCCTGGATCCTTATTTATATTCTTCCAGTAACTTTCCAGTCGAATCGGAGACGGGAGTGGATGCCGGATTAGGTCCGGAGGTAGGGGGAATGATCCGGGACACGGGTACATTGTTATAAACAATTGTATTTATGTTCAATGCTATTCAGAGAGCTCGATTGTGAGTGACTCGCTGTGAGAGGCAGAGAGGGATATCATGGCCGCGCAGGTCGCTAGCGTCGCCACTCTCAACACTAGCCCGCCATCCGAACTTAAAAAGCCGGATCGGGAACCACTGGAGGAGTCGGTACCGGGAGAGAAACAACATGTAAATAAGGAACCGGGATCTGACAACGGATCTCCTGGACAGAAGGATCTGCAGGACGGGGCCGATGCTGGAAATGTAGGGGGAGGAGGGGAGCCTGACATGAAGAACGGGAACTCGTCCAGGGTGAATAATAATAACAACCAGAATGATACTGGGGGACCGGAGGGGAATAACCACTCCGGGATGGGCCATCACCACCAGGGCTCATTCCCTCCACCTCCTTACGGTTACAACCAGCACTACAGCCGGGGCCCTTTTCATCAACATGGCGGACAACAAAGCCCTGGCATGGCAGCTGCAGCGGGGCCGGCAGTGCAGCCAGGTAACATGATGGACCCATACCCGCCCAACTCACACGAGCACGGCTTCCCCAACCATTTTAACAACTACAGCCCCTTCCCGAACCGGACTTCTTATCAGGGCCAAGGATACGCCATGAATTCCCCGCGTAATAACCAGCCCCCGGCGGCTGGGGGGCAGCCAGGCAAGCAACAGCCAGCAGGCGGAACTACAGCTATGGCTGCCTCGTACAATAATCAGAGGTATAACATAGGAAACCTACAACCCACGTCTACCCCGACTTTAAATCAGCTTCTAACGTCTCCCAGCTCAACGAGGACCTACCAGAATTACCCACAAGGAGACTATAGTAACCAGGAAGGGGCTAGCAAGGGAGCAGCAGATATGGCCAGCAGTCAGTATGGTGGGGGCCATCCGGGTTGGCAACAAAGGACCCACCATCCGCCTCCAATGAGCCCAGGGAACACGGGACCTGGGAACACGGGACCTCTGAACAGAAACCAGGTAAACTTTTCTCTCAGTACTGGTGCACTTTGAGCAAGTTGCAGATAGCTCTGTGTAGCAGTGAAGGGTTGCAATGGAACAGCCATTGCCCATGTAGCTTAGCTAGGTAGCTCTCTAAAATGGCTGCCTCTGTTTTCTCCTTACACCACCTCCTTTTAGAGTATTTAAACAGAGAAACAAGCCATGTCTGTGCTAAAATACCAAACTCACTGAGCTGGTAAAGATGTGTAGCGTCTGCCTGGCCAGGGGCAAAGGGGACACGTTTGAGAGGAGAAATTGGAAGGCGCAATGTGTATTTTTCTTTCTTAGCAAAGCGTGTACTGTATAAAGCGCAATGACAGTTATTTCTCCAGCTAACGTTAGCTATACCGCTAACGAATCACTGCAAAATGTATTTGTATGCTATATCCACTCCATGTAGCCCTGAAGTTTGTTGCAAGCTTTCACACCAATTTTAAACGGCAAGATGTAAATGACACATGACGTAAGATTATATTGGAATAGTTTGTTAGAAGCAAGCAGAACGGATTGTATAACTAAAAGTACACCTGACTGTGGTCGACGTTTGTAAATGTAGCAAATAACTATCCTTCAGTTGCAACATTTCCCCCGCCAGCTTGTTATATTGTATCTTCTGATGATTGTTCCGAGTGTTACATTGTAGTTAACGACAGAGAGACGTTATATTTTGCCCCTGTATTCCGGAGTGGTCTCAGTACCGGTAGTAAACACGGCCAGTGATTTGAGAAGGAGCAGATTGCTTTGCTTTGGGATTTGAATTATGGAGGTAAAATCCTTCTGTCAAAGCCAGGAGACAGTTGGTCTTAGGTTGACATGCTAGCTGAGATCTGATTGGCTCCCCATCCCCTGCTCCTGGCCATTTGTAACTGCGTCCAATGTAACGCTGTAGAAATCACCCACATCAGCTCATGTACTCTGGCAGTGTCAAGATGACATTACGCATATTATTCACGCGCTTTAGCATGTTTAACCGTCTGTGCATGACATTTAGCCTACTTGATATGCAAGCAAAATATGTTTGTATTGCGGTCAGCGTGCAGCGGCCTACATTTCAGCTGTAATGCGTGTGTCCAAGCATGCTAAATAAAATAACAATGTGCAAAATATACTTTATGGATGGTTTCATTGAACACATTATGTTGTGTAAGTCCCTCTGCAGTAATTTGCATGATGACTGTATTGCCTGCCACTCAAATAATACAGTACAGCTAAATTTGTTTAGTGTACATTTACGTAAAATCTCTGCTGTAGCCTTCATGCAAAAATGCTGTGTTCATACTTATACGTGCATGTACTGCTCCACGGGCAGATTGGAGATGTGGCAGAACTCTAGTGCTGATTCTGGAACAGCAGAGGGAGTAGGTGTGGCTGTTTCCCCCATGCTAGAATAGTGTTCCTAGCTGATCTAGGATAATCTTGTAGAGGAGAGACAGGAGTTATGTGGTTCTGTTTGAGAATCTGACTGGTGTTCTGTGGTTCTACAGTGTGTTTCAGAATGGGTTGTATTCTTTGAGAGAATCTGACTGGTGCTCTGTGGTTCTACAGTGGGTTTCAGAATCTGACCTGTGTTCTGTGAGGAGAATCTGACCTGTGTTCTGTGAGGAGAATCTGACCTGTGTTCTGTGAGGAGAATCTGACCTGTGTTCTGTGAGGGGAATCTGACCTGTGTTCTGTGAGGAGAATCTGACCTGTGTTCTGTGAGGAGAATCTGATGGCTGCAGTAATTGTAGTGTTTACAAGCAGCCCGGGGTGTCAGCCAAGTGTCACTGCTTTGTTCACTGGGTTACTATGATTACTTTCACATGTGATGCTGCACAATGTGTAACCATGTCAACAGACAAATGGTGTATTCCGGTTTTAGAATATCATCAACCACGTGTAGGCTAGCTATAGCGTTGACCTCCTGAATATTGAATAGCTAGGCCTATTTGTAATTTCTATCCATTGAAGTTTCGTTGGAATTTGTAGATTTCCGTTTCTTGGCAATTGTCATTTGCCATTGTTAGCCCTAAATGTTCATATAATATTCAACATTATAAAACATTATATCAACATTTTAAACAAGTTATTGGTTAGCTCGGTAGTTCATTACCCTTTTCGATTACTGTACCACCATTTTAATTGTTAAGTTTTATTATTCTCCCCACAGAGACTTGCATGATGCCTCGTGGAATACCTGTCTTAAAGACACCTATCAAATCAAGTTTAATTTGTTATATGCGCCGAATACAACAGGTGTAGTAGACCTTAACATGAAATTCTTACTTACAAGCCCTTAACAAACAAAGCAGTTAAAGAAATAGAGTTAAGAAAATATTTACTAAATAAACTGAAATAATTTTTGTTATCAAATCACATAACACAAGAAAATTACATAACAATAACGAGGCTATATATAGGGGGTACTGGTACCGAGTCAATATGCGTGGGTATAGGTTAGTCGAGGTAATTTGTAAAGTGACTATGCATAGATAATAAACAGAGAGTAGCAGCAGTGTAAAAACAGGGGGAGGGGGGGGGGGGTCAATTTATATAGTCTTGGTGGCCATTTGATTAATTGTTCAGCAGTCTTATGGTTTGGGGGTTGACGCTGTTAAGGAGCCTTTTGGTCCTAGACCTGGTAGCTAGGTCATGCATCTAGCTACCAATCATGAAGCGTGTTACATTTATTGTAGCATTAGTGTCAATACAATACAGCTTCAATGCTCCTCATTGTGGCAATGTCATATCAGCTAGTGTCAATTCAGTCAATAATGAAATGGCATTTTATCCTCTAGACGGTCAGATGCCGAGCAGTTGTCGTACCAGACAGTGATGCAACCGGTCAGGATGCTCTCCATGGTGCAGCTATAGAACTTTTTGAGTATCTGGGGACCCATGCCAAATCTTTTCAGTCTCGCGAGGGGAAAAGGTGTTGTCGTGCCCTCTTCACAACTGTCTCTCAACCTGCTCCATATCAGCCTTCGTCGATGTTAATGGAGGCCTGTTCGTCCCTCCTTTTCCTATAGTAAACTATCAGCTCCTTTTTCTCTTGCTCACATTGAGGAAGTGGTTGTTGTCCTGGCACCACACTGCCAGGTCTCTGACATCCTCCCTATAGGCTGTCTCGTTGTTGGTGATCAGGCCTACCACTGTTGTGTTGTCAGCAAACCTAATGATGGTGTTGGAGTCGTGCTTGGCCACGCAGTCGTGGGTGAACAGGGAGAACATGAGGGGACTAAGCATGCACCCCAGAGGGGCCCCAGTGTTTCGGATAAGCGTTGCAGATGATTTTGTATACCCTTACCACCGGTGGGCGGCCCAGCGGATGTCCAGGATCCAGTTGCAGAGGGAGGTGTTTAGTCCCAGGGTCCTTAGCTTAGTGATGAGCTTTGTGGGCACTATGGTGTTGAACGCTGAGCTGTAGTCAATGAACAGCATTCTCACATAGGTGTTCCTTTTGTTCAGGTGGGAAAGGGTAGTGTGGAATGCGATTGAGATTGCGTCATCTGTGGATCTGTTGGGGCGATATGCGAATTGGAGTGGGTCTAGGGTTTCTGGCATGATGGCGTTGATGTGAGCAATGACCAGCCTTTCAAAGCACTTCAGGCTACTGATGTGAGTGCTGTGGGCGGTAATCATTTAGGCAGGTTACCATTGCTTTCTTGGGCACAGGGACTATGTTGGTCTGCTTGAAACATGTAGGTATTACAGACTCGGTCAGGTAGAGGTTGAAAATGTCAGTGAAGACACCTGCCAGTTGGTCCGGGCATGTTTGAGTACACGCCCTGGGAATCCGTCTGGCCCTGTGGCTTTATGAATGTTGACCTGTTTAAAGGTCTTGCTCACATTAGCTACGGAGAGCGTGATCAAACAGTCATCTGGGATAGCTGGTGCTCTCATTCATGCTTCAGTGTTGCTTGCCTCGAAGCAAGCATAAAAGGCATTTAGCTCGTCTGGTAGGTTCACGTCACTGGGAAGACCACTGCTGGGTTTCCCTTTGTAATCCGTAATATTTTTCAAGCCCTGCCACATCTGATGAGCTCTGAACCGGTGTCGTAGGATTAAATCTTAGTCCTGTATTGGCGCTTTGCCTGTTTGATGGTTCGTCTAAGGGCGTAGAGGGATTTCTTATAAGCATCCAGATTAGTGTCCCGCTCCATGAAAGCGACAGCTCTAGCCTTTAGCTCGGTGCTGCTGTTGCCTGTAACCCATGGCTTCTGGTTGGGAAATGTACATACGGGCACTGTGGGGATGACATTGTCGATGCACTTATTGATGAAGCCGGTGACTGCGGTGGTATACTCGATGCCATTGCATGAATCGTGGAACATAGTCCAGTCTGTGCTAGCAAAACAATCCTGTAGCTTAGCATGTGCGTCATCTGACCACTGGCGTATTGAGCGAGTTACAGTTACTTCCCGCTTTTAGTTTTTGCTTGTACGCAGGAATCAGGGAGATAGAATTATGGTCAGATTTGTCAAATGGAGGGCGAGGGAGAGCTTTGTACACGTCTCTGTGTGTGGAGTAAAGGTGGTGTGGTCCCCCCCCCTCTCCCCTCTGGTTGCACGTGACATGCTGGTAGAAATGAGGTAAAACAGATTTAAGTTTGCCTTCATTAAAGTTTGTTCTTTCTCTCAGGTGTTTGCAGACTCCTGTTAATTCTCCTCTATGCAGGCTGTGTAGTGGACAATTTAATACCCAGGACTGCAATTTGTGATTCATTCACCCACGGTTCTGCATGTGGAGATGCTGGAAATTCAAAGAAATTAGAATTATGCAGTTTAGTGGCAATCTCCTCTGAGAGACTTGTGTTAAACCAAGTTATGTTGTTAAAATCCGATCTGTGATTGACAGATGTTATTCTTGAATTGTGCTGCTCACATAAACTCGTGTTCCAACGGTTGATACACCAGAATAGAAATGCTTTTGCCTCTCCTCAGCTCCCTAGATGCCTTTTCATTAATTTGCTGTGCCTGCCTAGGCTACAATATCACTATGTTACTGACTTTTAATGCCTTTAAGTTGTTTCTGCATTTGGTGTTCATGCATTTCTATAGATCTGTGGACAGAGTTCACCACTGTATTTCCCTGCTCTATGGCCAGGTTGTTAGGGGGGTGGTGCTGAGACTGTGGGACTTGGAGTAGATGGAAAAATAGTTTTTCCTTTCCGCTGTGCTTGCTCTTTTGGGGTCTCGTCTCAATTACGGCAAAGCACTTTGTGACAAATGTTGCTTTTAATTAATTAATTTATTGATTGATGGAGAAGCCAATTGCTTGATTAAGATCGGTTGAGGCAAAGATGAAGCTGTGAGAGATGTCTAACCTAATATCAGTGGGCTAATTGGTCCCTTTGGTTGTAAAAACCTAGCCTAACGGTTGACTCTGATGTCTGCCGACAAACAGACCCAGTTGTTTTCTGGGAGAGAACCGCATGTCAGGCTGAAATCAAATCTGGTTAGTGTCCATTTACTTTGACAATAAGAACCTTGAAATAATAGTATCTACCAACCTGGACATATGGTAGTGATCCACACAGTACATTCAGTTAAAGGTTGTGTCTGTCTGTGGTATTGAAGTTTGACTGAGGGCCTTGATGTGATAGTGGACCAAAGTCCAAGTGAAGTCTCCGTTGGAGTGGCTTTGGTCTGTTTCCCTGCACTATGAACTTGCCTGCCCATACTGACGGGTGATGACTTCAATTTGTGGAATCTTATAGGTAAATATTGATAGGAGCATGATTACTCATTTTTAAGGTGAATGTTGTCAATCTCTGCAACCAAGATGTACTGGAGAGGACCAGAGTTGAGAAACACTGCTGTAGCCGGTGAGGTGGTGGGGACTGTGGTGTGCTGTGTAGCCAGTGGACTGGACAGGAGGTGTGTTCTACTGTATTCTGGCTGTCCATTCAAAGATTCTCTCCGCTAATTTCTCTCCGTCTGCAGTGCTGAGTAGTGATTAGCCACACGGCCAGGACAGCACGCTGCCTCATAACACTCTGTTTGTGTGTGCACGCCCTGTGTGACGGGCTGGTGTGTGTGTTTGTGTGCGTGTGAGTGAGGGAGAAAGAGTAAGAGTGTCAGTGATACCCTGGGGGGGAGGGTGTTTTTGTGAATGATCTTTGGCTGCCTGTGACAGCTGTGTGTGTGTGTCCTTGGCAGTGTGTGTCTGTGTGTTCCTGTGTGGCAGAAGCCTCAGGAGGATCCTCTCTCAGTGACCTGCTCCACGTGCCACCAGCCATCCGTCTCTTCTCTTCAGTAATACGGTACTGAAGTCTTTCTCCATCCCTGAAAAGGAGGTGGCGCAAACGAAGGATAGTCTCTCCTGTCTTCATTTATTTACTGTGACCCTACATTATTCTCTCATTCCACACGTTGTGTCCACCGTTGTTACCTACCTTCATCAGTTCACTTTGTACCTGTTTTTCCCCATCCTCAAAACATTCACTCTCCTTGTACTTGTACCAGCCACTGCCCTTAGAGCAGTGGTATGGGATTGGGACCATGCTAGTGGTCTCCACTAGGTGAAGCATACAAGGTGTGCAGCTTAAAACATAACTGCTAGCATTTATTTAAGACTACGCGCAAAAAAAGAAAAAAGGCAAACTCATTGAAAATGTCGTCAAATTCCTCTTGTTTCTCCATGTTTGGACAAAATGTCGAACTTGGGCTGTTACTCTGGTCCAGGTTGGAATGTACAGCTAATTAAAGCATTGAATTGTCAATTTTTTTTTTAAATGGACTAGATTAGAATATGCTTCTCTCCTAGCGAGCGGCGCTGCTGACTTTATTTGCATAACGTATTGTGTTTTATGGAGAAACAGGTTAACCTTTAAATGTGTGGCTGTTGAGGGGGGAATGGTGCCTCAGTTGTTGATTCTGGGGGGTAGGTAGATTGTTACTGTACCTCACATCTTTTCATACACAGCTCTGCTCAGGACTCAGGCGAGCTCTCTGTGCTAAAATGCCATTGGCTTCATGAGGGGTGGGAAAGCAGACGTTGGAGGGTTTTCTTGCAATGCATTTTGGGGAATAACATCATTGACCAGGTTAAAGTTAAATGGTACAGTTACTGGTAGGGAAAGGCAACTACCATTTTCTTCTTCTGAAACCTGTTAGTACCGTTTCTCCTTGGGTCTCGGCCTCCACCAGCATGTAGTCCAGGTCCAGGTGTAGGTGTGGCAGGCTGCAGCGTTTATCTCCTGCCATGCACCAACCTCTCCACGACCCCAGAATTTGCATGCCTCAGGCCTAACTATGGCTTAACGAAGTGTGTGTATCGCTAACTGTTGGTGCTTCGTTCCATTGAAGCACTGGATGTGCAAATTCAGCAGTCCAACGGTTCTACTCCCCTCTCTGAGGCAGGCTTACCTACACCGGCGACCAACTACCGGTACTTGAGTCAGTTGAGACTAGGGGGAATGACATCCCTGTCAGTCAGGTGTTGTGTGACTAAGAGTGTTAGTGGGTTAGGCTTGTGACCCAGCCAGTTCCTTAAGCACCTTCTGTTCCTCTCTGCCTGCCTGGCTTGGCCCCGCTGGCTTTGTTCAGATGGTTATTTCAGGCATGTAAATGGTAGTATAGTGACTGAGTGACACACTTATTATCGTAAGGTGTCATCCATGCCAGGCCACTGTGGTCACCGTGGCTGATAGTCAGGCTGGTATAAACACTGAGGACATCATCTGACCTGTGGCCATATGGCTGGGACATCATGGTATTGTCTTACCTCTTTGGCTGATGCATAAAACAGACCCACTCTACGGGTTAAAATAAAGGTTAGCCTAATGTGCCACATTGATTTTAACCACTAACCCTAATCATGACATTACCCCTAAAATTAAGCCAAAATAATTCCTTATTAGCTGCTTAAATGTCTTCACTTCTGGGTTGGTGACAATGGCGTGGCCAATGAAATTTGAGCAGAGGTGGGATGTTGGTTGACCAATCAAAAAGCAGAATTATTCTAAACTTGGGTTGTACTCTATGGCGTGAGCCTGTTTCATTTCTTCCTCAGTCCAACCACCAGCACCCCCAGCCTCACTTCAGGTCAGGAATGGTGATCTGGCTAGAAGATGGGTCTGACAGTAACAGGTTAATGTTCTGCAGTGGAGGGTCTTGTTCAATATCTTCTATCATTGACCTAATACCATGCTTCCTATAGAAGGAAAAAGTCAGAACAAATACCATTAAAAAACATAAATGATAATAATTAGATTTATTTAACCTTTTAACTAGGCAAGTCAGTTAAGAACAAATTCTTATTTTCAATGATGGTTTAGGGGCAGAAGGACAGATTTTTACCATGTCAGCTTGGGGGTTAGATTTTGCAACCTTTCGGTTACTAGTCCAACGCTCTAACCACTAGGCTACCTGCCGCCCCATTTCCTCTGTCAAATGGGAGAATTATTTGTTGTCGCTGAACAGATAGAAGAAAGTCAGACAATTTGATTTGTAATATTGTGTTTAGTGTGTGACGGCGACCGCTTTGTTCTTCTCTCAACCTAAGCCAGACAGTACTTTGCAGACCATATTTGGTTAATATTACATTTTAAGAAGGGTAGCCTATCTAGTCTAATAGCAGAGTTCAATATCCAAGTGGTTTGTCCTGTGGCCCTCTGGGCCGGTGCCAAGTGAAAGCAACCGACCTGAATTAAGAAAATGACTAGCCCCCCAAGAGAATGGTGATCATAAGAGCCTCCCATCTTTTATGTAGGTTTTAGGCTCAGAACTTAAGGCCTGGTAACCTTGTTTCATCCCGTTCGCTTCCAACAGGGTTGAAATTAAGCGTTTTTAATCTATGGGGTGTGTGACCTGTTGTAGTTATGTTTTGTTCTGTAGATCTTTAGAATTCTTGTGAACAGCTGGAGTTATATCTGTGTGTGTGTACTGCTGTATTAGCTGTGTGGTGCCTCAGACTCTCTGTCCACGTGTGTGTGCTCAGACCATAGGAGAGTAAGCAGGAGAGGTTTTTCTTGTTTTATTCCAGAGTCATGTGGCGGTCAGCTTGGAGTTCTAACCACTGCTGTTGTGTGGCAGGCCAGAACATGGCATGGGTTTAACTTTCCTTTTGTTTACATTTAGCTCTTTAACTGCTATGGATGGTTGCAGACCCTCTCAGTGAAATTACTGTTTGGCCCACCAGACATAATATTTTCTTTTAAAAATCAACGGGTAATCGACTGTTAATCGACATTGTTTTTCTTAGCGGTTGCATTAGTTTGTAAAGTGTTTCACCAACTCTTGCTTTAGGCCTGTGATAGTCAGGGGAACAGGGATGGGGACTGACATACTGGTATAGAAAGTGTTCTTATGGTTGTTCTTGCTCCTCTCTTCATACACTTTTGTGAAAGCAAAGAGTATTCTTTTTCCTTAGCATGTGTGAACACTCATTGGATTAGGCCTGCTCAGTAGGTTTGCAAGTTGTTTCTTAGGCTCGAAGTAGCTGTTCTCAGTACCTTAACGTCCGTGATTGATTGATATACTCAAAGCCAACCATGAAGTCATGGGGTGTAAGTGACAGTGACTGCCGTCTAAGGGGGCCCCTGAGTGCGGGGGCCCCTGAGTGAGTGTGTCGGTGTGTGCAGGGCTTTACAACAGAACAATAGTCTGTGTAGATCCTAGGCCATGTGGAGGATTAAATTAGCAGGACTTGTTTATCGTCTGCCCCAAGCCCATCTGTTTGAGTCCACTGTGACACACACACACACAGCACCACTATCATCAGTCCCTCCACCACCCTCAAAGGCCAAGAGTGTTCTGGCTTTCCTCTATGCAGATTAGCCATGTGCTAATTGCATTTATTTATTTTTAGGGGGAAAGAGGAAAGAAAGGAGGGAGGAGTTTCCTTAAAGCGATTGATTAGATGACTGGGCAGAGAGCAAGGGAGGGACAGTGTGAGAGTGTGGTGGAGAGGGGACAGAGTTTGGGGAGCGCTGTATATAGCCATATGAAATTTGAAATGTCTTTATTCTTTTGGAACTTCTGTGAGTGCATTGTTTACTGTACATTTTTGTCTACTTCTTGCTTTGGCAATATTAACATATGTTTCCCATGCCAATAAAGGCCTTGAATTGAAATTAAAATTCAGAGGGGCCATGCGGGGGAGAGAGAGGGAGAGAACCGTGTGGGGTAGAGCGAGAGAGAGCGGACCTTCTGGGGTAGAGAGAGGGAGGGAGAGAACCGTGTGGGGTAGAGCGAGGGAGGGAGAGTCTCTAGACTGTCATAAACCTTTGAACGTCTCCAGCCACTATCTTTTTACTGTCGTTCTAACCCAGTTTAGAAGTGAACACAATTGCACATGATCTCAGAATGCAGGCTACACAACAGCAACAAACATGCCTCTGCAAACTCATCTGACCTCACAATACAATGTCACGATACTTAGGTGCCGACACCATGTATAAATTTTCCAAACATATTGCTCACCATATGTCTGCTGTAGAGAGACGAGGGAGCATGATAAAACAAAGTTTGGGAATGCTGAAAACATGTTGGCTCACTTTTTAAAAAAAAGATGGAGAACAAGCTATAGGATGAAAAATAACGCTGTTTTGGTGCAGGTAGTGCCAACTAGCGCTAGCTAATGCTAGTTCTACCTACAGTAGCACCATTCATTTTTTGTGTGCAAATTAATAGGTTGAGACAAATATGAACATTGTAGGATTCGTTAATGGCTATTGTCAAATTTAACCATGACGAAAAAGGTAGAGGACATCAATTGATTTATGACACGTTGAAATACCAACCTTCGTGTGTCTGTAATTCTATTCAAAGCAACACGTTTCATTCAGTCACGAGACAGTTGTACAGTACTCCATAGGTGAGTTAAGGAGCAGAATGCCATAACAATCCTTGACCTCCATCCAGGAGAATGAAAAGACAAGTATCTTTCTCTCGCACACGCCGCAAGGGGATCCCCTAGGGCCTCGGACTCAGACTGGGCAGTATGTATGTGTGTGTCAGACATTTGAACAACTTCAACAATATAAGGAAATGCTTGCAACTAAACCGATCACTGAAAGAATGGTATAGATGATGGTCAGTCACCTGACTGGGGTTGGATGACACTCCTGTGAGGCTGGTAAACTAATGACTGTGATTTTGTTTTTACCTAATTTGAACGAATAAAACCATTTTAAAACGTCAAACCTGAAAGTGGTTGCAGATAGTATTTACCTTTTCTAGCCAGAGGACAGCTAGAGGGTCGTGTGGCTGGCTGCCTCTGCACATCCAGTCAGACTCCCGAGAAAGACTGGGTTAAAAGTGCGGTCACAGGAGAATAGCTCCCTGTGGTGGGGTCCTGTAATGACCCTAGGGAGTATAGTAACACACATACTCTCTGTCTGTGAACCTGGGGTAGCCCTGGAGAGAGAGGCCTGCCCTGTGGGTGACTGGGCTGGCTGGAGGTAAAATGTGGAGTGGATGAATATGTTATCTCCTTATGCTGACCCCACCCCCCATGGGACCAGTTCCCTCGCCTCTCCCACATACCGCCAGTGTCATTCATACGGTGCCAAAACGGCGTTATTAAAGCAGGAAAAGAAGAGAGGAGAGGAGCCAGTCTCTGGCCCAGGTTCAAACGTTATACAGCTGGGACCTGTTATGTTTCAGGCACACTGCCCTCTCCCTCCTCTCTGGTCTGGGCTATAAATACATTATGGTTGTCTTCCTATAACCAGGGACTGAGGTTTGATTTGGCAGGGGAAAACATGATGGATGAATAACCGTGGGAAGCAGTGAGAAGGCCTTGTGTCTGTGTTGCCCACCTGTCTTGGTGTCCAAGAGGCTCAAGCTGTTGCTGCCTGGTACTTCAAAGCATCCTCTCTCTCCACTAGCATCCCCTCTCTGATTGTATGCTGGCGGTCGCCGCCAGTGACATTTACATGAAAAGAGACAGACGTATAAGATGTATAAGAAAACAACAGGCATTGAAGTCAAATCAAGTGTTATGTCACTAGCGTAGACAACAGGTGTAGACTAAGAGGACAATGCTTTCATACGGGTCCTTTTCCAACAATGCAGATAAGAGTGGAGCAATACCAACTAGCCGCCATCAGCTCTCAGTAGTAGGGGAAACACTGCTGGTGGTATTCCACCAGTCCAATCAAACTGACGCTTCAAACACACCGACCGCTCCGTTGCATTTTTGGTACACCAGAATTACATTAATTTCCAATGAAACGCTGCGTTTGTCTTGCAGCATTGCGTTGCAGAGGCGGTTGCAGTACGTTCAGGGTGTGGTGCATACGTTGGATTTATAGAAGGTAGGCGTCAAACTGTATGCGTAGACGGCTTGACAGAAATGGTAGCAGAAGGTGAAAGTTGAACTTTTGTTGCACACATATCCAGATGATGCTGCTTACTATTTTGCACTATGACGCTGTCGGTGTGTTCAACGCATTACTGAGGCGACTGTGTGTGTTTATGTGTGTGTGTGACACGCTGCCCCAGCCATGTGGTTCCCCCCGCCACTCCACCCCAGGTGCAGCCAAGGTCAGGCTCCTCTCCCATGATGTCTCTCTTCCCTCCAGTCCTCCAGCTGAGAGGTGGGCAGGCCTCCAGCCACCACAAACAGACAGACACTTCCATTTCCTCCAGATGATTTTCCTAGGAACTTTAACACTCCCCAACGTCGGAACGTAACTTTATCCTCCCGCTGGCATTCTGATCTCCTGGGCAGTCAAATGCTCCTGGCGGAGGGATGGAGGGAGGATAGACTGGGCTCATTCATTCATGGCCAAGTTTTTTTTAGTGGGAAACTAATCCTGTTTTGTTAGCATTCTTTAGCTATACCCTCATAGGTTTCACTTTTCCCACCGGTGGCATGGCCTTGTTATGGGACCCCGGAGTGAGATCTCATGCAGTTTTTTTTTTACATTTTATTGAAAAAAATTCTAACTTAGCTTGTGTACAATTCATCACAATGTCACATTTTAATGAGTTCAGTTGGTTCAAATGATTTTATTCAGGGGTACAGTTATTGCAATGTTTGTTAAAGATGGAAATAAACATATGAATGTCTTAAGTTTGGTTTCTTACTAGCCCTCTCCCCCTCTCTCCAGCCCCCCAGCCCTATGGACCAGGCAGGGAAGATGAGAGGCCAGGGGTATGGTGGAGTCAACCCCTACTCTCAGCAGCAAGGCCAGGGGCAGGGCCCTCCTCCTCCAGGGGCTCAACAGGGTGCCTCCTACCCAGGCCAGGGCTACGGACCCCCAGGGTCTCAGAGATACCCCATGGGCATGCAGGGACGCACCCCTGGCGGCATGGGTGGCATGCAATACGGACAGCAGGTTGGTAACGTTTTTCTGTTGATCCTGGTCTTTCGCTCGCTCTCTCACGCTTTCGCTCGCTCTCTTTCTCGATCATCATACCCTCTGTCATCACACTTCCATGCAGTCACAGCTAAAATGGGTCTGTTAGTTTGATAGACAGTCGCAGGCCTGTTGGGTGTTCTAAGCACCCTGTAGAGAAGACAAGTCCTGTCTCATTGTTACCTCTCGCACAACCGCCACTTCAGGTGGGTTTGATGCAGGTCTTTTCTGCAACTCCTCGTGTTTTCTTTGAATCCTTGAGAGGGTAAGTGCCCTGCTAGACACCACACAGCTTTTGTTTTCATTTTTCCCTCACCGGACTTGCTAGGCAAGGTCAGCTGCTCTTTTGAGTTACTAGAGAACAATACAACACCAATGTGCTGTGTTGTTAGTAGAGGTCGACCGATTTATGATTTTTCAACGCCGATAACGATTTATTGGAGGACCAAAAAAAGCCGATACCGTTTAATCGGCCGATTTTTAAAATAAATAAATAAATAAAATAAATGTATTTGTAATAATGACAATTACAACAATACTGAATGAACACTTATTTTAACTCAATATAATACACCAATAAAATCAATTTAGCCTCAAATAAATAATGAAACATGTTCTATTTAGTTTAAATCATGCAAAAACAAAGTGTTGGAGAAGAAAGTAAAAGTGCTATATGTGCCATGTAAAAAAAGCTAACGTTTAAGTTCCTTGCTCAGAACATGAGAACATATGTAAGCTGGTGGTTGCTTTTAACACGAGACTTCAATATTCCAAGGTAAGAGGTTTTAGGTTGTAGTTAATATACTATTTATAGGACTATTTCTCTATACCATTTGTATTTCATAAACCTTGGACTATTGGATGTTCTTATAGGCCCTTTAGTATTGCCAGTGTAACAGTATAGCTTCCGTCCCTCTCCTAGCCCCTACCTGGGCTCAAACCAGGAACACATCAACAACCGCCAGCCTCGAAGTTACCCATCGCTCCACAAAATCCACGGCCCTTGCTGAGCAAGGAGAACAACTACTCCAAACGCTATTAGCGCGCACCCCTCTAACTAGCTAGCCATTTCACATTGGTTACAACAGCCTAATCTTGGGAGTTGATAGGCTTGAAGTCATAAACAGCTCAATGCTTGAGCTGCTGGCAAAACGCACGAAAGTGCTGTTTGAATGAATGCTTACGAGCCTGCTGCTGCCAACCATCGCTCAGTCAGACTGCTCTACTAAATATCAAATCATAGACTTAATGATAACATATTAACACACAGAAATACAAGCCTTTGGTCATTAAGTTGGTTGAATCCGGAAACTATCATTTCGAAAACGAAACGTATATTATTTCAGTGAAATACAGAACCGTTCCGTATTTTATCTAATGGGTGGCATCCCTAAGTCTAAATATTGCTGTTACATTGTACAACCTTCAATGTTATGTCATAATTACGTAACGTTCTGGCAAATTAGTTCGCAACGAGTCAGGCGGCCCAAACTACTGCATATACCCTGACACTGTTGCAGAGAAGTGACACAATTTACCTAGTTAAAAGAAATTCATGTTAGCAGGCAATATTACCTAAATATGCAGGTTTAATAATATATACTTGTGTATTGATTTTAAGAAAGGCGTTGATGTTTATGGTTAGGTACACGTTGGAGCAAAGATTGTCCTTTTTCGCAAATGCGCACCGCAACGATTATATGCAACACAGGACACACTAGATAACTACACATGGTTGATGATATTACTAGTTTAACTAGTGATTATGATTGATTGTTTTTTACAAGATAAGTTTAATGCTAGCTAGCAACTTACCCTGGCTTCTTACTGCATTTACGTAACAGGCAGTCTCCTTGTGGAGTGCAATGAGAGGCAGGTGGTTAGAGCGTTGGACTAGTTAACTGTAAGGTTGCAAGATTTAATCCCCAAGCTGACAATGTAAAAATCTGTCGTTCTGCCCCTGAACAAGGCAGTTAACCCACCGTTCCTAGGCCATCTTTGAAAATAAAAATGTGTTCTTAACTGACTTGCCTAGTTAAATAAAGGTGTTAAAAAAATGTTTTAAATAAAAAACGTCCAAATCGGTGTCCTAAAATACCGATTTCCGATTGTTATGAAAACTAGAAATCGGCCTTAATTCATTGGCCATTCCGATTTAATCGGTCGACCTCTAGTTGTAAGTGTTTTTACGTACAGGAAAGCCTCGCAAGACTACCAAGTGACTTCTTTATTTAATCTTATTTAATATAGCCTAATGTATAAAAATACATGTTATATGTTAACTGCCGAATTTGATTGTTTTTCTTAAATCAATTTATTGTATTTTGTTAATTACAGTTGAAGTCGGAAGTTTACACACACTTAGGTTGGAGTCATTAAAACCTCTTTTTCAACCACTCCACAAATGTCTTGTTAAACTATAGTTTTGGCAAGTCGGTTAGGAAATCTACTTTGTGCACGACACTACATTTTTCCAACAATTGTTTACGGACAGATTATTTCACTTAATTCACTATCACAATTCCACTAAGTTGACTGTGCCTTTTAAACAGCTTGGAAAATTACAGAAAATTATGTCATGGCTATAGAAGCTTCTGATAGGCTAGTTAACATCATTTGAGTCAATTGGACGTTTACCTGTGGATGTATTTCAAGGCCTACCTTCAAACTCAGTGGCTCTTTGCTTGACATCATGGGAAAATCAAAAGAAATCAGCCAAGACCTCAGAAAAACATTGTAGACCTCAAGTCTGGTTCACCCTTGGGAGCAATTTCCAAACGCCTGAAGGTACCACGTTCATCTGTACAAACAATAGTACGCAAGTATAAACACCATGGGACCACGCGTTCTGTCTTTTACAGATGAACGTACTTTGGTGCGAAAAGAGCAAATCAATCCCAGAACAACAGCAAAGGACCCTGTGAAGATGCTGGAGGAAACCGGTACAAAAGTATCTATATCCACAGTAAAATGAGTCCTATATCGACATAACCTGAAAGACCGCTCAGCAAGGAAGAAGCCGCTGTTACAAAACTGCAATAAAAAGCCAGACTCTCGGTTTGCAACTGCACATGGGGACAAAGATCGTACTATTTGGAGAAATGTCCTCTGGTCTGATGAAACAAAAATAGAACTGTTTGGCCATAATGACAATTATGTTTGGAGGAAAAAGGGGGAGGCTTGCAAGCCGAAGAACACCATCCCAACCGTGAAGCACAGGGGTGGCATCATCATGTTGTGAGGGTGCTTTGCTGCAGGAGGGACTGGTGCACTTCATAAAATAGATGACATCATGAGGAAGAAAATTATGTGTATATATTGAAGCAACATCTCAAGACAGGAAGTCAGGAAGTTAAAGCTTGGTCGCGAATGGATCTTCTAAAATGGACAATGACCCCAAGCATACTTCACAAAGCCCTAACCTCAATCCTATAGAAAATGTGTGGGCAGAACTGAAAAAGCGTGTGCTAGCATGGAGGCCTACAAATCTGACTTAGTTACACCAGCTCTGTCAGGAGGAATGGGCCAAAATTCACCCAACTTATTGTGGGAAGCATGTGAAAAGGCTACCTGAAACGTTTGACCCAAGTTAAACAATTTAAAGGCAATGCTACCAAATACTAATTGAGTGTATGTAAACTGCTGACCCACTGGGAATGTAATGAAAGAAATTATAGCTGAAATAAATCATTCCCTCTACTATTATTCTGACATTTCACATTCTTAAAATAAAGTGGTGATCCTAACTGACCTAAGATGGAATTTTTACTAGGATTAAATGTCAGGAATTGTGAAAAACTGAGTTGAAATGCATTCGGCTAAGGTGAGTGTACTTCCTACTTCAGCTGTATGTGTATACAGGGACCCCTGATACAGATTGTAAAGACTCTAAATCTGTGATTACATTGCTGTTTGTCCTCTCCAGATGGCCAGTTATGGGCAGCAGGGTCCAGGGGGCTACGGTCAGCAGAGCCAGGGCTACTACGGCCAGCATGGCCCCCCACCACACGCTGGTCAGCAGCAGTCCCCCTACCCCCAGCAGGTCCACACCTCCCAGGGTCAGCCCTCAGCCCAACACAGCCAGCCTGGGGCCCCCGGCCCCTATCCCCAGGGCCAAGGCCCTCCGCAGGTGGGTCCACCTCAGATCCAGCCACCCTACAACCAGGGACCGCAGGGCCAGGCCGTGCCTCAGGGTCAGGGCCCCCAGCCCAGCTACACTCAGCAGCAAGGACCCCAAGGGCAGCAGCCTCCACAGCAGCAGCTCCCCTCGCAGCAGCAAGGACCCCCCCAGCAGCAAGAAAGGGTGGCCCCTCCACAGGCCCAGCCACCCCCGGGCCATCAACAACCCCCAGGCCACCAGCCCTCTCCAGGCCACCAGCCACCCCCTAGCCATGGTGGGCAGCAGCCACCCACAGGCCATCAGCCCTCCCCAGGCCCCCAGGGCCACCACCCCTCTCCAGGTCACGGTGGACCCCCCCAGCAGCAGGGTCAGTCTCAGCAGGGCCAGCCCTCACCCTACTCCCAGACCCCACCCCTGCAGCAGTCACCCTTCCAGCGGTTTCCACCTCCACCGCAGGTAAATCACCACAACCCCGTTGAACTAAGACCTAGGCATAGCTTGGGGAGCTAACGTAAGTCGGCAGGGTTCCACGTCAGGACAATGTCTTTTGATATGGAAAAAGGAAGCGTAGGCTCCTCAGTCTACAGACGGTCATCTGTTTTTCCTCACCCTTTTTCCTCCCTCTGTCTTCAGGAGCTCTCCCAGGACTCGTTCAGCTCCCAGTCCAGTGCTCCCCCCTCCAACCAGCCCATGACTTCCACAAAGAGTGGAGCAGAGGACAGCATGCAGGGACGGCCTTCTAGCTTACCGGTGAGCCCTCCCAAGACATTAACGGTCTGTCACTCAACACACACGTACACACATTCTATCATTCTACCACTACAACAAACACTACCTCCCTGACTGTCAACTCAGCAGACCTCTTTCCCAGCACCTTATTTTAGCATATCCACCTCCTCCGGCCCAGCCCCCTCTGTTGGACTGGCTGCTGGCTGAGTTGACCTTGACTGTTCATATGGTAATAAGCTGGAACACAAACACGCACACACACACGTCACGGTCTTTATAGACTCTCTCCTGGGTTGACAGTTATTCTGACGTGAGCGTTCCCTTCACACTGCAGGGAGGAGCGGTGAATCAGGTCTCTGAGAGGAGAGGTAAGGAGAAAGGGCAGGTTGGTGGAGCTGTGGGACGAACAGAGTTGAGTTGAGTTGAGTAAAAGGCCACATTTACTGAAGCACAATTAACCTGTCTCGAGAAGCAGGTGAAAACATGTTCATGAGGTAAATAAAAAGTGATTTATATTTGATATTTTTCACTTTGAAATTGACCTTTTATTTCACCCCTAATTAATTAGCAAATGCTAATTCAAAGATACCGGATTATGAAAGGAAAGGGTTTTGAACTTTCACTACTTCTCTCTCTGTGTGAAAAAGCGTACCACTCCAGTTGAAGTCAGTATCTGTGGTTGTTTATAGGTTGAGACAGAGAACACATATGACCTCATTCACGGCGGCAGGGATAGAAGGTGAAAAATTAGATCGTTAATGAGATATAATGAAAGTGAGGGAGAGAAGGGGAGCGATTGAGCAACACGCACTAAGGATGTGTTTCCCTCTCTTATTTATCCTATTTATTTATCTCGGGACTCAGCCATTGGCCAAGGAGGTTGTGTTTCCTGGGGATTCCCCCCATCGGCTGTGTGTGATTGGCTATGAGAGCCATTCATCTGGCAGAGGTCTGGACAAGCAGATTCCACATTGCCTGCCGCCCCCTCCTCCCCCTACCTTCCCCGTGGAGTGCACATGACAGAGTGTGCAGATTAGTCCCGCCAACTTTAGCCATGCTGCCTTTCAGCCTGCCACACACACACACACACACACACACACACGGCTGGCTGGCTGGCTGGCTAACACCTCAGCCAGAACAGTGGAGATACAACACTGATCGCCTCAGCCATATCATAAAGCCAGTGTTGCCTTAGCCAATGCCAAATGATAGCCCAACCAGAAC
The DNA here is from genome assembly GCF_036934945.1 of Oncorhynchus masou masou. Taxonomy (NCBI): domain Eukaryota; kingdom Metazoa; phylum Chordata; class Actinopteri; order Salmoniformes; family Salmonidae; genus Oncorhynchus; species Oncorhynchus masou. The sequence continues at coordinate 29,447,613 of NC_088223.1, read as the reverse complement.
AGAGCACATTGCATAATTATAAACCATCAATGTCAGGTAGGTAGCTTTAGAACAGCTTAGGTCTACTGCCTTTTGAAATGAAACTTTTGAAAAACTTAATTGTTCACACAATGTGGACATTCCCATTTGGTTTCACCATAAGATGTATGGTGAATTGATTTAACTTTAGCAAGGCAACACCTCCTCAGCCATTGTACGAGCAGACTGGTCTGCTTGATCCAGGTGCTGACAACCAGTGTTTCTGTCTGCTGCATATTCCTGTGGGAGTTCACAAGACTAACTGACAGACTGTAGTCAAGCCCTGGTAGCACAGCAACAACCAGCATGAGAAAATGGAAAAACAGCCAGGCAGCAGGTTGAAACCAGACGGGCGAGTTGAACTGGTTCCTCGTTTGTTTTCAGCCAGGTTGCTAACGGAACTGCAGACACACTCTCTCTCTCTCGCTCGCTCTGTGTTCAACATACTGTGTTGTTACACATTCCGCACTCTTCTTTTAATAAGGTTTTTATTTGACACCATGTTATCAGATCTTCAACCAAAACCTAATATTAGATTATGGGAACATTTCTGAACAAATAACACATTGTTGATACTTATTTTATTTATTTAATTAACAAAGTTGTGGCACCACCCGATGCCCCAGTGTGAAAAGTAATTTCCCCCTTATACCCAATAACTGGTTGTGTTACCTTTTAGCTGGCAATGACTGCAACCAAATGCTTCCTGTAGTTGTTGATCAGTCTCACATCGCTGTGGAGGAATTTTGGTCCGCTTTTCCATGCAGAACTGCTTTAACACGGCGACATGTGGGTTTTCAAGCATGAACTGCTCGTTGCAGGTCCTGCAGCAACAGGTCTGGATTTTGACTAGGCCATTCCAAAACTTTTGTTTGCATTTCAGCCATTCTCATGTAGACTTTGTGTTTTGTATCATTGTCTTCACTTCAGCTAAGACAGATGGCCTGACATTCTCTGATGCAGAGCAGAATTCGTGGTTCTTTCAGTGATGGCAAGTCGTCCAGGCCCACAGGCAGCAAAGCATCCCCAAAACCATCACACTACCACCACCATGCCTGACTGTTGATATGAGTTCATTTCTGTGGAATGCAGTTTTTGTTTTTCACCAGACATAACGGGAACCATGTCGTCCAATAAGTTCCACTTTTGACTTCCAGGAGTCTTCACGATCATCCAGGTGCTCCCAGGTGCTTTTTGACAAACTTCAGCTGACTTTTTGGACTACTTGGGTCCTGTCATGCATCAAGACCATGATCCAAAACACAAGCAAGTCTACATGCAAATGTATAAAAGCAACAAAATTTTAGTTTTGTAATGGCCTAGCCAATGTCCTGACGTAAACCCAAGATGACCACGGGGTGAGGTCGTCTGGGGACTCTTTCCAGGCCGTGAGAGAGAGGATTTAACCCTGCTTAGGTGGCTCTGACCCTGGGTCATCTAGGCATCGGCTTGGCCTCGGGTTGGCTCCAGGCAGAGACATACAGGGGTCAGGGGGTCACTACTGTAGGAGCATAAGTTGAAGTCCTCTGGGTTATATGGATATTGTAATATCATTTACAAGGCCCATAGTTGACACATAAAACCCCAGACCTACACACAACACTGTATGTGTGTCTGTCACTGTGTGTGTGTCTGTCACTGTGTGTGTGTCTGTCACTGTGTGTGTGTCTGTCACTGTGTGTGTGTCTGTCACTGTGTGTGTGTCTGTCACTGTGTGTGTGTCTGTCACTGTGTGTGTGTGTGTGTGTCTGTCACTGTGTGTGTGTGTGTGTGTCTGTCACTGTGTGTGTGTGTGTGTGTCTGTCACTGTGTGTGTGTGTGTGTGTGTGTCTGTCACTGTGTGTGTGTGTGTGTGTCTGTCACTGTGTGTGTGTGTGTGTGTGTCTGTCACTGTGTGTGTGTGTGTGTGTGTCTGTCACTGTGTGTGTGTCTGTCACTGTGTGTGTGTGTGTGTCTGTCACTGTGTGTGTGTGTGTGTCTGTCACTGTGTGTGTGTGTGTGTCTGTCACTGTGTGTGTGTCTGTCACTGTGTGTGTGTCTGTCACTGTGTGTGTGTCTGTCACTGTGTGTGTGTCTGTCACTGTGTAGAGGGGGAGGGTAGCGGTCTCAGTGTTGTCAATGTCAGGCAGTTCTTTCACTTTCCCTGGAAGTGACACTTCCTCTCCATGTCAGCCCTCTGTGGGAATGGGAAAGTCTACCCCCTCTTTCTTTTTTAATCTTCTCCTTGCCCTCTGAGAGTTTCTTTTGTACCCCTCTCCCAACGTGGGGCTAATCCCACTGACACTCCCACTGGTCTTGGTCTTTTGCCCCCGCTGCTAAGGATCCTAAGGACTCGGTGTGTGGGCACTGACTGACTGAAAGAGCTCTGGACTAGAGAGAGGAGGAGCGAGAGAGGGGAAGGTCACATGTTGGTCATACACTCGCTCTCTGTTGTTTTTCCGCCCTCTCTTTTCATCCCTCCCTTCCGCTTTTCCCCTTTTCTCATTAACAAGCGTTTCATCCGAAGTAGTTGATTCAGAACTTATACGATTCAGGGTCTGTGTTGTCCAGCGTGTTTGTGTGCAAGAGGAAAGCCCAATTGTGCCCCACCCTTAGATTCCTTCACACAGGAACTTGTGGCTTGCATCACTGTTAGCGGACCAACCCCATCTCCCAAACAGCCCCCATGACCTATAGTGTATGTTCCAAGTTCTCTCTACTCTTCTGCAGCAGTGCAGCTTGTTTGTGCGACACAGCTCTGGCGCATTCTGCCTAGCTAGGCCGGACCACTTTTTCTCTCTCACCCTACTCAGCCCCAACCTTTCTTTTGGCTTTTGTTGGTTTGGCCAATTTTTTAAAAATTTGAATAGTAGGCAATGTAACCAATCACAACCCTTCTTTTACATCATTGCAAATCGATTATACACATTCACTCTGTTGGTAATGCAGACAAATCCGATCATAACTCTAAAGGTAGCAGAGAGCCTACTATGGAACTTCAATTAGCCCGTAGATTATATTATGTCCAACAAGATGTTGAAACATTTACCCATTCAGAATGTCCATATTTTCAATAAATGAATGTTTTTTTAAAATTGAAATCAAAATACTACTCTTATTACAGAACAAATGATTATTTTACAATGACGGCCAAACCCTCCCCTAAACCGGACGATGCTGGGCCAATTGTCCCCTATGGGACTCCCGATCACCGCCGGTTGTGATACAGCCCGGGATCGAACCAGGGTCTGTAGTGACGCCTCTTGCACTGAGCACTTAGACCGCTGCGCCACTCGGGAGTCCATACAAAGCTTCATATGACACTTTGCTTTGTAGCACGTACTCCATAAAACATGGAGTCTTATTAAAGGAGGCCCCGGTAATGCCAAAATGTCATACATATGCTGATGTTGATTATTTCTATATTATGCTTTTAGATACAAATGTCAACAATCCTTCCTCCAAAGGACCATTCTATAGATGAAATGTTGTGATCATAGTCTTTTTTGTCCTGGTTTTGTAAGGAATCGCCCTCTGTCTCTGTGTGTGTAAATCAGCTTCGGCTCAGCCTTATTTTGCGAACCTCTCTCTCTCTGCTCTGCCTGTCGTTGCAGTATTCAGTGTCCTGGGCGTATTTCCTGTTGCTATTCTGGGGCCAGAGCTTCCTGTGCCCACGTGTCTTATTCAGATTCCTGGGTTGACTGCCTCTCTCGGTTTCTCTACTCTTTTTCTCTCACCCCCCTCTGCTCCCTCTCATTCTCTCTCTCTCGTACGTACATGATTTTTAATTAATGTACTTGAGAAAATTCAATCTGCTGATAATGTATTGTTTGAATTTGCCTCAGTGAATTGTTTTGGAGCTGGCTAACCCAGTCTGCTTTTTGCTCTTGTGCGCACATACGCGCACACTCTCTCACACACTTTCTCACACACTCTCTCACACAAGCACGCCCCTCCCCCCTCCATTTCTGCTAGGCTGAGCTAGTTTTTCAGCACAAAGGCAGTGGCTGACTGCAGCACTGTCTCCTCTCTGCTCCCTCTTTCTCTGTGGTGGTTGCTTGGATAGGGGGATTTTAGATGCACCAAAACAGCTCATTAAATTTTAAGTAATGCTCTTTTAGATTAAACCACCTTTTGTTGTTCTGCTCTGAGAAACGGTGGTTGGGTCAGTTAGTGAAGGGCTTTGGCAGCGCCCTCTAGTCTACTTTGGGTTGTTGCTGGGTGTCTGTCGTCGGTGGGAGGGGCGTTGCTCTGGAGAACAAGGCAGAGAAGCAAGCAGTCTGAATCAAATAAAATCACATTTTATTTGTCACATGCACCGAATACAACCGGTGTAGACTTTACTGTGAAATGCTTGCTTATGAGCTCTTCCCAACGATGCAGTTTTAAAAATAAAATGGTAACCCATGGAATAAAATAAAATACACAAGAATGAAGCTATATACAGGGAATACCATATTAGTGTTTAGAGGTAGATGGGTACATGAAAGCAGGTTAAAGTGACTAGGCATCAGGATAGATAATAAGAGTAAAATCAAGAACAGAGTAGCAGCAGTATATGATGAGTCTAAAAGTGTGTGTATGTATTTATGTATGTAGTGAATGTGTGTGGGAGTGTGTAGGTAGGTATGTATGTGTACCAGTTAAATAAATCCAAATATATTTTAGATTCTTCAAAGTAGCCACCCTTTGCCTTGACTGCTTTGCACAGTCTTTGCATTCTCTCAACCAGCTTCATGTGGAATGCTTTTCCAACAGTCTAGAAGGAGTTCCCACATATGCTGACCACTTGTTGGCTGCTTTTACATTTACATTTACATTTAAGTCATTTAGCAGACGCTCTTATCCAGAGCAACTTACAAAAACTTTTCCAACTCATCCCAAACTATCTCAATTGGGTTGAGGTTGGGGGATTGTGGAGGCCATGTCATCTGATGCAGCACTCCATCACTCTCCTTGGTCAAATAGCCCGTACACCGCCTGGAGGTGTGTTGGATCATTGTCCTGTTGAAAAACAAATGATAGGCCCACTAAGCGCAAACCAGATGGGATGGCATATCGCTGGAGAATGCTGTGGTCGCCATGCTGGTTAACTGTGCCTCGAATTCTAGATAAAAACCAGCAAAGCACCATCATACCTCCTCCTCCATGCTTCATGGTGGGAAACACACATGTGGAGATCATCCGTTCACCTACTCTGCGTCTCACAAAGACACGGCGCTGGAACCAAAAATCTCAAAATTGGACTCGTCAGACCAAAGGACAGATTTCCACCGGTCTAATGTCCGTTGCTCATGTTTCTTGGCCCAAGCAAGTCTCTTCTTATTACTGGTGTCCTTTAGTAGTGGTTTCTTTGCAGTAATTCGACCATGAAGGCCTGATTCACACAGTCTCTGAACAGGTGATGGTGAGACGTGTCTGTTACTTGAACACTCTGAAGCATTTATTTGGGCTCCAATCTGTGGTGCAGTTAACATTAATTAACTTATTCTCTGCAGCAGAGGTATCTCTGGGTCTTTCATTCCTTTGGCCTTCCTCATAAAATCCAGTTTCATCATAATGCTTGATGGTTTTTGCGACTGCACTTGAAGAAACTTTCATAGTTCTTAATTTTCCGAATTGACTGCCCTTCATGTCTTAAAGTAATGATGGACTGTCATTTCTCTTTGCATATTTGAGCTGTTGGTCTTTTACCAAATAACCTTATCTTCTGTATACCAACCCTACCTTGTTGCAACGCAACTTAATAGCTCAAACGCATTAAGCAGGAAAGAAATTCCACATATTAACTTAAGGCACACCTGTTATTGAAATGCATTCCAGGTGACTGCCTCCTGAAGCTGGTTGAAAGAATGCCAAGAGTGTGCAAAGCTGTCATCAAGGCAAAGGGTGGCTACTTTGAAGAATCTCAAAAATAAAATAGATTTTGATTTGTTTAACACTTTTTTTAGTTGGTTACGGTGTTATTTCATAGTTTTGATGTCTTCACTACAATGTAGAAAATAGTAAAAACAAAGACAAACTCTTGAGTGAGTAGGTGTGTCCAAACTTTTGACTGGTAGTGTGTATAAATGTATGTGTGTATGTATAACACACACTACCGTTAAACATTTGGGGTCACTTAGAAATGTCCTTGTTTTTGAAAGAAAATCCATTTTTTTGTCCATTTTAAAATAACAACATCAATTTGATCAAAAATACACTGTAGACATGGTTAATGTTGTAAATGACCTATTGTAGCTTGAAACGGCAGATTTTTTTTATTTTTTTTAAGTAAAGAAATATCTACATAGGCATACAGAGGCCCATTATCAGCAACCATCACTCCTGTGTTCCAATGGCACGTTGTTAGCTAATCCAAGTTTATCATTTTAAAAGGCTAATTGATCATTAGGAAACGCTTTTGCAATTATGTTAGCACAGTTGAAATGTGTTGTGCTGATTTAACCTCTCTGGGATATGTGGGACGGTAGAGGAGTCACAAAAAGCAGAAATAGAGATAAAAGTAATCAGGAATCCCAGTTCCACAATAGATGTTTGATTTGTTCGATAAAGTCCATTTATGTCCAAATACCTCCTTTTTGTTCGCGCGTTTAGTACACAATCCAAACTCACGAGGTGCGGGCAGGTTCAGACGAAATGTCATATTACTGTTCGTAGAAACATGTCAAACGATGTATAGAATCGATCTTTAGGATGTTTTTAACATAAATCTTCAATAATGTTCCAACTGGAGAATTCCTTTGTCTGTAGAAATGCGATGGAATGCAGGTCGCTCTCACGTGAGCATGCGTGATCAGCTCATGCCACTCTGGCAGAGCCCTGAGTCAATCATCTCTTATTCCCCCCCTCCTTCACAGTAGAAGCATCAAACAAGGTTCTAAAGACTGTTGACATCTAGTGGAAGCCTTAGGAAGTGCAATATGACCCCATAGATGCTGTATATTTGATAGGCAATGACTTGAAACACTACAAACCTTAGATTTCCTACTTCCTGGTTGGATTTTTTCTCAGGTTTTTGCCTGCCGTACGAGTTCTGTTATACTCAGATATTATTCAAACAATTTTA